>NC_136511.1:26445573-26528073 GCF_053919585.1 Euprymna scolopes | reverse complement strand
ATATATCCTATTAATGCTTTCTTCAATTTGATACTCTCCAATATCTGCTTAACTAATAATTGTAACCCCATTCCTACTAGGTAAGTAACTATATTTATGGCAAGATATTTATTTAAAAATATACTTCCTTTAATTGTAAATGTTTTCAAATTTGTACGCTTTCTCTTAATGAACACCTCTCTACTCAGCATCTAATAGACATAACCCACCACTTTCCTTTCAATATTAATGTTCTTCTAAAATCAAAAATACACACAACTCTGGCTTCCAATATTTTATCTTTATATGAGTTTACTAAGCCACGATTAATAACGATAATGATAGTAAATCCGCGACCACTAAAATGGCAATTTCTCCAAAATGAACTCTGAAACTTTTTTCGCCAAGGTGCTTTATCGATTAATTTGTTTTGGACCATTCCTAGACTTGTTTTTCATTTTGTAAATCGTTGCAATTTCCTTGGTTTAGTGAGGAAAAGTCTATGTACTGTCGTAAGAAAAATACCATGTCATCAGCTGACCTTTCTACTCTAAACCACAATGCGCTTTAGGGTAAATTCTTTCTGCAAGTGAATGGAGTCTATTTAATACTACACGAACGAAGACTTTTCCAACAACGCTAAGCACGGAGATTCTGTGGTTATAATTACTATCATCGTGATCACCTTTGTTTTTGTAAGGCGTTGTAATGTTGTCGTCGCGCATATCTTTCGGAATCAAACCCTCCTCCAGCACTGGAGCAGAAGTTGATAGGTATTGTTTTTTTTTTGGCCCGTCTTGATGATTACAGGTGAGATACCATGCCTCTATGGAGCTTTACGCTAACGGAGATGTCAATGGCTTCAATGAGTATGTCAGGGGAGTTATCCAGCTCATTCATAGCTGGCAGGGTTGGAATGCTTTCAAGCGTTGTGTTATTCTCGCGTGAGTATAGCTGCTGATAGTGGTCAGCCCATCACTCCATTTTCTTTTCTTCTTTTTTTTACATAGGCATCACCACATTATCAAGGCCCAGAGGCCACTCAAGAATAAGGGTTAAAGAGTGTACAGTAGACATTGGACAATATAGTAATCATTAGTAATGAAAATTTGGTAAATTTGATAACTTATATGGAACGGCTCATCAAGAACTTATTTACGTTAGACTTGAAGGCAACCATATTGTAGTCAGCCGGAAAGCAGGAAAACGGAAGACAATTCCACAGGCGTGCAGTTCTAAGAAAGAAGCTTTGTTCATGGAATCTACGTTTAGGTTTAGGCACAGAGTGGGGGGGAAGTATTGATAGTGTTTACAGCTAGACGAGTGTTTCTTGTGAAAGTTTGGCGAGGGGGGACCATAGATTGAAGCTCAATCGAACACTTTCCATGAAAATAACGATACATCATAGACAAGCTCGCAACATCTTCTCTGTGAGATAGAGGTTGCAAGGAAGAGAAAAGGACATCTCCTACCTGGCTCTTATATAGATAGAGAATAGCATCAGCAGTGAGATATCCACCGGATCGATAGAAAGATCCCACCATTTTTCCAGCGGCCTTGGCAACAGACTTGATGTACGTGTTTCATTTAAAATCAGGAGTAATGGTCAAGCCAAGAAGCTTGTCAAAACTTGAGGCTTCCTGAAGACGAGAGCCATTCATTTCAATTGATGCCAGATGTGGATCAGAATGTTGATGATGTAAAGAGAGAAGCTTGGTTTTAGATTTTTGTGATTATGTTACCTGATTCTGACTTTACTGGTGCAGACTTAACTACACTTGGGTCGAAGATAATATTCAGCCCCGCATACATCTAACTAACGTTTCCGCATTTAGCAGAAAGTTGAATGGTAATACACAGGATTTTTAATAGAGAGTGGTTACGTAGATACTAAGGATTTTCATTGGGCCTGGTGTGCCGGAGAGATGTATGTATCTTTGCCTGGTGTGCCGGAGAGATGTATGTATCTTTGCGTGCCTTTGCATGAAAGTGCAATTGCTGACAGAACACTGTTAGTCACTGCATACTGGTTGAGATTCTACTATTGGAAACAACCCTTTAGCGTTTTATCTGACCGCACTATGCCCAAAACTTAAAACTGTTTCCTACTGTGTTGTTTCTGGAGCAGTAGCAATGAAGTGGCCTCTTTGGGGCGTCAGTCACGTAAAAGTGTATGGAGGTCCTTATTTGAACAGTATTCAAGAAATTATTTCGAATTGGTTGGAATTATTTAAAAATATTTTTAAATTATTCAAATCACCTTTCAACCATTTTTTCTCTTCCGTTCTTTGTCTCTCTTATTCTCCCATTTTATTTAATTCAATGTTGCCTTAACAGTCGACCTGTGTATTTGTTCCATTTCTTTTGTAAGCACATTTTATCTTTCTTTTAATAATATATGGGGGTTCTTTTCCATTTCCTTGTACCTATTTATGAATTATTCCACGGATTTCTGCCTTTTGGTTTACTTTGGATCATGTTCCAATTACGCGGCTCTCTTGGATTTTACTTGTGCGAATGGAAGTTTGACAAACTTTCTTGAGTTCTGCATCTTTGGATTTTACCGTCATTGGAATTTTTACCCTTAACCAGACTATCCATTCACGTGAAATCGCTTTTTATTTAACCCTATTTCTTCTGCTTCATTTTTGTTAGCAAATACGATCTATGACTTACTTGTAGTTTCATTTAATAATTTTGCAAGAAAAATCCAATCCCGCATTTTGCTAAATCCTACCCTCTGACGAGAAGGAAAGTATTTCTTCGAAACCCCGCGGATTAAGGATTATCCATTTATTTAGTGTTTCCTTTTTTAAAATTAAATATGTTTTTAACTTTTTCCAAAGTGTTTTCAACATGCTTTATTAACTACTTGTTGTTATATATATATATATATATATATATATATATATATATATATATATATATATATATATATATATATATGTATATATGGCGATTAAGCTACTCTGAATATTCCGCGTTCCATTCACTCTAGGATTCTTCGGGCTAGAATCCTAGAGTAGATAAAACGCGGAATATTTAGTGTAGTTTAATAGCCATATATATTTTATAACTTACTAACTAGCCCTACCTAAGTATTGAGCACTGTTGAAGTAAATACTTTCAGTTTACGCGTAAATTTATACTGTCGTCTATTAATGTGTGTGAGTAAATGAAGTAGTTTTATATATATATATGTATATATGTATATATATATATATATATATATATATATATACATAATGCTCGTCTATGGACTAAGCAATGCTGATAGCCGTAACAAAATGTATTCACACCGAGATTCGAGCTATACATGGGCCTCATTTAATGCGGTAAGCAGACAAAATGAACCGATTAAATGTTTAATAATCGCCTTACACATGTTTCATTCTTTTCATTACACCTGTCAATTATATGAAGTTTTATTGGTGTGAATACAAGAACGATATTGTGCTATAACCAAGATCTCTTTCCTTAAATATAGACGATAAAATTATAAATACCAGCTCCTGTTCCCTGTTGTCAAATCAAATTATCGAAATGTACGTTGTGCCTTATCTTAATTTACAAGAATCAAAAGCGAAAACCGGATAAATGAAAGATAAGAATGTTGCATAGCTTGTTGGTTTTTTTTTCTCTAGTAAGCATTGCTCGTATGGAAAAACTGTTTGTAAGGTGTGCTGTATTTAGTGTTTATTTTTATTAAGATCCGTATGGAGATTGGATGCGAAAAATTGGGCAGATTCATATTCATTAAATGATTGATAATAAAATATATGGTCGTTATGTCTTCCCACACGCGTTCATACGTAAACATCGTGTGTAAAAACCTTAGCTTTTCATATGTTTTAATATCATTTCTTATCTGTGACGTATATGAATGCAAGGTACTTTTACAACCGTATGCGTTTTCCCTCTCTCACTTTATCTGTCTATGTCTCTCTCTTTCTGTCTCTGTCATTACTATATAAAAATACAACTATAGTCAAAATTATGAAGCACCTATAAAAAAGATTATAGTTTAAACCTGCGCATTTAATTGTTAAGAATTGTACAGTGAACAATCGAGAGCAAATGTAAAATATTTAACAGTAGGTTGTAGTATGTATTTACTTTAAACAATTTTCCGAGAGATTTAACTGAGTTTCATACAAAACTAATTCCAATCTTGAAATGATTCATTGTTATGCTAACATTGCTTCGTCTTTACAGACGTTAGCCATTTCAATGCATCCACCAACCTTATCATATTTATTAGGTCAATCCTCAGCGCCGCCTAAACCCCGTCCGTGGGCCCCAAGATGTTTTTCAGGAAATCGTTAGACTCGCACAGTCTTCCACATATATGCCAGACAAAGTTAGTCGTTAAAACTTGTTTCACTTCTGGCTCAGTTTTTTTTTTTTTTGCTTACTTTGCTCGTAGCATGTATTTTTTAATGCTTAGTGTAAGCTGCTTTTTAGAGAAGCACACGATTAAATCCTCACATTTCCAGCGGTTCAATTCAATGGGCAAACCCGACACGTTCCCCTTCCGAAGGCTTCTCTTGAGTTCAGCCTAATTGAATGATTCCCCCGCAAAAAATTCAGAACCCCTTTCACCTAGCCTCCTCTATTCAGGCTGGCTTTTATCCAGGGTTTTCCTTTCTGAACAGGCATCTTAAAAGCCTATGCAACCATTGAAGCGCTTCTTTGATCGATGTTGAGCATGTTTTCCAGTCTTAAGCTCGCCGAAAACCACTGCATAGGTAGCCTCGCATCCTCCATTCGAACAATGTGACCTAGCCAGCGCAACTGGTCCCTATTCACCATTGCTTCGATGCTCAAAAACCAAGCCTTCTCATCAGAACTCCTCAGATTAATTCTAAATGTAAATAAAGAAGATTAATTCTAAATGTAAATGTAACCAATAACAATAATTATAATAACTAAAAAATAATAACAAGCATAATGATAACAAAAATAATAATACCTATAATAATCATAATAATTATAATAATTGAATACTAACAATAATAATGATAATAAAAATAATAATCTTAATAACAAAAACAATATTAATTATGGTCGTCACTGACACCTGACATGGATATTCTTGGGAATGTTTATGCAGTGAAATTAGAATACACATAGTAAACTAGTAATAAACTACCCATACAAAAAACACAATATGTTAAAACCAGCACCGACTGATACTACATGCAATCACAAAAACACGATACTAATCAGATCACCACTGAGAAATAATATACACGCTGAGAGCAGAGGAACTAATAGCGTACACCGCTCAGCTTTATTTAAAAATTGACAGACAGGTAGATATGTTGTGTGTTGCAGAAATGTCATCACTACTCGACTGATGTCGACTATATCTTGTTGATTTCTGTGAATAATAATACTAATAAGATTAATAATAATAATAAGAAGAAGAAGAAGAAAAGGAAGAAGTAAAAAGAGAAGATGAAGAAAAAGAGCAGGAATAAGAGTAAAGATAACAATAAAAATAAAATCACTAATAATTATAAAAAGCATTATAATCATAAAAATAACAATAATGATATCAATAAAAATCATAATAATTAAATAACTAAAAATAATAACAATAATAATGATGATAAAAATAATAATATTTCTAATAAAAACAATAGAAATTTAAATAGTAACAATAATAATGATAACACCAATAATAATACCTATAATAATCATAATAATTATAATAATTGAATACTAACAATAATAATGATAATAAAAATAATAATCTTAATAACAAAAACAATATTAATTATACTAGTAACAATAATAATACCAATACCAATAACAATAATTATAATAACTAAAAAATAATAACAAGCATAATGATAATAAAAATAATAATTATATTAATAATAAAAACAATATTAACTATAATAGTTACAATACTAATGATAACATTAATAATAATACCAATAGTAATTATAATAATTATAATAATAAAATACTAACAATAACTATAATAACTAAGAAATAATAACAATAATAATGATAATAAAAAATATAATTAATAATAAAACAATAAAAAATAAAATAATAACAATAATAATACCAATAATATTGACAATAATTATAATAACTAGAAAGTATAACAATAATTATGATAATACAATAATAATATTAATAATAAAAACAATAATACTCATGATAATAACAATAATAATAATTACAATAATAATAACAAAATAATAATAATATTAAAAATAATAACAATTATAATTATAATAATAATAAGAAGAACAATAATAGTAATAATTATCATAATAATAATAATACTATAAAAATATCAATAACAATTACAATTAAAATACAACTAATGAGAATATTATAACTATTAATTATAATAATAGTGGCAATAATAATTGTGATTACAATAACAATGAAACAAAAATAAAATATCCATAATAATAATAATAATAATAATAATAATAATAATAATAACAATAATAATAATAATAATAATAATAATAATAATAATAATAATCTATATATTAATTTGCTTGTACGTACGGTGTCACGTCATCATCATCGCAAACATTAATTAATGAAACGCGTCATCATTATCATCGCAAACATTAATTAATGTGAATTATCTCCCTTTATTGTTCACTGTTTATTAGTTAAAAATAATTAAACCCTTTTATTTTCCAAAACTTCCCGAACAAAAACAACAAATATATATATATATATATATATGTATGTATATATATATATATATATATATATATATATATATATATATATATATATATATATATATATATATATATATATATATATATATATGAACTGTCTATTTATGGTTCTGGATTATTTTTAAAAAAAAACGAACTCGTAACGTTAAATGTAAAAAATATATTTATTACTGAATAAAATAGAATACGGAAGGAGCGCTTATTCTATTTTATTCAGTAATAAATATATTTTTTACATTTAACGTTACGAGTTCGTTTTTGTTTTGTTTTCTTTTTTTTACTGTGCCACTTTATCTTTGTTTTAATTTACTTTTGAGTAAGCCTTACATAACAAAAAAATATGTTTCAAAATAAATGTTACAAAAGTCAAGAATAACTTTATTAAATAAATCACCAAAGTCACCATTCGCAGTAACACAGAGTCAAAACATATTTTACGTCTTGTTGTTCTGTTTTGCTTTTGTTTTACGGTATATCAATCCTTTTTCGTGTTATTTAATGCCGAATCGAGTAATTTTGTAACATTTATACATCTTCACGTTGATTACATAGTTATCATTTAGGTTTTGTCTGTTTTATTTTGCTTCTTTTACAGGCATTCATCATCTTCTAATGCCCACCGACAGGGCATACATATTTAAATACTATAAAAAATGGACACAATTTTTTTTTTTTAATATGAAATAAAACACTTTGTTTCATTACTTACGATTTAATTTATTTAAAGAAATATTTATTTCCTATTTAAAGATTTTCAGTATATTTTATTTAACTGAAGAAATATTTATTGTTCATACATATCTTTTTCAATTATTTTTATTACATTGTTAGGTAAAGTTTCAGAATAGTTAACCTCACTCCCCATATTAAGAATGGCTTTCGGCATGATTCTTACAATAGCGGTATCAAAGTTTTTTTTTATTATTTTAAAACAAATTATAAAAAAAAGATACAAGACCATTATTTTTTTTTTTATTAAATCGCTATTTAGGAGAAGGTTCAAAATAGTTAACCCTTCTCCCCATAACCGTTTTTTATGCAGTAAAATACTGTTTCAATAATTATGGTTTAAATAAATATTTATTCCTTATTTAAAGATTTACAGTATAATTTATTTAACTGAAGAAATATTTATTGTTCATACATATATTTTCCCTTATTTTTTTACATTGTTAGGTAAAGTTTCAGAATAGTTAACCCCCTCCCCATATTAAGAATGGCTTTCAGCATGATTCTTACAATAGTGTTATCAAAGTTTATTGATTTTTCGGGTTTGTATTACTGTACACATAGATTCGAAAAAGTTGTCAAAAAACAAATATATAACAAATAAATGTTATCAAAGGCAAGATAAGTTACTTTTCTACCTAACTGGATATATTCTTTGTGTTTTTATTCAATGTAACATATTTATTCAGCTCGAAAAACATACAGTGTTTACCGATGTATTCGAAAATTCAAGATGGCGTCTCACACCCTCTTTAACATGGTAAGTTTGGAAAAAGATGTTATAAATAAAAAAACTACACAAAATACTATTAAAAACCCGCCGAATATATGTCAACCTGTGTCTCGGTAACAAATATTGAGCGAGTGTTTAACAGTATTTTATCCGGTTTTTTATTTATAACACCATTTCCCAAACTTACCGTGTTAAAGAGAGAATCGGCCGTCATCTTGAATGTTCCAATACATCGGTAAACACTGCATGCTTTTCGAGCTGAATAAACATGTTACATTGAATAAAAACACGAAAAATATATCCAGTTTGGTAGAAAAGTAACTTATCTTGACTTTGATAACATTTATTTGTTATATATTTGTTTTTTGACAACTTTTTCGAATCTATGTGTACAGTAATACAAACCCGATTTTTCTTATTTAACAAAAATTATAAAAAAAGATACAAGAACATTTTAAACATTTTTTTCATTAAATGGTTATTTAGGTGAAGGTTTAGAATAGTCAAACCCTCTCCCCTTATTAAGAATGACATTTTTATTATTTCAGCATGATGCTTACATTTTTCTTAATAAAAAAAAAAGATGCAAGAAAATGTTAAGCTTTTTTTTTTTTTTTACTTAAAATGTTAGATCAAAGTTCGGAATTCGCTTCAATTGTCACAAGCAGACGATATCGATTCAAAGGAGGTAATTCGTCAACAATTGTTTTAGCCGAATTTTGCGGTAAAGTGTAGTGGACTGGTGGATATATTATACATATCCCCCAGGTTGTATTTATTTGCTTCACTACTGAGCAAATTAGGCACAAGGCCGTTTTTTCATGTGGAGAGAGAGGGAGGGGGGAGGAAAATGGGGACCAGCTCCCGATGGGTGGGAAATGGGAGTTTGATAGGAACTGTTGGTATGAAGGGTTGCCCCTACATTGACCAAGGTAAATATTTGGGGTTACACCCACATATGGTCTTTGCTTGTAGTATCTGCCGGAACAGATACTATACTTTGATCTTGTCGCCCGGGCCGCAAAGGGCGGGGGCCAGTGTATATACATATCCCCCAGTTATTCATTTGATAAAAGCAATATTTAATGAGCATGGTTCTTCTTGCCAGGCAATGGGTTTGCCTGAACAAACAGGTGATCCTCCAATAGATAATATGACTCGAAATACAAACTGGCCTAATGTTGAATTGTTGAACAATGAACAATTAGAGGTCTTTAATGCTATAATCAAGGCTGTCATGGCAACTGAAAAAGAAGCCCCATACAACAATTGCTTCTATTTAGATGCCCCAGCCGGATCAGGAAAAACCTTTTTATTCAACATGTTATATGATTACTTCACCTCCAGCAGTACTGTAACCGCCACTGCGGCATTGCTGGAATGCTACTAACTTCAGGGAAAACACTCCACAGTACATTAAAACTACCTTTACCTCTGACAGAAACCAGTGTCTGTAACGTTTCTCCTGTATCAGAGCAGGCTTCTTTTTTTGAGAAAGGTAAAGGTATTCATCATAGACGAAGCCTCTATGATACCTAATCATGCGCTGCTTGCTATAGATAGATGTTTACAAGATATAATGGGTAACGATAAACTATTTGGTGGAAAATTTCTCATATTTGGAGGTGACTTCGGGCAAATTTTGCCAGTAGTGCCACATGGATTACCTACATCTATTATAGATACCTGTCTTAAAAGATGCCCATTGTGGCATCATTTAAGTCAATTACAACTAACACAAAACGTCAGAACTAACATAAATTAACAGGAGTTTTCTAGATGGCTCCTTCATCTTGGTAATGGTACACTAACGAGCAGTCTTAATGACGTTCCTGTAGATGCCATAGATGTTCCTGATGATTCGGTATGTAATGGTTCTCTAATCTCAGAAATATTTGATTGCAACCCTCAAGAAATGGAAAATAGAATCATCATGACTCCAAAAAATACAGAATGTTTAACAGTAAATGCAGAAATTCTAAATAATCTTCCCGGAGGCATAAATACATATTTAAGTAAATATTACATCTCCGATGATGATGCTGAACTTCAAAATTATCCTATCGAGTTCATAAATTCATTAACTCCATCTGGAATGTCACCTCACCGAATTAATGTGAAAATAGGGGCAATAGTAATGCGACTGCAAAATTTATCCATAGATCAAGGACTTTGTAATGGAACTAGGATGAAAATAAAAGAATGTCATCAAAACAGCATCATTGCTATTTTAATTAATGGATCTAATAGAGGTTCCACAGTTATCATTCCAAGAATTAAGTTAAAGCCAAGTGATACAAATGTCCCGTTTGCATTTCATCGGATACAGTTTGCAATACGATTAGCATATTCACTGACCATCAATAAAGCACAAGGCCAAACTTTGAATAAGGTTGGTATATATCTTCAACAACCTGTATTTTCTCATGGTCAACTGTATGTGGCATGTTCAAGAGCTTGATCTAAGCACAGTGTGAAATTTAAGGTAATGCAACTGCATAGAAATGATAATCAGGGATGAAAGCGTGGTGTAACATATACTAAAAATATTGTTTACCGTGAAGTGTTATGAAAACAATCAGGAACAGCTATGGAATCTAAAAATTAACTTGGATGTAAATATGATTTTGGAAAAAAAAATTTTTTTAATTGCTTTCCTTATATTTAAAATTCATAATTTGATGAAAAAGTAGTGTACAGTTTGTTTAACTTTACTTAATTATATAACATTGACATAAATTTGATAGGTACAACCTACCTCACATCATTTTGATTATCGAAAAGTCAAAATTTAACTGTACTTCGTAAGATTTACAGAAGCACTTCATTTTATATGCATGTAATACACAAGAATCTGAATATTATAACAGATTACAATGTTTTTATGGAAACAACTTTTGTACAGAAAATTCAAAGTGTTCTATTTATATTATCAGGAAGTTGTGATGCATTAATTGAAATCTATATCAATAATTCGACTTAAAAATATTTGTGAATTTCCAAATCTTCATTGAATAAAATTCAAAATAAATAGAAAAGTCTATTGCATATGTAAAAGTTGATGGTTGCTTATTTAACTTCATTAAAACTATCAAAGTCAACCAAGAGCTGCTCAATATTCTGGCTTAATGGATCATTTAGCAAGGAATGAAGATGGCGATTCTGGTGTACCAGTTATTCTACCATCTTCATTTACAGGAAGTCCTGGGAATTTTCAACAACTGTATCAAGATGCAATGACAGTTTTCTGTAAATATGGAAAGCCAGATCTATTCCTTACCTATACATGTAATCCAAGATGTCCGGAAATATTAAACAACTTGGGGTCATCAGAACTTTCACAAAATCGATGTCAACAATGTCACACAGATTTTTTGAAATTCACAGTCTGACTCCCCAGAACCAGCTGACTGACCACTATACTCACTCCAAGCAGCTGATCGACGTCCCTGTCACCGCCTCAATCATCACCAGCACTTCGTGACAATATCAACAGAATCAGTTACGATCGCATTGACCTTCAATAAAAGTTTAAACTAAAGTTCTTTGTTCAACTTGCTTCCATACGTTCATTTTTGTAATATAACAATAAGGAATTTCTTACTGATGTGTTTTAAAAGATTTTAACTACCGTGGAATTTCCACGGGTCCTGCTAGTAATAATAATAATAATAATAATAATAATAATAATAATAATAATAATAATAATAATAATAATTGGTCTGGTTCTGTTTATGAACGTCTTCCTGAAAAGAAATGGTATTCATTTCCAGAGGATTTCCCTTCATCCATGCTCCAAACCAGGAGCTCCAAAGTTCAAGGTGTTTTTCTAAAGATGTTGGTGATACAATAGCAGAGGTATGAAGACCGCCTGAAATATAGATGATTCGTACTTTTTTTTTCAATTGTCATTCCATACGACTTGATACTACTCCTAGCGTATTACGACCGGGATTATTTGTGATAAAACCGTGTGTATACGCCTTATCTCCAAGACCAACGGAGCATAATTGCTCCACTTCTCGGTCTGTTCTCTTACATTCCTGCCCCAGGGTACTACAATCTATTAATGTTTTGAGACTCTGTCGATGGCGCACTCTAAAACGCAATCCCCGTAATAGACGTGAGTCAGAAGCAGAGATTAATTTTTCCAGGGAGAAAAATAAGAGGCTGAAAAAAACTGCATTAGAATAGGGGTCATTATATACAAAAATAAACTGCATGGAACGTCATCATATATATAAAAACATACAACAGGAAATAGAAGTAAGCCTAACCTTATCGGAATAAACAAAAACTGAGAAAAATGTCAACCGGTAAACATCTAGAGTAAGATTTTTCGTAAATTTCAATTTATTAAAACTATTAACATATATTAGCACCAACTAATTTTATTTCATTGGTCCCCCGATCAAAAGGAAGGTGGACCTATAAATGCACCCTCGTTCGTCGGTTCGTCTGTCCGCACTTTCTCAATAGCAACACTTTGGGATTTTTTTTAAATTTTGAACAAACATAAAATATGATATGTGTAAAAAAGTTACAGACTCGATTTTCCGGGGAAACCCCCGTTGCCCCCCCCCCGAGGGGTGCCTTTTGTATTAAAATGGCTACAATTGACACTTTTGTGCTTATTGACAAAAATTGACGCCTTTGATTTTATAAAACTTTCTGAAAACTTGTTACTAACTAATTTCTATTTAATTTTGTTTTTCTTTATTTCGCGATACCATTTGGGTGTGCCCAAGGGGCTTTTTAAGGCTAATAAAAACAATTTTTTGGACTATTTTATCATCGTTGTCCAAAATTTTCATATGCATGTCTATTTAGCAGTTTTGCATGGTGCTGAATTCAAATTTTAATATGGAAAGACGTCGGAAACTTTTGGGGTTAAATCGGTTGGGGCAAATGATGAACTAAGTCATTTCTGTTTTTGCATGGTACAGAACTCTAATTTACATTGTTAAGCCCTAAAACTGGACCGTTTGTTCATTTTCAACAGGATTTGACATTCTCTGAGGACCTTTAGGGATATATGAGAGGGGAAAATGCTGGACTTAGTCATTTTTTATGTCTCGTATACTGTGCACTCACGGGGGACTATGCATGCTTCACTTGTTTACCTCATCTCTGGAGGATGAGACACAGAGTCAGTAATGGGTTTGATGAAAGTTGATTCTGCGAACTAATTTGATTCGAACTTTGCAGCTAGATTTTTTAGTCCATGCTGATAAGCACTTAAACACTGCCACGTTTTTAACATCTATAAATTTATATGATAGAGAATATTGTCGATAAAAAATAGGTTACAATTTTATACCAATTTTCTGTATACAGAAATTTAATGAGCAGAAAATAATTTACGTTTTTCAAAAGGTAGTCACCTAAGGCCGTCCGATGATAAGGGTTAATAGGTGTTCAGTGGCCACCAGGACAACAGTGTGGTAATAGTTAGTGATTGAAATTGGGTTGAAATAAATTATTTAGAGAACAGCTAAAAAAAAAACTTCTTTATATCTGACTCGAAGAAAACCATTTAAATTTGTTAACAAATAGTATGTTTTAGGTTTTTATTCACGTCAAACAAAGTATTATCATTATTTGAGACTAGCCATTTTTATCCACGTTTCTAGCGGGTTTGGAGATGTGTATTTAGCAAAAAAAGGTGGTTGTAGGTGAACAGGCTCGAACCCGTACCGCGAAGGAGGAAGAGAACGTGAGCAGAAAAATATGACGTCTATGATGTTACGCTATTACCAAACAAGAAGTGGCGACGGTTTTAAATAAGGTAAGTAAATCGAAAAGAGGGGATGACTTTCAAAAATATCTGCGGAAAAACGACCACTCCCTGAAGAAAAGTGGCCTAGTAAGGATGAAGGAATTAATGTTCGTAGCCAATTTTTCGATATTTGTTGTTCGAAGGGTCGATCTTCAAAATGATACAAATATCGTGAAACGCCATTATTGTCTACTAAGCGAGCGAATTGGTATGATCAGAGAGACTTACCAGAGACACCCCAGCCGAGGTCGGTAAAACAGAAAAGTTTTCAAGGTTTAATAAAGTTTTACAAAAAAAAAAAAAAGAACAAAGATAAAACGCCGCAGAAAAAAATAGTGGAACGATATAAAAAGACGACGATGTCACGTTTTTGAGTGAAAGAAACGAAGCGTTTTCAATAGGTCACCCAGTTGGAAGCCTTCGGAGCGTGACGCGGCACATATTGAAATTGAAAAAATTAAAACAATATTCTTGCAAAATTAGTGAAGGATATTAAAAAAAAAAGTTCGAAAATAAAAATTAAAAGCAAGAAAAACACACTCCTAGTATAGTAAGTTTCATGAGTATGTATTTATTTTTGACATATGGCCGAGTGGTCCGAGACGTTCTATCAAAGTTTACAGTTCCCTAAAGGTGCTGAGTTCAATTCTGAACGAAGGCAGTGAAAAGTAACATTCAAAACAGAGAATCAGCAACTATGTCCCAGAGCCTAGCTAGAGTCCGAACACCGTACCCCATAATAAGTTCGAGACTCCGAAAAAACGGTTCCCCAGTTATATACAAAAAACCTGATGAAGGCCGGAGGGCAAAACGGCCGAAGCGTTGTGACTATAACAATCAAGATGAGGAAGACAGTCCGACAATCTCAATAAACGCCGTTATTTTTTTGTTTTTTTTTACAAGAGTTTTTTGTTTAAATGCGGACATTGCAAAAATCAAAAACGTTGCTGATCAAACTAACCTTCACTCTCGATCAGGAAAGAATTTATTCGTAAAGCACGTTTGTTTTGCACGCTGTTCTTCGCACTCGAGATTCAAATGAATCGATGGTACGAATATAGACTGCAAGCGTAGAGTTTTGGGTGAAGAGGTGAATCCCCTTGCCAACACATTAAGGCCCTTTGAGAACGGAAAGCAAAATTAAATGTAGGCTCTTGAAATATTCAGGCACTATTCAGTGGCTTCTCGAGCAGAAAACGTGCCAGAAAATATGGAAAGCGATCATTAAATATCAAATTTACAGATATTTGCTTGTGGCAAGAAAGTTTGCAGGTTTCATGGAGTCTTTGGAATTTCCATGGACACGGGTTCTTTTTATAAGTACATAAAAATAAAGAACATACATAAAACCGATTTTAGATGCCAATAATCTTGATTAAACATTCATATGGGGTTATTATATATATATATATATATATATATATATATATATATATATATATATATTGCCTTTTGTTCGGAAAAATCTCCGAATTTACACGCACATATGTGCGTGTATATATATATATATATATATATATATATATATATATATATATATATATATATATATATATATATATATATATATATATATATATATATATATATTAGAAGATGTACGCATCATTGTCCGGTATTAAGCGTTACGTAAATTTCTTTTAAAAATGAAATTTAAAAAAAACAGAAAGAAAACTCAGACACGTGCATATGAGTATTGTTTTTTCTAAACAATTCACCTCTTGTAAGTAAAAAAAATACTCAAGCTGAGATAGAAGCCAAAACCTTACAGACAGTGAGACAAGTACGATACTCATTAGCATGCTAAGATCTTTAAAAAGTGCTTTCAAACCTCATGAAACAATTGACAGACAGTAAAACATCCGATAAAACCAACGTATCATTTTTTTCTTCAATTTTCCCCCCTTAGAACCAATTTTCCGAATGCCAACCGATTAAAAAGTTTTCCAAATGTCTGAATACCTCATATACCAAATTTCAAGTCTGTAGATAAAAATTAGTTGAGTATGTATGCTGACAGTTTTCCTCCTACACGCTTGTTTCCACTCATATATAAGAGCATTTTGCGTCTGGGTTTCTGTTTTAATCCTTTTTCTGTGAAGTTCAAACCCCGAAAAATATCAAACACTTGTATATTAATTACCTATTCCTTTCAAAAATTGATAATCGAAGAAACTATATTTTAACCAAAATTAACAGATTTATACACCCTAACATCACAAATACATTAAATAAGTTTTTTCACCGCACGATCAGAATGGCCCGTTACATAAAATCAGCAGAAGGCTCTCTGATAAGATAGGGCAATGTTCAAGATTAATGCTTATTATGAGAGCAAAACTGAACCATTATACTCGATTTTTGTCCTTTTCATTTTAACTCAAGTTCTATAAAACATACTTACATGAAATACGCACAAACATTTTTCTAAAATTGAATTATATTACAATGATTTGTGGACTAAATCATTGTGATGAAGCACGTGCGTTTCTTCGAGGTGCAAGTAATTGATTGATTCAATTACCGAATGAGCGATTTCACCATTTTGATGACAATAAAATTATTGGAAGTGTGACATATTCGTTGATCGTTATTCAATTTTTAACAATCGATTTAATCGTTCATGTTTCAATCAAATCTATTAATGTCCTGCTCTAGATGTTGACCCACGGCGGTGCACGGGTAAGAAATTTCACGTGTCTCTTCGCAATAACTTAGTCTATTAAACACTTTAACTGCGTGGCTATAGTTATTAAGCGATGAATGGCTAGGATTGAAGTTAAAATGAAAAAAATGAATAATTATTGTTCACCTTTGCTTTAAACAGAAACCTCATTTAGAACGCTCCCATGATATAGCGAAGAGCCTACTGTGGATTGCATATGTCGGACCTCTCGGTTTCTCAAATACACTTGTGATGTAAGGCTGCATAAGGTCTTAACTTTGATCAAAATCAGCTACTCCTACTTACATCGAATTATTTCGATTATCCCTATCGATACGTATTACAGGCTTTTGATAGGTAACCGATCAGGGATAATTTCCAAACACATAAATTATATTTGTGTTAAATTTGATGAAAAAAGGTAGTCATTTTGTAATCCATAACGAACATTCACCTCTCTTAATCTCTCCCTTTCTTTCTCTCTCTCTCTTCTCACACATACACAAAGTCTATTTACTATAATAGTATATATATATATATATATATATATATATATATATATATATAATAGAGAAACACATACAATTTGCTATAAAAACACGCTTTTAGATGGTAAACAAAAATTACTTTTTTTTATTGTATGTAATTTCAAATTTTAAACCCTTCGGCAGAGAAAGAATTTACATATTTTGTTAGATTTTCAGGGTTTTATTTTTGTCACCACAAGTGAAAACTTCAAGTTGTGTTGTGAGGATTGCGTTGTCTCTGAATGCACGCAGAGCTCACTAGATTTTTTTTCTATTATACCGGATTGCAGAAGCATCTTAAATATTGATAAATATAGAATTTGCAGTAAAACTGTCTTCAATTTAATTTAGATGCAAATAAAATTATATATATATATATATATATATATATATATATATATATATATATATAGTTTTTATAATTAATTTTGTATTTCAAATTATGCGTCAAAGAAACAATTCCTAAGTATATTTTGTCTTTTTCTCACAGGGATTTTAAGTCTATCCTCGTTTTGTGTTATCGACATTGCGTTGACTGGTAATACACGTATATATCTCTTCATTGTTTTTATTTGTTTAGTCGACAAAAAAACGTGTCCCTCAAATTTGATTTTTAAAAAATTCGGCCAATATTATCACCCTGAATAAAATGAACACTATAGAATAACCAGGCAAACTGTTATGAAAACATGCTTTTAGATGCAAATAAAAAAAGTAACTGTTTCTAATTAATTTTACATGAAATCTTTAGTGACGGAAATGTTTTCTGTTTTTTTTTTTTTTTTTTTTGGTATTTTCCATCCTCGTGTTGCAGTTAAAACAATCTAGTTTCTTTTATTTGCTAGCAGTTCAGCCTGGCTTTGCTAGGGCCCTATGTGCTGTTCCCAATATTATGCGACTATATATATATATATATATATATATATATATATATATATATTCTCTCTCTCTCTATTTATATATATATATATACAGAGAGAGAGAGAAAGAGAGAGACAGAGAGACAGAGAGACAGAGAAAGACAGAGACAGAGACAGAGAGAGACAGAGATACAGAGACAGACAGAGACAGACAGAGACAGACAGACAGACAGAGAGAGAGAAAGAGAGAGAGAATAAATTACAAACAGTTATATTCCAAAATTCATGACGTTGCCCATCTTATAATTTATTCCTTTAATTCAGTTGGCTGATACAATTCTTGAGAATACCTGTTTTGTAGAGCAGAACCAATTACTTGATTATTATATCAATCAATAAAAAATGATCATACGAATAAAGCTACTCGAATCGTGACGCTGTTAAGTTCTAAGACAGAAGGAGTTCGATACGACAGACAATATTGCCACTTAGAAGGATTCTAAACCTGTACCGTTAAGGCGAATTAGAATGAAAAGGCGGTTTGCCCAACATTCCACTTTCGAGATAAGGGAGCAGTGTGAAAAACATACAGAAACACGCTCAAGAATATCCTCTCAATGCCTTTGTCGCGCCTACGTACGACGACGATGATGCGTTCGTCCAAGTGTTATAAAGAACGCGGGCGCCACAGTCATTTAACACATGAACACCGAGGTTGCGTCCGTACAGTGGTGTGTTGACGAAGTTGTTCGAGATCACGAGCGATAGTTTCGCCGAAAGTGGTCGGGATCGTGTAGACACGTTTCGACGAATTTGTTTAAGATCGTGACGGGTAGTATCAACAGAATCGTTCGGGATCGTGCCGTGTTGTGTCGACGGAAGTGTTTGGTATTGTGTTGGCTCATATCGACGGTATTTTTCATGTTGAGTTGTGTATGTGGAAGCGCTTGGGTTTAGTTTATTATCCAGTTGACTTGACAGCTGTTGTAGTCTGGTTCTTTCACCCGAAGTCTTGAGGATCATATCTCATCATCTCGATGGAGCTGTTGCAATATTTCATAATGGAGTAAATATTTATTTTATTTGACAAAAATACAAATAAAAATGTGGCACAAGGCCGAAAAAGGGGGGTGGGGGTTAATGTTGACCTAACTAACATAACGTTAACTTAACTAGACTCTTTCACCAAAATACCAAAATTACTCTGTGGACATCCTACTTTAAACCCGAAAGTTACAAATATATATACATGATGTGGGGGGTTGGGGATAAAAATCTTATTTACAAAATCGTATGAAAAATATACAATGATAAAAAGTGGTTAGTAAAAAGAACCCCCTCACTACTAATTGTGGCGGATAAAAAGTTTTGTCAGTCGAAAAGATGTAGGTCCCACGAAAGCTAACTTTATTCAAACACAACAAAAATGGCCTACATCTCTGGCAAAACAGTTTATCCGTCACCTAAGGGGCCGGGATTGGGGGTTATCGAACCAAAAGTGGGGAAAAAAAAAAAACAAAAAAAAAAACGAGGGACGCTGGGACAGGGAAAACCAAAAAAGGAGATTGGGGCGATGACAGCATGCATACTCTAGCTAAGTTAAAAATCGAACAAAAATGCCTAACTAGCCTACTCTAGGAGGTCCGATGCATGTTTGATCAGGTTACCCAAAATCCTTAAAAAAAACCTAAGCCAATCAAAAAAGAAATTCAAGACTAGCTCCATTCACTTTACACAGTCGCGAAACTTTCACCCACCTGTCGTTGAAATTCACAGGAGCGAGTTTCACCTTCTCCAGCTTAATTCGCATTTTCAATCGATATTTGAAAATGAGGACAAGCTGGGGAGCAGTGAAGGTCTCATCTCCGTAAACCTCCTTCTATCGCGTCGTCCAAATCACGCCTCTCATAACTGCTAGTAAACACAGAAAAACATAGCGTTCTTCTTTCTTCATGGTCGGTGCCCAGTTGAAGCACGGGGAAACCGACTCCAGCACAAAAAACCGCTCGCTCAGCATGCGAACCGTGAAGCCTTCAACTAACTCAGACAAAGGTCGAACGATGGCGCAGTGGAAGAAAGCATGATCAAGGTCTTCCTCCCATTCTCCGCATCGGACACAATTGGGTGTCTCCGTAAAACCCGCTGCGTAAAGTCTTTTGCCGACCCAGAGAGCATTTCGTATTACCAGCCAGGTGAGTGATGCCTCGTAATTATCGAAGCAGCTCGACACAGGCGCCCAAGGCCATACTAAGCGGCGCTCCTCCTTCGTAAAACCGAACTCCTCAATCTTTTCGTCTCGAACGGATCCCCTCACTAACGCCCGATATAGCGCTTTGCGAGACAACAGCTGGGTGTCAGAGAGGCTTTCTTTGACCCGTAGAAGAAATCTCAAGGCCTACCGACACTCGCGATAGAAAGGGCACTCGTTTCGGGGCAACCTGTGTGCCTCCCCCTCAGCCGAATGCACACTCTCCAAAGCCTGAAAGGCTTTCTTAGTGTCTTCTATCCAGAAGACACCGTTTCCCTCACTTGGTGTACACATTCGATCCAGGTATATCAGCCTAAGAGTGTGTCTACGTATTTCTACACTAGGCATACCCAGACCGCCTTCAGACGGATGCAGGTAACAGACCTCCCGGGTAACCATGGCTTGCTTTCCGCGCCATAAGAACGCGAAAAGAGCACGCACCAGATCAACTAGTGTGGTCTCCGGGAGTGGAAGTACTGATAGACGGTAAAGGATCAGGGGGTAGATATGAGAATTGCATACCTCCGCCCGACCCTTCAAAGACAGATTTCTCAAGGCCCACAAATGAGATGCGACCTTGACCGCTTCCAATACCTCCGACCAATTTTTCTCCAGCTGGAGACCGGGACCAAACCAGACGCCGAGTAGCTTGCATGGCCCATCAGCCCAACCAAAGGGACCCTGAAGGGGCATACCCCTCCAGGCACCGATACGTAAGCCAATAGACTTAACGTAGTTAATTATGGCCCCTGTGACCTTGGCATACCGACTTGTTTCTATGTCAACGACTCTAATCTCGGCACTGCTCGTTACAAGCACAGTCACGTCGTCAGCATAGGCGGTATACTTTACCGGGGTAGAGCCACCTGGCAAAGTAATCCCGCGAAGGACCGGATTCACCCGAAGCTGGCGCAAAAATGGCTCAAGCGCCAGCACATATAACATTGGGGATAACGGACAACCTTGACGGATCGATCTTGTTAACATGAAGGGTTTCGACCTCACCCCATTCACTTCAACCATAGCACCGGGGTTGGCATACAAGAGGCAAATCCAAGAGCGAAACTGGGGACCAAACCCAGCCGAGCGAAGAACAGCCTCTAGGTAATGATGGTCTACTCTGTCGAATGCTTTGGACTGATCTAAATTAATCAGCGCGGCTTCTGTGTCGACTTTTTCTACGATCAAGCGTATCGTGTGCAAATTATCTTGAATCGTCCGGCCCTTAACAGAACAAGTCTGTTCGGGACTTATTAGACGGTGTAAGACAATCTGCAGACGATTTGCTAAGATCTTGGCCAAAATCTTTAACTCTGTGTTTAACATCGTTAAGGGCCGGAAATTACCTATCCCATCCCCTCCATTTTTATCTTTGCGTAACAATTTAATGATCCCCCTGGTAAAGTACTGAGGTATGCACCCGTTCCTAAACCAGGAGTTAAAAAGTACGGTCAGCAAAGGAATAAAAATGGGCGACAGCCTCAAATACACCTCGTAGGGCAGACCATCTATCCCAGGGGTCCTGTCTATCCCGACCTGTTTCAAGGCCTCAATGACTTCTTCCTCTTTTATGCTACCTTCACACCTAGCTGCTTCGGTCGCCTCCAGGCGAGAAAAGTCGGCTAAATAGGTGTCAAACTGTTCAATAGTCAGACCGGGCTCCTTGGTAAAAAGCTCCTGAAAATGAGTCCGAAAACCCTCCAAGATTCCGTCGTTTGAAGTTACGGTTCGTCCGTCCGGCAATGTGACACTGGCGATGTGTCGATCTGCAGAACGTCGAAACTCCTCCGCACGCAGTGACGCGGCCATGTTTGTTGCCTCGTTTGGCGCTCTTTTTAATCTAGCCCTAACTAATAATCCCTGGTCCTCCCTGTTATCCAAGGAGTCCAGTTCAGCCTTAACTATAGTATAGCTAGCACTATCCCCCTCCTCCACCGCCCTTTCTAATCTATCTTCTAGCGCCGCTTTCGCTGCTCTAGAACTACGGTTGAGCCGGCGACTAAAATCAGCAGCGAAGGACCTAATGACTTTTTTAAGGTTGCCCCACCACTTATTTCCGATGATAGCCCCCGTCAATTCCCTCTGTATTGTTAGTAGAAGCTGTTCCCGGAAGTCCTTCACATCGAACAACGACGTGTTGAACTTCCAGTAACTAGCCATCCTAGGTTTAACACTATCTAAGTTTACTCGAACCCGGACAAGCCTATGGTCCGAATAAACTATACTATGAAAACTTGGACAGTCTAAAAGCCCTAGGTCGACTCTCCTAACTAAGAACCGATCGATGTAACTCGAAAGCTGCACCGGATCGGAGCCGCGTCTACCTGTCCAAGTCCATGCTAAATCCCCGGGTTTTTCGTTCCGAAATTTATCGACAAGATCAAACTTGTCGACAAAGTCTCGAAACGCTTTAGCATCCCGGTTCTGGTTAGTATCCCTTGTGGTATTAACCCCACGATCTAACTCGAGATCCAGGACCGCGTTCCAGTCTCCCGCTAAAACTAACCGTCGAGACGAATTCATGAAAGGCTCGATTCGCCGAAAAAAGGAAACTAGCTCAGTACGGTTATTGGGCGCATAAACCCCAATAAAAAGAAATGCCACATCCTTTACGGTAACATCCAGAACGAGCAATCTTCCCTCTGGATCTGCATAAATAGGGTCACACGATGCATCAAGAGTGCGCTTAACTAGCCAGGTAACCCCCCTTGCGTGGGTATCATAATGTGCTGAGTAGAGCTGAAAGTCTCTAAGGAGCACATCCTGATAGTCACTTGGAATAAAGTGAGTCTCCTGTAGACAACATACATCCACACCAAGGCGTTGAAGGTCGCGTGCAACTCGAAGTTTACGAGAGGCGTCCCTCAACCCTCGGACATTTAAACTAGCTAATCTTAAAGAAGCCATCCTGAGCTACTTAGGGTTGGGAATCCTGATCAAACATAGACGGTGTCAAGACACCGACAGCTGTCCCCATGGATCCAGTGGTCATCTCAGTGGTGATTGACCCGTCAGGGGACAAACCGCCGATGTCAAGAGGAAAGGTTAGTTTAATGGCCCTATACAATGATGGATGCATTTTGATAGGGACCCGTCCAATACATGATTCTTTCATTTTTTGTATGTCGTTATCATTGAAAAAAACGGCTGGAGGAAACAAATTAAAAGCGCTATTTGCTTCCTCCATCATTGTCCACACTCCACTGGCCTCTGCTCTGGGCCTTACTACAGTCAATAATCTTGGGGCTTTGGGGAAGTTTTCGGGGTTAGTGGTATCCTTTTTCTTTATATTTTTTAAGGCTAGCAAATTTTTATAATCCTTATTCTTGTGTGCTTTCATCACAGTTTCTCTTTCGGTTGAGATTTGACAAACTGCTTTGCCTGTAAAAAAAAGGGGAGATTTTTTTTTTCGGGATTCTCTCTCGGAAGAGGGGCTCCTTTGCCTTTTTTTATCCGTCGGAGTGGGAGGGGGCATATCTGTTTTCATGAGAGAAGAGGGAGGAGTGCTTTGAGGCGTGTTAGCAGGAGTGCAGAAGGGGGAAGGTCTCGGGCTTCTCTTTTTGGGAGGAGCGCCTAGAGAGGTCATATTTTTCCCTCTAGTCGGGGGTGTAGAAACTATTGGGGCTGGAATTTTTGGGGGGGAACGTTTTTCTTTTGGGTTAGGTTTCTCCGGGCCCAGGGACTCTGGGAAGGGAACGTGTATTTTTTCTTTTCGTTTTTCATCGAGAGATTCTTTTAATTTTAGCAGTTCTTTATATTTATTCCCTCCGGGGTCTTTGCTCGAACGTATTTCAACTTTTTGTTCCTTTGTTAAGGATTTTGCATAGGTTGGTGATGCTGCTTTTCTGATTGGTACGGTTTTCCATTCACCTTTCTCTGGTGATGCAGCTTCGGTGTTATAAACTGCTTCGATCTCGTCAGTTGATAGACAGGGAGGATTAGTTTTATCTGTCGGTTCTGGTATTTTAAATCCAGGTTGTGCGCCCGGCTCTAAATGTGGTAATACCCGATTTTTTGGGTTTCTCGACGTTGTTTGCTTCTTGGGGCACGTATACGTTAAGTGCCCCACTTCTCCGCATATCCAGCAAGCCGGACGCCTTCCTGCCACTACTATAGGTAGTTTCTCCTCCTGTGCCTCGATGTAGTATGGTATCTTATAGTATGCCTCCTTATTCAGCAAAATATCAAACGACCAGACACCATTGTACTGGTCGACGTTTACTCCAGAGATGTCTCCGTATTGCAGTAAATACGCCGCCAAATATTCCCCTGGTATTACACCTGGGACTTCGAATATGGAAATGGTTGTCCGTCTCCGTCCCAGGTATTCCATCCTCAGAATGTATTCTGGAGTAATGATTTCGTTTTTCGAGAGCTTAATACAATCTTCTGGAGATTTAAATAGGGCTGCCCAGGTGTTGTAGCCCTTTGTCTTGGTTTTCCTTTCCGCTCTCATTCCCACAGTCGCAATTAACTTTGTCACGGTGTCTTTGGTTGATCTAATCAGCTTCTTGGTTTTTCTGTCGATGACAAAAAGTGAAATTGTCTTTTTGGCAAATTCATCCATCCGTAGTTGTTCCACCTTGATGCCATTCGTGGTGACATGCTCTATGCATTTCTTGGCTTCTTCAAGAAACGATTCTACGTCTATTTTTACTGCTGGCGGCTTCTTCCAGACTGCATTCTCCTCTTCTTGCTTTTCCTTGACAGGTTCCGACGGCTCATAGCTGGCAGATGCCATGGCCGACGGGAAATGAGAGAAAAAAAAACCGCGAAGATCCAGGACTTAAAAAGGTAACAACGGGGGAAGAGAAGAAAGAGGAATAACAAATTTAACAATATATAACAATAATAATAACAATAATAATAACAGTATCAGCGCAATGAATATCGTATACAACCAAAAGACGAAGTAATGGGTGTATAATGGGGTATGATCCCGCACAGTCGGGAGATTCTATTTATAAACGGTGCTGCTAGGAAACTAACGAATCGAATTAATTCACCTTCTGCTACCAACCAATCAGAAACCAGAATTGATCCACAAATATTGAACCTTTCTGTAGCAATTTCGCATATGTTTTCTTCGTGTCAACACGGGAAGAATCTGCGGATTCCAACTCAAGAACTGTCTACTGCGAAGCAGTTACCCCTAGGACTTGTGTAGAACAACTAACCATCGGACACTGTTCTTACATGGTCATCACTTTTGGAGATCGTTACTGGTCGTATCAACAGAATTCTTTCCGGGTTGTGTCGACAGAAGTGTTTGGTATTGTGTTGGCTCATATCGACGGTATTTTTCATGTTGAGTCGTGTAGACGGAAGCGTTCGGTTTTGGTTTTTAATCCAGTTTACCTGACGCTTGTAATAGTTGTACTATATGATAGCATTTTCCTCGGGAAGCCACAAATAACAAGTGATTAAATGAGAAAAGTATATTAAGATCTAAAATCAGTCCAGTACTAATTATCTACAACGACGGTATCTTATATACGGACTATTGTTTTTGTCTGCATCAAACAGACTACTAAGAAATAAAAAAAACATCTAAACCAAAATATGTAGAAAGGAAGAATTCAAATTATATTAAACTCCGACTTTTCTTGCAACATTGTCATCGTCTCAAAATATTTTTGTAGAATTTATTTTTATATGTTTAACTATAAATTAATACGGGAAATATTTGATTAGAAATCTTTAGGTATCGTTAACTATATTTAGTTCTTTCAATAGTGTTCTACCAATCTTTTATTTCTACTTTTGTTCACTGAACACTTCAATAGTTTCTCTTCTAGAGGGGACCTAGAAAATAGTTTTATTAGTGCTCTGGGGATCTACTTACTTCATATCATGTTAAACACCTTAGAAAGAACAATAATCCATTGTAGTTAATATTCTGGATAGAGCAGGTAGTCATCTAAACTGTTTTTCACTTCTTGCGCAACAAAACATTTTTACTTAATAATGCGGGAACATATACATACATATATACGTGTACGCTCGATATAACTTTTTATGTTTGTATATTTATGATTGTACGTACGGTGTTTTCCTTCAAACACGTTTATGTTCATCCGTACTTTACCCATTTTAACACACATTTAGTCCTACGCTTATCTTACCATCGGTCACACACATTTACGTTTGTGCCTACATTATAAGTTGTCAGACACATTTATGTTCGTACGTACATTATCATTAATCATATATCTTTCTGATCGTTAGGTCTTCATGTCTAGCATCTGCGCATTTCCAAGCGTCATGTCCAAACTAAGGAAAGTAAAAGCATAATATTATAAAGATTTTATCAAATGAATTGTAGAGCCAATATCTATCGTGCAAATGTCATACTGATTTCGAATCTCTCATTAGTTTTATAAACTCCTCTACTGAAATGTAATACGTAGGAAGCCACATGTTTAACAAGCCGGCAATTCCTGTGGATATTAACCCAGCTTCAATTTTACAAGCGTTTAGAAGCTGTATATATGTACAATTCATATGATGATAGAATACATTGTCTAGCATTCGTAAAATGTTACCTATGTTGTACTGCCCAGAGTTTTTAAATTTTTTTTTTACAGTGATCACCACGTATCAAGGCCCGGAAGCCACTCAGGGATAAGGCTTATTGCAAGTACATTACGTTAGTGTGGAGATTTGCTGAAGTGTTTAATTAAAGGGGGCGGTTCATTAGGAATTTGTTAACATTGGACTTGAAGACATCCAAGTTGTACTCCGGAGTAACGGTGTACGTCACTTTAGTTTCGGAGTAACGGTGTACGTCACTTTAGTTTCGTGATCTTATAATACAATATATATATATATATATATATATATATATATATATATATATATATATATATATATATATATATATATATACCGTATACGTGTCGAACGGCTTTTGTAAATTACTTTCCAAATAAAGCTATTTCGAATCTGGTTTCCATTTCTTCAAAATCTATCCTAATCCCATGCACTGTTATACACTAATTGTTTTATATCTACTAACGCGAGAACATTAAATCTTGCAATCCGACTATTTCCTCTGCAAATATCTTTCTTAGACTTATGTTAAGCTCCTACATACGTTACACCAAGACCGTCCATTACAAATACCTGGATGAATAGACTAACGAATATCATGCCTAATATTTTCTAGATCAATTTACCCAGAAATATATAGATAAGGAATACCCTTAAATGCGAATCAATCGACTGTGACCACGAGAGAAGGATAAACCAACGCTTGATGCCTAATACTTTTGGGGAGAGTTGTGGTTCCAGCAATTAAAGTGCAGGTTTATCCGCACAGAAATAGAGAGTGTGAGCCGCATAACATCCAGCTGAAGGGATTTTTCTTGGTATTTTTTTAAATTGATTTTTTTGCATCAACTTTTTGATATCTTCAAACGCTGTTTCAATGGTCTTCAGGTTGTTGTTTTGTATTACAGATATATAATTGTTCCCGGATCCAATCATTTTGCCAACAGTTTTTTATGCTTTTTCACATGTTTAGTTTCGTTGTTTGTTTAGAAAAAAAAGGGATTTTGTTATTCTCTTTACAAACCATAAATGCGTTTTTCAAAAGGAAAAGTAAAAACAATTGCATTAATGTAAAGTGCGTTTAAGTCAGAGAGCCGATATCATTAGATAGCTTGAAATGGCCGCACCAGATATCAAATCTAGACTTCATCCGCCAACCTTTTGTTTTTAAAGAGTAAACTGATATTATCTCAAAAGAATCCGGTGAGATGAGTAAATTGGGCATTTGTTTATTTGCAGTCTGTTATCCTCATCATTTTAGTTGTTGTTTACACACGTTCTGGCCAACTCATCATCTGGCCGTCTACAGGTGGTTAACCGCGACGGGAGAGGAATGCAGAGCGGCGTAATTGTATTCTAAGTAATTACTGTTTTCTATAGTTTTTGTTGTCTCATCACGTTTTAGCCAAATAATTCTTTGGCCGACTTTGGACAGGATTAAAACTGCTATCTGCAGACAATGCTCAGCTGGAATGGTGGATATTCAACACTTCTAATCACTATCACTAGTATGCTGGAAGAGGAATGCAACAACTATAAAGATAAGGACAACAGTTCGCAAATGAATAAATAAATATAGAAAAAAGTTATGTTTGCATAACAAACATGATATCTAAACGTGGTGAAATTATAGACCTGCTTCACGCTTTAAGTGCTAGGTTCGAAATTTCTAAAATGACGTTGATCGCGTTACCCATTGAAGGTTTTCATTTATTAATTGATTCCTCATTAAATGTAAATCGAGGATATTTGAATATTTACAAAACAAATTTCCTGTTTTATGATCTTGGTTAAATTCAGTTTCCAGTTACATATTCTCAAGATGTAAAGTTCAAAGCATCGGTGCGGACGACACATAAAATACAATTGCTAAATACTTACATTTTTTACCCAGACATGGCTGACGGAACGATACCATGCTACTGTAAAATTATGTTTTCCGTTTAAAATTTTATGCAAATCCCCAAGATTAACAGAAAGATTCCCTGAGTATGGCGTAAAGACCCCCTATTTCGATTAGATACGCTTGTAATGGTGGACACGGTTTTTACGTCGTTGTTAGATATTAAATGGCTCAACACGGTGTAGAATCTGTCGCAAGGAAAAATAAGAACAAAAAAAAATAGGACCATTTTATTTTTTCTAAGAAAATACTGTATATCTACTATTTGCAACATTTCCAAATATTTAAACAATGCGTTTTTCTCCGGTCAGCTGTGACTTTTCGTCCTCGGTGTGGCATCATCTACGTACCTCGAAACGTGCCTCTCTCAAAACCGGCTTTGCCTATTACCTCGTCTCTGAACAGCCGTGTTCTGTTATCTCTGTTGTGAATTCACTCTTCGAAGCCGGCCTAGTCATTTGCATGTCTTTATGTGTCTGATGCTGCCAGCGTCCGCCGCTCTATTAAAGACCAGAAGAAGATCGGAAGCTATATCGGCGGAAACGTTATGAAAATCACACTGGAGATGGGGGAAGTAGCCGTAATAGTTCAAGTAATACGATTTTATTATCCTTATAGAACAAATTCAGAAACATAATTCACGGTACGTCTTTATCGTTAACATATAAAAGAAAAAAAAAGTACTAAAACATTCCTATAAACGTCACGATCACGGCTACATCTTAGTTATACATCTATAGCTTTAAAAAATATTGAGTTTTGGTAGTAACAATTTGGTAAAGTTCTATAGAACTTCCAATGTTTTGTAAAAAGTGTATATCCAAAGTTCTCTGCCAAAGTAAAGTCGGTATTCACTATCGAATTTCGCGAACGAATTCTTGGGAAAAGTGCCAATATATATCACTGATAATTCAATCATCTTGGCTGAATTGCACACAATCTTACAAGTATCAGAAATGGAGGTGGACGGAATGTTGGTGGTAAATCTAAGGTCAATAAAACTTGAATAATGGTAAGCATTGCCACATCCATAGTGTCTGAGTAGACTTCAAGTTTGAACATAATTGTCTTATTCAATTGCATAAAACCTACAGCGAATACGCTGATAGAGTCGCATTGTCATATGGTACGTAGTCCAGAGAAACACGGACATTATTTTCATGGTTTTCATGTTAAAGCACAGAACTAAATGATTCTTGAATGAAAGTAGAGAAAATTATTATGATTAAAATTAAAGCGTGTCAATATTATATTTAAATAGCAATAATTTTCAGTGGTACTTTATCATTCCCAATCTTTCTTTTATCGTTACTTTCATGGCAGGTGCTCGTCTTAGCTCCAACTCCTGCCCCCTCGCCGATTTTTACGAAAACACCCGTCTAGCTGAAACCACTGTCAAAAATGTCGCCCACTCTTTATCTGTGCCAAAACCAAAACGTAGATTCCATGAACAAAGCTTCTTTCTTAGATTTGCACGCCTGTGGAACTCTGTTGTGTCTGCCTGTTTCCCACCTGACTACAACTTGGATGTCTTCAATTCCAACATAAACAAATTCCTGATGATCCGCCCCCTTAAGTAAACTCTTGATCAAATCTCAACATTAACGTATTGTACACGCAATAACCCTTATCCCCGAGTGGCTTCCGGCCCTTGATAAATGGTGACCACTTTTTAAAAAAGTACAATTTCGCAATCGATGAACAACGGCTGTGCACTGGCGACCAGATGGCGCGTTTTTTCATATGAAGATCATATCAGATGTTTAACCTTCTTTTCTAACTCAAAATGTTAAAGAGCTACAAAGCCAGAAGTGAAATCATAAAAGAAGTGAATTTTTGTGCTCCAAAATAAATATTTCTACAAAGTTTCCATCATTTTCAATAAACGTTTGTCAGCGACTTACGATGTCGGTGCATGGCTGTCCATGGAACGCTTTGTCACACGAGGATCGTACCAGAGAAACAAACCTTTTTTTAACACAGAAACTTTATGAGTTTCGAAGTAGTGAGAAGTCATATTAAGATCAGCCATTTTCTCTGGTCCAGAATTTATTTTTCTACATTATCACCACCATTCAAAATCCACTATTTCTAGCGATTAACTTTTGAACTCACATCTCCGCTTTTATTCCAATGTCGACGAGTGTATGTCGTAATCGTGCAAACAGGAAGTGCATCGATTTCGTAAACATGCATCGGGCGCCGGTGAATATAGTTCGGTTAAATTTATAATTGCAAAGTAAAATTTAGTAGCGTACCTTTGTTTCTAACACACATGAATTACAAGGTTGATTTTCCTAACGTCTCACACGGTCAATATCTCCAACAGAAAGACAAAAGTGTGAGGGAATAATTTATGTGTTCAGTCATCATAAACATGCGATAGAAAAATACAAACCATTACATTTTGAGCTTCCCTCGTATTAAAAGTCTAAACAAATGAATATATTGTTGCGAGCTTCATAATCACTGATAATAAGGCATATATATATATATATATATATATATATATATATATATATATATATATATATATATATAATATTTATCCACTGGCACGTGTTTCGTCGTCTACGACTCATCAGAGTGGCTGAATATACTGAGATTCGAAATCGGGGCCCCATGGTAAGAAGCCTTAACCCTTAGCCTTCTTCCACCTTGCTGACTCTTCGGATATATCGCGATTTACGTATATGTTATTGTGTTTTTGTTTTGACAATCCGTCTTGATGAATTCAGTTATTTACGAAAGTGAATTTTTACCTAAATTCGTGTAGGGAATAATTTTCTGTTTAACAATTTGATACCTCTACATGGGGAGAGGTGTTTATATATTATTTTTAAAATATACTTTTTAAAATATAATATAATTTAAAAAATATAATAGTCATATATATATATATATATATATATATATATATATATATATAAAGCTGAATATCAGATTACATGTAATGATAGGTGTATCTAGACGCAGGAGTGGGTATATTTGATCTGGCAGAATGGCGGTTTATTAAAATTGTGAGGTTTGCGTTCGCGCCTGATCCACAAACTAAAGAAATAAATAATTTAAAAGCTAAAAAGGACGTTTACAAGTGTTTTGGATATAGATGTACATAAGAATATTTTGATAAGTATGTTTTAACTTAAATAGGGATTGTATTATAAAATTGGGGGGTCTGCGTTCGCGCCTGGTATCTATAGAATGGAAATAGGCACACACTCTAATAAAGACCTTTCATATCTATCTGCGCAAGTATACTTTGATAATTATGTTTCAGTTTAAGAAAGATGGTATAATAAAATTATGGAGGGTTGGTTCGCGCCTGACCTCCATAGAATGTAAATATGTCACAAAGTGTAACAAGGTGTTTTAATATAGATCCACAGAATATTATGATAAGTGTTTCAGTGTGAACAGGTATGGCGTAATAACTTATGGGGTGTATCTATTTTAGTTTACTTTAATCATATTTTGCTTTTGTTTTGATCCCCCAAATTCGATGCTATCTCTTTATAAACTTTCCTTTCATAACCTATCATATTTTCATAAATCAGAGTCCATTTTCCGTAGCCTGTTTTTGAACCCAGTCAAGGACGGGTACTTTTGCAAGTACATATATATATATGTATATATATATATATATATATATATATATATATATATATATATATATATATATATGACTACTTCATTTAATCACATAAATTAATATACGAAAGTATAATTTTAGGCAAAACTTAAAGCATTTACTTCAACATTGCTCAATATCTATAAAGTTATTAAGTTATAAAAATATACATGACAATTAAGCTACACTGAATATTCTGCGTTTAATGCACGCTAGGATTCCTCAGGATTTTGCGAAGTGTTGTGGTTGTCTCGTGTTTTTATATAAGCACATTCTATTGAGTTTTTAGTTCGGCAGTCAGCTTCCTAGTTTCTACCACTCCCTTCTTAATCATGCAATTGGCAGTCACTTACAGGTCAACCCTCAGTTCACCTTAGTTTCCACCATTCTTTTGTGCGCGATTTTTTAGTGGGAAGCGTCGATATCTAATGATCTGCCCTATTAAAAACCTTGGTGTAGTTAAACGTGTTTTTTGTTTAAAATTATTTTTCATTAACTACATATTCTTCGTTTTCATGTTGGCTTTTAAAATTCAAACCTTCTCTTAATAACAACTACCATTTTATTTGTAACAATATGTTTTTCTGCTTAAGCCAAAAGTGGCTTTCAATTTAAAATTTGATTTTTGAACACTCGTGTCTAATGTTGCTAAAAGACGCGAAACTTAAAATTGTACCGTTTAGTTGGCATTATTTAATTACAGTGAGAAATTACTATCCCAGGATTTCAATGTTTTCATTGTTCTTTTATGGAAACCAAGAAATTTAAGACTCATGAAAATCTTTAACTGTTCAAGTATGTGTATAATTGCCACTTTTAGTTACGCAGGAGTAGCATTAGTTAATCTAATGTTATTGCTCATTCCAAAAGATAGACCCTAATAATATTCTAGCTCCATTTATCGTTACAAATAGGTGGATATTTTGCTTGTATAACGTCTTAATGAGGCGTGAACGTCTATATCTTATATAATTTTCTGTCAATCTGTGTCGTTATTACAGTGATTATCACGTCTATCATTTCGATTAAACACCTGGCAAACTAACAGTTTATTCTATTTCAGTCTTAGCATTAACTGTCCGAGTCTATTAGGTATTGCCGTTAGACCACCGGAAACATTTCACAACCAGATTGGGTTGGAGATATGAATAGATTTTCCAAAGATATAACGATGAAAAATAGGCACGAGAAAGGAAGACGTAGCTAAATCAATAACAAAATCTTTAGAAAACGACGTCTAGTCTGTAGAGAAAGGCCTCTTCTTTCTTTAATAGTTTCTTCCCCAGCACTGCTTGACTTTGGAGTTCCTTTCCGGGTTCTTGCTTCCATGACTGTACTTACATGTAGAAATCTAAGTGTAAGTGTAGGCAGACAGCTTGTTGCTCAAGGCCCTTAATAAAACCTCTATAAATTATGCACCAGATAACATACTAAAATGCGATGTGCCTTGTTTGGAATGAAAATGCAATATTTTTTTAATGAACGGTTTACAGTAAATGCAACTAAGCATCTTTCAGTTAACAATTAAAAAAATACACACTTTTAAGCCATCGATAATACGCTAAGTGAGAGCTCGTCCTTGAATCCCCTCACGTTAACAGGATTTCAAAAAAAATACATTGCAGACATTGCCAGGGTTGTTGCAAAGAATGTGAACTGTTTTTACACTAAAACTATTTCAACTTGGCAATATCCTGTATCTTTGGAAAGCGACTATTCTCTCATGAATGGAATCTTTTCATATATCTGGGCAAGCGAATGTATCGCTAGTGTCTCACACTTTGACAAAGATAAAAAAAAATTGTTTCCACCTGATAGGGTCGCACTATAAATAAAACTACAAGTCTTATCCCATCGGTGCGATCTTATATCTGTGTCTGCTTTACAAGCTTATTTTATAAAGTTTCTTATGAATCTGTAGATATGTGTCTCATGTCGTAAAACCCTCTAACTTTCCATACAAAAATCCAAAATACCACCCCTTCACAGAAAGAAATCCTTAGATTCCGAGCACGCTGTAAAGTGGGTACGGTCGCAAAAGAATAGATAAACAAACATAGTTTTGACAAGCTTCTGGGCTTGACCATTACTCCTGATCTTAAATGGAACACGTATATCAATTCTGTTGCCAAGGCCGCTGGAAAAATGGTGGGATCTTTTTATCGATCCAGTAGGTATCTCACTGCTGATGCTATTCTCTACCTATATAAGAGCCAGGTACGTCCAAGGATGGAATACTGTTGCCACATCTGGGCAGGAGCTGCTAAAAAGGACTTGTCCTGCCTTGATAGAGTTCAAAATAGACTTCGTAGCCTCGTAGGAGATGTCCTTTTCTCCTCCTTGCAACTTCTATCTCACAGAAGAGATGTTGCGAGTTTGTCTCTGATGTATCGTTATTTTCATGGAAAGTGTTCGATTGAGCTTCAATCTATGGTCCCCCCTCGCAAAACTTTCACAAGAAACACTCGTCTAGCTGTAAACACTATCAATAATTTCCCCCACTCTTTATCTGTGCCTAAACCTAAACGTAGATTCCATGAACAAAGCTTCTTTCTTAGAACTGCACGCCTGTGGAATTGTCTTCCGTTTTCCTGCTTTCCGGCTGACTACAATATGGTTGTGTTCAAGTCTAAAGTAAATAAGTTCTTGATGAGCCGTTCCATATAAGTTATTAAATTTACCAAATTTTCATTACTAATGATTACTATATTGACCAATTTCTACTGTACACTCTTTAACCCTTATCCTTGAGTGGCCTATGGGCCTTGATAATGTGGTGATGCCTTTGTAAAAAAAAAAAACATAAATAAATCCGGATCAGCATTTTTTTTTTACTTTTTGAACAAAAATAGTTTTACTGTTACACTCCTGTCTCGGCAAAATTAAAAAGTTGCAAGATTGTGCTTCACTACACGCCGACCGTAGAGAGTCATCTCTTATACGTCCATGTATTCCGACCACCCGCTTTCCCCTCCCTTCATTTTACACGCCTATCTCATTCGTCGCCGACTTTGTTTCTCTTTGACCACGTGGTGTCCTTTTTTTTCTTTTTCTTCAGGCACATACTCGAACACACTTGCTAATTTGCATACGCGTCCAAACGCTGCTCCTGCTGCTAATACAATCGTTTGGCATCCATTCTCCTGCTGCTGATATTTTCATACGCGTTCATTTGCGCTCTGTTACAACCGTTTTACTGTGATTGATTATTCCCAAGATCTGACAGACTTGAGAATTTCCATCCTGGCCCCCGCTTTCCTGACTGTACTGACTTGCTGAAATTTAAATGGAAGGCAAACAGACATTTAGCATTTTTATACTTTGTTTTTTTCTATAGAAGTTGTCCCTATTAGTAATACTTTCATTCAAGTGGAAACATGCCATTGTTTAATGTGGATAAGCTAATAACAATGTTAAGACATGCTGAACGTCATCAGTACCCTATGAGACATATTCAGGAATAGTAATCGTTGTGTTTAAGATGATGTCGACAACTACAAATCTTACCAAACCACCCTTTCTTCGTTGGATATACATGTGCCTTTGAAACGCTTGAGCACTTAATATTTTTTCATAAAGTTCTTTGTAAAAGGAAAGCCGATCAAACCACTCAGTTACAGAACACATATACAAGGTGTCCCAATAAAATGTATACGTTCTTAGATTATATCAACTTACTACATGAATACGCTATGTCACATTCGTTAGAGATGTTTAGGAATAAAGAATGGCACAACAAGCAGGATGGAGCACTTTCTCAATATAATCATGGCGTAAAGGCGTATCTTGCTAGTCATCTGCGAAACATATAATTAGGACGAACATGAAGTATCGAGTACTGTTCATGCTTACCAGATTTGAGCCCCCTCCCCGAATTGTTCTCTTTTTGGGGAGCGATGTGGGGGCATGTTAAACACAGGATTCATATCAGAAACCGAGCTACAATGAATGAGTTGAAAGCAACCATTGAAATACCATTTGAACTAATTAAGAACGTTTTCGATTAAATCAGTGATCGTTGCCAGCTGGTTATAGACCAAATGGTCCAATAATTTGAACACTTTTGATAATTAGCTTGTTTCCAGATTTGTTCACAGTATTTTTATGTGTGAATCTTTCTTATAATAGATGGCGTTATGATCATATAAAAAGTGTATACATTTTAGTGTGACACTCCGAATGGTGTATATAAAATTTATCTTTGTTTCGTAAATTATGAATTCGGGGATTTCGTCGGGAAATCAACCAAAATACAAACCAGGGCGTTCGTTTTTGGAAAAGTTGGAATCGCTCCAAGATCCAAGCATGCTCGTTACACTGTGTTGAATGAGATTGAAATGAACAATAAACCTCTTCGAATGCCTCCAGGAAAACCGATTGGCTTGGACACAGAATTACATGAAAATGGATTTTCAACAGGTCCTATTAAGGGATGAGGCCCATGCTACTCTTGACGGTCCGAATAGATGGATCAAATTTGAAATTCGAACGGAAATCTTACCCGTTACAGAGTTCATCGCAAACAAGGAGGGTGAGTAATAATGTTTGGGCCGAAAATCATTGAGGATAAATTGGTTTGACCATTCCGAGCGCCAGTAATATGTACGCAACCTTTTTTGTATAATCATTTGTCGACATGGCTAGACCTTCCATTATCATGTTGCTTTCAGATGATTTTTATACGTACAATGTACCATCCCATTCTGCTTGGGGCGACTTCGTCCTTCCTTGAATCTTTGGAATTCGTCTAGGAAAATCTCATGAACTGACCACCGTATTCTTCAGATCTTAACCCCATTTAATATCTCTGGTCAATATAAAAAAGAGGAGTAAATAAGATAGGAGAGCTTTGTGGAGGGATATATTTGACGTTGCTAGAGCCTTAGCTCCTTTTTAGATCATATAATTTACTTCCTGGGAAGACAAAAGGATATTTCAAGTTATTTTAAAAAATGGTGGATATGTCGATAAATCATTAATTTATATTAGGCACATACCTAGAATATTTTTTTTGTTTATTATTACTTGACAGAAAAATATAATAAAAAGTAAAGTTCGCAAGATAAGTCATTGTATTTTTGCCCTAAAGCAACATTTTAAAAGACCTGCAATAAAGCGCAGGAGATTGGAAATTCTTCGTGAATATCGCATGAACTTGAATAACATTTCTGGAGATAACTAACCTTAAATGAGTTGTTTAATGTTATAATTTGTGTTTCGTATTAACACATATTTAGGAAATATTAATATTTGCAATAAAGCGATTGCCACTGTATATATATATATATATATATATATATATATATATATATATATATATATATATATATATATATATATATATATATATATATATATATATACTTACAACTGTAATATTACATTCCCTCGCAATAATCATCGCAGAAAGTGACGATTATAACTGTTTTGGATATTTGAATCCGCTATAAAACGTTATTTGATTCCGATTCCAACTACAGACGCAATGTTTAGACCCAATAGATTTAAGACGACAGAAACTTGTGAATCCGCCCAAGACAAGCTGACAGCAATTATATATATATATATATATATATATATATATATATATATATATATATATATATATATATATATATATATCTTTTGGAAAAAGGATCCCAACAGTGCTCTATTATAAGGAAAAAATCCGAAAATAAGAGCAAATTATTTGTTTTGTTTGCAAAAAGTTGAGATATTTAACCCTGAAAATAAGGGGCCGCTTTAGATACCCATATCAAACTCTCTGACACCAATGCTCATCTCGTTTATAATCGGAAGTGGAAACATATATATGCATTACGAGATCATGTTTATTCATCGCATAATGCAATTTTATAAAATTTAAAGTCTAATTTAAATTAAAAGTTGTTTTTAAAAATATAGTTAATATTAAATCCGAAATTAATTTTAAAATTAACCTTCTAAATGTAATGTTTAATTTATCTCAATATCAAAGTAAATTTACAATTTTTTATATAGGGAGGGAATACTTATCTAACCTAAGGGATTTTTCTACTATATTAAGTTAAATACTACTGTATTCATGTTGTTTTGCTAATGATTTTAAATTGGAATAAATTGTAAAATACATTTTATAAAGTTTGATTTTGAAAATATAAATACAATATGAATCACAATTTACAAATTCAAAAACTACAAAAAAATTATACAAAATAGAATTCTAAATTTAAATAATTTATTTCTGTAGGTTTTGTCTTTTCTACTGTCCCAGCTAATATTTTTTTAATCATATTTTTTAAATTTATATATTGACTTTATACTGTCCCAGTTTATAACTTTTTTATTTAAAATGTTTTTAATCGTGTTTTTTCTTGTTTAATGTCTAAGCTTATAATTTTTTAAATCATAAATTTTTAAATCATATTGTTTTTAATTTATATTTTCTGCTTTTATACTGTCCCCGTTTATAATTTTTTAAAATTATATATATATTTTTAATAATGTTGTGTCTTTTTTACTGTCCCAGTTGTGTATATAATTTTTCAGAGATTCACTCCTCACATGTAATTATCTTATTTCTGAATTATCCATTGACTGTAAGATATGGAATTTCTCCGCATTACAAAGTGAGAATTGATTTTATTCGGGCCTATGCTGGTTTATGTTCAGTTTCTTCTTCATTTGATGGTAAAAGGCGTACGGTTTTATTTAAGTTCCTACACGTGGGTTGCTAAGACTGATTCTATCCTTGTTTCAGCTCTAAATGAGTTTATATGTGTATTACATCTTTGCTTAAATGAACGTTATGTCTTCTGATGTATTTCTCAGGAATATTTTTAGATTGGTTCGCTATTCCAGCTTTATTACCAAGGGATTCAGCTTCATAGTGCCCCTCCAATGGCTACCTTGTTTTTGTTCTGAAAAGGCAGCTTTGCGATGACTATTTTTCATCGTTCCCAAGAAATGATAGACATTTTAAATTGTTCCTATTAAAGATTTCGTGCAGTCTCTTCTTTTTGAGGAAAATGCTTATCTAGGAGTTACAGAAGAAAATGCCCTACTCTAGTTTTAATATTAAAAAGAGTGGAGGTAAGAACGAAATTTTATTCCGATTCCTATTTCTTTTGATATTTTCTTGTTAATTATTAGTCTATTGGAATGTTATGTTCTCCCTGAATCCACTTCGGCGTTAGAAGAAAGTGCGAATATTTCTTGCTGATATTAGCTACTACATTTTTTAACATGGTGACATGAACCCTTATTTATGTATATAAGTTTTTCATTTGGTTTATGGAGGGGGTATATATCTTTCTCGCGATCTAGAGTCGCATCTACAACATCCACTTCATATAAATTTGTCGTTATAGTTATTTTAAACCATAGTTCCTTCAAATAAAAATTCTTAAGCTATCAATTGTACATCCATTAAAGTCGTGCGATTAGCATAAGTCTAAGAATAAACTCAATGCTCACTGTGAAATGGGGTAAAATACAATACCCTACGGTCAATTTTTTATTAGTTTTGTAAATTTCGATTTACATTGTATTTATATTTAAAATCATAATTTATAAAATGTATTTTACAGTACATTTCAATTTAAAACAATTAGAGAAAAAATGAATACAATAGTATTAAGCTTAATATACCAGGCAACCCCATTTTAGGTAAGATAAGTATTCCCCCAAACACTGAAATATTTGACAATTTTTAATGCATTTCCATACAATTAAATGGAAATTAAATATGGTATTCAGATAAATTCTAAAGTTTTCATTTAGAAGGTTTATTTTAAAACTAATGTTGGAATCAGATGTTAAAAAGTATTTAAACAAGTAATAAAAATTAGACTTAAAATGTAATAAACCCGCCCAACCCGATAAATATGTTTTTACACCAAACGAGAGTAAAACGTGAACTCTTAGGCTATATATATGCTTCCACTTCCGGTTATAAAAGATTATTATTGGATAAAGGGTGCTTGATATGAATATCTGAAACGGTCCCTATTTATCAGATTTGAAAGCAACACTCCCGATTAGTTATCTAATCGAAATTTTCTGTAAACAAAACACATATATATATATATATATATAAATGTATGTATATATGTATATATATATAAATGTATATATATATATATATCTATATAGATATAGATATATATAGATATATGTGTGTCTATATATGGTAATACAAAATAGATAATATTGTCTTAAATACGTTTATATTTTATTTTCGTTCCTCCAAATATTTTTTATATTTTTTCTAATTCACGTAAAGTTTCATATCGATCTTTCTCAATCAAAGGAAACACTTATAAGTCTACATATTATTTTTTTTCTCGCCCCTCTAAAAAAAAACAAAACAAAATACATAAAATATACTGAATATATAAAAAATATATGCATCAAATTTCCAAGTGTGAATTTATTCCATCTTTTGATATTTAGATGGAATATATATATATATATATATATATATATATATATATATATATATATATATATATATATATAAGATGGTGGGATCCTTCTGGAAAGACGGTGGAATCCTTCTACTGCCCCAGAAGATATCTCACCCCTGATGCAATTCTCTATCTACATAAAAGCCAAGTACGTCCAAGGATGGAATACTGCTGCCATATCTGGGCAGAGGCTGCTAAAAACAGCCTATCCTACCTTGACAGAGTACAAAATAGACTTCGTGGCTTAGTGGGGGATGCCCTTTTCTCTTCCCTGCAACCTCTCTTCCACAGGAGAGAATTTGCGAGCCTGCCTTTGTTTTATCGTTACTTTTATGGCAGGTGCTCGTCTGAGCTCCAATCTGTTGTCTCCCCTCGCCAATCTTTCACGATAAATATCCGCCGGGCTGAAACGCTGTCAATACATTTTCCCATTATTTATTTGTGCCAAAATCAAAACGTAGATTCCACGAACGAAATTTTTTTTTATCATAAGTGCATGCCTGCTGAACACTCTTCTGTTTGCCTGTTTCCCAACTGACTACAAACTGGATGTCTTCAAGTCCAAAATAAACACATTTCTGATGAACCGCTCCCTTAAATTATACATTTTGTCAAATCTCAAATACTAACGATTACTTAGCTACTCTCCCATTGATTAGTGTAAACTCAATAACCATTTTTCTTTGAGTGGTTCCGCGCCTTGTTAAGTTGTGACTACCATGTAAAAAAAAATGACAATTATGTAAAAAAATGAAAAAATATATGAAAATGATTATCACCTTTCATTTAATTAAAAAACTATAAGAATTACTTTAAACTCACTAACGATTATCCTTGTATGGTCCGGCCCTTGATAAGTTGTGACTACGACGTGAAAAAAAAATGAAAATTATGAAAAAAAATGAAAAGTTGTGTGAAAATGATTTTCATCTTTCATTTAATTAAAAAAAACTATAAGAATTACTTTGTTTTCAATTGATTTTAATTTAAGTTTAGGAAATAATGCTTTCATTAATTTGTTTGCTCTTATTGCAATTTAAACCAAAAACACGATTATGGAATGGCGGGTTAAATGCTTCGGAAATGTTGCAAAACTCATTTTTAAATTAGGACTAAAAAGGAAGATACAGAGGAAGACCGATTATGAGATCGACAGACGCTTAACTTAATACGCTGTATAAAATAGCTTTCACTCGGACTAAGCAAGTGATTGTGTCACGTAATTCTTGGTGTTGCTTGCGAGCAATAATATTCAACCTCAACGAGTGTTCTTTTACAAAGGCGTCACCACTTATCAAGGCCAAGGGGCCACTCGAGGATAGCGGATAATGGATGTATTTTAATAACTAGGACAACATCGTAGTAACCGTTGGTAGTAAATTTAGATAAACAGGATTAATTAAGGGGGCGGCTAATAAAGAAGTTGTTTACATTGTATATCAAGACGACCGTGTTGTAGTTATCTGGAAAGCAGCAAAACGTGCAGTTTTAAGAAAGACGCTTTGTTCGTGAAATTTGCGTTTAGGTTTAGCGAGAGATAAAGTAAATCATCACACATTACCCATAACTTTAAGTAATGCGAGGTATCCGGAGCTTGTGTTCCACTCGGTGTTATTTAGTAGCAAAACAATTACCATTATTAACATCATTCCTCATGAGTTCATTAGTGCCGTGCTTTTACAAGTGAACCGTCTTTACTAACATCGCATTATTAAATGTGTTTAGTGCGGTGGTGAAGTAGTAGGTAACGGGAACAATACAATTATCTTTCTTAGCAATAATGTATAGTATATATATATATATATATATATATATATATATATATATATATATATATATATATATATATATATATAAGTGAGCGTGTCTGTGTATCTGTGTGTCTTTGTGTCTGTTTGTTTGTGTATGTATGTGTGTCTGTGTTTGTACATTTCCCTATGCAATAACTCTGTCAATTTTAATCTACGGGCTCGAAATTTGATATACAGGGTAGTGAGATTTGGAATAGTCTATGTGATCTGTTTTCGGCCAGAAATTTGGCTGATAATGGGTCAAAGTTCAACGATTTGACATTTGAGAACTCTGCTAAACTCCTCCGACCATTTCGGGGCTAAATACTTGACATTTTAGATATAGTTTCCTTGATCATGGATCTATTGTAATAACTTTATTTGAGCCCAACACATAAAATGCTAACGGTTCATAATAGGGTTGAAACTTAAAAACATTGACCTTTCTTTTTTCTTTTTTTTTTTTTTTTGCTTAGCATAAAACTCCAAATACCCGGGCAATGCCAGACACCCATGCTAGTATATCTAAAACGTGAACGTGTATGTGTATCTGTGTGTCTGTTTGTGTGTGTGTGTGCGTGTGTGTGTGTGTGTGGACGTTTCCCTACGCAATAACTCTCTCAATAGATATAGGTTCTTTGGACATGGACCTACGTATTAACTTGATTTGAGCCTAAAAAAATACATGTTAAGGGATAATAATAGGGGTCAAATTAAAAAAAAAAATGACCGTTTTCTCTTTTATTTTTGTGTTGCTCCACACACACCGGGTTGAAATGCTCATACATGTATGTATATATATATATATATATATATATATATATATATATATATATATATATATATATATATATATATATATATGCAGAATATAATAACACAAAATAGTTAAGTAAAGATTATCATCTTATAAGAAAAGAGAAAACTAATAAGGAATTAATTAAAATGAAGTTTAAAATAATATGCAAATTAGTTAGATTTTTGCAGACGAAAAATATATGGCCCATATATAATAAAATTGTATTTTCCTTTAAAATTAGCGGGTTACGACGCGTTGCCCGGGTATGTACGTTGGATATTGAGCAAGGGTGATATGTAAAAAAAAAGAAAAGAAAGAAAGAAAAAAGAAACGAACGGGAAAAGTCATATAAAAGTGAAAACTCTCACCAAATAAAATAAAAAAAATGCTTAAAAAAATGCTAAAAAAAAAAAAAAAGGGCGTTGCCTGGATGTGCCGAGTAAAAAAAAATCAAAACAACAACCGGAGAAGGATGTTTAAAAGTAGCCGGAGTAGTCAAGCAGGTCGAACCCGCAAAGCGAAATGAGGTACAGAACACTTGATGTCTTTGTCGCTGTCTTCAAGATTTACATCATTAAAATTTTTGTCGTTATTTATTTTAGCTATGTAAAGTATTACAATAAATAAATAATTAATCCCTAAAATAATTAGAAGTTATCTCCCTTTGATTAATAAAAGTTTTTTTTTTTTGTAATTTTTATTTAAGTTTTCAAAAATTTGCAGTTTTTTTTGTTTTTTTTAAATTACATTTTCACCCCAAACAAGGCGGATTGCCGCTTTGGTTTAGCGGGCTACTATCAGGGGCAGCAACTACTGGGGCACTATGTTGGGATTCGGGCAGCAAGATGTCGGTTCAAGTTGCACTTGAACTTCTGCATGCCAGTACAGTTAGAGAAGCAAAAACATGGAATGGAATTCCAGAGTCTAGCGGTTCTGGGGAAGAAACTACTAGAGTAGAAAGATCTTTTACATCTAGGTGTCTCTACTGTGTGGGGTGGGATTTAGCTGCCTGTCGGTTTGTCGAGGGTGTCTGCGTCGTGGGGGCACAAGTGTCTGCAGTTCGTCAGAGCATTCACCATTAAAATACTTGTAGAGCAGGCAGAGGGATGCAACGTTTCGTCGATGGGACAGAGGCTGAAGCTTAGATACCAGTTCAGGGCCTATCAGATTGGCGACTTTTTTATCCTTGTCTAGGAGCGAGAGACTAGTAGCAGATGCACCAGCCCAAATGTGACAATACTCAATACATGGGCGAATGGTGGCCTTATAGAGGTACAGGATACTTTCAGGTGTCAGTAGTTTTCTAGCACGGTAAAGAGAGAGCCTACCTTTTTCGCAGCGGCCCTGGCAGTGTTTTCAATATAATTGTTCCAACTCATGTTTCCTGGGAACGTTAAGCCAAGCAGTTTGAAAGATGTACTCTCAGACAGGGAGTCACTGGCCATTGCTATTGGTGGCAGAGAACGCTTCTTGTAATTATTGGAGGAAACCAGTTTATTCTTGGCAGCATTGAAGGTGACCATCCATTTATGTCTCCATTCCACTACAGATTGGAAGTCATCCTCTAGTGTTTTTGCCATTTCTTTAGATATGTGTTCATTTGTTTTCCTGTCATGCCTGTTATAGAGCGTAGTGTCATCAGCATATATACCCATCTCAGAGGCAATTTTATCGGGGAGGTCATTAATAAATATTAGGAACAATAGAGGTCCAAGTATAGACCCCTGAGGCACTCCCGTATTTATATCACACTGTTTAGATGTACGACCGTCGAGCAGAACTTGGAGTTTCTCTTATATAAGAAGGATTTAATTATGTTAAGTATTCTATCAGTGATACCGTATGATTTAATTTTCCTGAGGAGATCCTTGTGCCATACCCTGCCCAAAGTCGTAGAAATATCTAGAGCTACCGCCCTGCCCTCCTCCACTTTGTCCAGTGAATGGTATATAGGTTCAGAAATTACAGTGAGGATGTCAATATTGTTTGTCAGTCAGAAGTTTAGCATCTGTAAGGTGCCAAATTAGAGCATGGTTAAGTATGGTCTCAAATATTTTGGCGAAAAGTGGGAGGAGGCTAATGGGGCGATAATTTGATGGGTCAGTTCTTTCGCCAGAATTCTTGAATATTGGTACCACAGAAGCAGTTTTCCAACAGCCCGGAAAGCATGATTCATTAAGGCATTTGTTGTAGAGTTTGGAGAGAACTGGAGCTACTTCGGCTGAGCACTTTTTTTATAGCACAGCTGGGATGAGATCAGGTCCACATGCTTTGTAGTGTCAAGGTTTTTATAATAGCGTGTACCTGGGCAGGCGTGATTTTTTGATCGGCTAGCGTGGCGTCTGTCCGCAAAGGAAAGTCAGACAGGGGGGTTGGAAGGGTCCATTGTGGAGTTCGAGGCAAACCGGCTGGCAAGCATATTAGCCTTGTCGGTTGCTGATCAAACAACCGTGTGATTGTTGGTTAGCGGGGGAATTGTTAATTGCCCATTATTTACTACACTGTTGTAGATTTTCCAGAAGTCACGATTTCCTTATTTTTATGCTTCGATGCGTTTTTTAGTGGTTAGTAAATTCTCTCTTAGTTGTCGCTATTTCTTTCTTAACGTATATTCTAGCTTCTATATACTTCTGTTTATTTGAACTGGACTTATGTCGGTTAAATCTGCAGTATGCATGCTGCCTTTGAGCAATGGCGGTTGCGCAAGTCGAAGTAAACCATTGACGAGAGTGGGGCTTGCTATAAAATTTCTGCATTGGAACATGTGCTTCCATTGCTGTTTTTAACCATTCAGTGGTCTCATGTGCGTACTGTTCAGCAGGAAGAGAACACTTATTTCCCCATGGGGCATCTCTGATAAGATCTCTGATAGTTCCCAGTCAGCCTTTTTATAATATCTCGTTGTTTTGAGCACTGCCTCTTCAGTTTTTGGTCTAGAATTTAGGGCGAATTCTACCATTATCACTGCATGATCGGCGTTCACGAGTGGGCTGTCAGCATTTGTTGTACAATCCTCGGAAACTGTAGTCAGAAACAGATCAAGAAGTGATGCTTGTTTTCTTGCTGCTCAGGGAAACGGGTTGGAAACGTAATCATTTGTGATAGAGAGTGAGATATAGCAAAACTATGTGTGTACTGCCCGCTGCATCTGTGTGAGTATAGAATACAAGTCAGTTTTTGTTGGGAACATACCGTCACCAAATACATGTACTTGTGCGCTAGTGTCGAAGGAGCGTGCTGCGTCTATGCTGACAAAGACTTTGTTTATTATGGTGCAGTCCTGGGTCGAGGGAGAGCGGTAGAGAAAATAAAAGTAGCTAATGTTGTGTTGTATGTTTAATCTAAAGCACGTCCTTTTCTAGGTTTGTTTCTCTAGTAAGGGGGAGGGTGTTACGAATGTAGACTCCAAGTCCGGCCATATGTCTGTCAGAGTCCTTACGGCAGAGTGGGAGATAGCCAGGCAGGTTAAAGTAGTTAGAGGAGATGGAGGAGTGTAGGTTAGTCTCGCTTGGTGCTTAGATATCCGGGGTATTTGTTAGGAGAAATGCTTCAACATCAGCTAAATTAGTTTACTCCCTTGATTATTTATTGTAATTTTAAATTTTAAATTAAGCGCTCCTGCGATAAGGACTGATTAACCGTACATAAGAATAGCCTTTTTAGTAGTATAAACTCTAATAATTATTTCAATTCGGAGACAAAATATTACAGCATGTTAAAAGACAAACTGACTAAACTGAAAACAAATTTTATAATGGATATAAATAATGTATATATATATATATATTTCATATGTATATTTTTTTCTTTAAACCTTATACCTAATTGTCTATTTTCTTTCTTTTATTTATTAACATAAAATGAATAACTTCGTTTCCTTTATTTTGTTTTTAAATATTTGCAGGAATATCTTATTTACTAGCTATAAAAATGTTAGTTTTATTTTAGTGTCTTAAACTCCCTCTTACTTTACTGATGAGGAGACTACGTTTTAAAGAAGAAAATTTTGTCAAATTATTGTCAATTTCAATAAAATGAACATACTTTCTGAAACTATCGTAAAATAGAGTTGATTTGGTTTGTTTTGCTTTTGAAACTGGTTTCTATGTCACAATTATATATCATTTTATTCAATATATATATATATATATATATATATATATATATATATATATATATATATATATATATATATATACTAACAAAAGTGCCCGTCGTTGACTGGGTTCAAAAACAGCCTACAGAAAATGGACTATTATTGATGAAAGTATGCTAGTTATTAAAGGAATGGTTGTAAATTTGGGTTGAATTAGAGTGTATCAAAACCAAAGCAAAATTTCATGAAAGTAAAAATAAAATAGATAAACCCCATAATTTATTATACCATAACTGTTCACACTGAAACACTTATCCCAATATTTTGTGGATCTTTATTAAAAAAAACCTTGTGAAACTTTGTGACATATTTCCATTCTATGGAGGTCAGGTGCGAACGAGCACCCCATAATTTTATTATACCATATTTCTTCAAACTGACACATAATTATCAAAGTATACTTACGCAGACAGATATGAAAAGTATTTATTAAAGGTAATGCCTATTTCCATTCCATGGAGGCGAGGCGCGAACGCAGACACCAAAATTTTATTATACCATCCATATTTAAGTTAGAACATACTTATCAAAATATTCTTATGTACATCTATATCAAAAACACTAGTAAACGTTTTTTTTTAATTTTTATTTTTTTATTTTCATACGTTTTGGACCAGGCGCGTACGCAGACCGCACAAATTTATGAACAACCGTTCTGCCAGGTCAAACTTACCCATCCCTGTGTCTCGATACATCTTCGATCATTATAAATAATCAGTGTTTTAAAAATAGTCAACCATATAAGAGCCTATTCGTGACACCCCCACACAGCTTTTTTATTATAGAAGATATATATATATATATATATATATATATATATATATATATATTAGTAGTAGTAATAGTAGTAGTATTAGTAGTAGTATATTTCGCCCCTATTTTAGGGGGGCATCATCAGGCTTTCGTAGGGAACATGTTGACTAAAACTATTACAGACCACATGCGAGGGAAAAAGGAAATACTCCCAAAATTCTTCCAATTCTGGGCAAAATCTATAATTTTGTGTGTCCAGCATGGGATTGATTTAAGGATTTTTTCATTTTTCACTCACATGTGTCTGTAATCGGTTTTCTTTTTCATTTTCCCTACGACATCCTGATAATGTCCCCTGAAATAGGGACGAAACATTGGTTACTATTTTATTAATAATCGGTTTTTCTTCTAAAATAACATAACGTCTACCATCGCTTGTATGTTTTATTGCATTTTTACGCATATATGTATATACATATATACATATATATATATATATATATATATATACATGAAAATGGTTTTAAATAACAATCTAGACCCGTTAAACGAACACGGTATACAGTGAAAGTAACGACATTTTAAAAACAAACTTTAAAAAAAATTACTGCTCCTCTAATTGAACTGATACATTATACCGTCTATAATGTTGACTAAGGAGGAAATAACTTTCAGCCCCAAAACATAGCTATTCCAATACACAAAACGTACATGATAGACATGGTACAAGTCGCGAATTCCTTTCTTAAAAGAATTCGATGGAAGATCTTTCACCACAAAAGTACAGAAGAAAAAAAAAACAGGGAGGGATACACACAAACCAACCCGAACTACATAAATGTAAATGAAAACACAGAAATTCCTTTATGATAGAAAATATAAAATCAACTCCAGGAGATTTCAACCAGAAATTTCTGCCTTAGAAGCGTTTGAAGTAGACATGTTAAAATTGATTTAAAAAAAAAAAAAAACTAAAAATCAAGGAGAAGCAAAAATACATGAACCCAACAATGGAAGAAATCAACAATATCTTTAAAAATATTAAAGACAATCAGAACTTCATGATTCCAGCAGACAAAACCATGAATATATACAGCATGTATTTTGAAACCTTAAACAACCTAGTTATGAAGGAACTCAATAAAAACTATAGAGTATCAAGCAATGAATAACTGGATAGTATAAACTCTTAAACCTTAAAAATAAGTGGGAAAATGAAAATACAGGATAAGATAGGAGGATACACACCACTGTGCCCACGTTTTACCTTAAAAGATCATAAACCAGAATTCAACAATAACCCTAGCGTCAGACTGATTTCTCCATGCATTTCAGATTTGGGAAACATTATTAAAAAACTACTAGACGAAATCTTACCTTAATTAAAAAACAAAATTTACCATAAGCTATGGAAATCATCGGAAGAGGTAAGTGAATGGCTCGGCACACTACCCCAAGACAAAATTAGAAAATTCCTTATGTTTGGTATAATTCATATTACCCCCTCTATTTCTCCAAATTTCTTCGAGGAAGCACTAGAACTAGGTAGAAAACTAACAATCATAACAAATTTAGAATTAGAAATTATAAGACTAGCAAAAAGAACTCTAATTAAATATGATAACAAATTATGGACTAGAAAGAACAGAAACCTCAACTTTGACGTCACAATGGGGCGCCGAATAGTTCACAAGTAACAGACATTGTATGTCATTATATACTAAATGAACTATATAAAAAGATTCCAGGACTAAGAGGAGGACTATACCGGGATGGTGCATTATTCTACTTGAACTCAACAAATAGGTTATTTGAAAAAAAAAGAAAAAATTAAACAATTCTTCAGTAAACTTAACCTAGCTATAACAATAGACCCAACCCACAAATGTGTAAACTTCTTAGACATAGCCATGAATCTAGACAACAACTCCTATGAACCGTACCATAAACCCAACCAAACGTTATTCTATATAGATCCCAAGTCTAACCATCCCAATAGTATGAAAAAACTCTTATACCAAGCATCTCATAAAGAATATCCAAAATATCACAAAATGAAGAATTATTCAATAAAACAAGGAATATTACAACGAAGCCTTAGCTAGATCAGGATATAAAGAACAAATTAAATTTGTTAAGGAAACTCAAAGCAAATACATAGGTACAGATAGAACAATAAACAATGCAAATGTAATATCTTACAACATGTCGATGAGGAAATATAAAAAAGGAAAAAAGAGCAAACACAAATGAAAAATAATACATAAAATAAACACGAAAAAGAAAAAATGAAAATATAGACCATAATAAAACTGAAAGAGAAGTTAAAAAGAAAAATAGAAGGAAGAGTCAGACATGTTTCAATCCACCGTTCAGCCACCATATAAAAAATAATATCCCAAGGGAATTTTACCAAGTTATAGAAAAAAGTTCCAGCAAGAAAGTAAACTTTGTAAAATAATTAATTAAAATACTGCTAATATATCCTTCTCAACGTTTGCTTACTTTACAAATACCATAATTGGCTCAAATAACACGAAATTAAACAAATTTGTGACAACCGGAAATAGGACAGAAAATGAATATAACAATGTAAAAGAACGTAACGTGACGGGGAACTGTTTAACTTAAAACGTAGTATACAAATATGGAGTTAAAACAAATAGTGAAACTAAAGTATATCTGGGGAGCTTTAAGAATAGATATCAAAATCACCTCGCATCGTTTAAAAATGAAACTGAGAAAGAAAAGAACGCCAAAAATAACGAAAACAACAACAATGTAAATAAAAATGAAAACAACGGTAGAAAGGATCATAATAATAGTGACAACCACAACTACTACAACGAAAATAGAAACAGAACCAATAGCGAAAACAACCGGAAAAACAAAGAAAAACTAAACAACTATGAAATATAAACATAGCAAATCGAAAAGATGCAACCTATGTATATTAGAATCTTACCATATATTAATATCAAAAGAAAAAGTATTAAACAAATATTCACTATGGAAAGTGGAGAGAACAATTCTCTTCCCTTCTTGGATGTTTTTGTCGAGCGGTAAGGGGGGTTCTTACATCAAATATACCAATATTGCATAGCAATTTTTTTTTTCTTTTTTTTTTTACACAGTGATCACCACTTATCAAGGCCCGGAAGCCACTCAGGGATAAGGGTTATTGCAAGTACATTACGTTAGTGAGGAGATTTGCTGAAATGTTTACTTAAGGGGGCGGTTCATTAGGAATTTGTTAACGTTGGACTTGAAGACATCCAAGTTGTAGTCCGGAGGGAAGCAGGCAGACGGAACAGAGTTCCACAGGCGTGCAGTTCTAAGAAAGAAGCTTTGTTCATGGAATCTGCGTTTTGATTTAGGCACAGATATAGAGTGGGGGAAATTTTTCACAGTGGATTCAGCTAGACGGGTGTTTTTCGTGAAAGATTGGCGAGGGAGGACCAGAGATTGGAGTTCAGACGAGCATCTGCCATGGAAATAACGATAAAACAAGGACAGGCTCGCAACGTCTCTTCTGTGGGAGAGAGGTTGCAGGGTAGAGAAAAGGGCACCCCCCACTAAGCCACGAAGTCTATTTTGTACGCTGTCAAGGCAGGATAGGCTGTTTTTAGCAGCTCCTGCCCAGATATGGCAACAGTATTCCATCCTTGGACGTACTTGGCTTTTATATATTCAAATGCCAGTGCGATGCTGGTTATGTTGGGCGAACATCCTTGCATCTTTTGACTCGTATAAACCAGTATGTTCCATCGAAGATCAGACAAGAGAGGCTGGGGTCTGGTAGTCTCCCTCCTTCTGCAGCCTTGGACTCTGCTATTGTGCAGCATTTGGACAACACGTGCTTTTCCGATAGATATAAGATAGAATGGTTCGAGGTGCTACATAGAGCGGGCTCCAGAAACCATTTAAAGATTTTAGAGTCTGTCTCAATTGCGGTGCGGAAACCTTCTTTGTGCCGGCAGAAAGAAACATCTAACGTATTGTTTATCTTTGGGGAACCTTGAATCTTTTCTCCCATTTTCCACCTCGTTGTGCCAATATTATAACCGTTTTATTTTAAACGTTATTACACTTTATTTTAGTTCGCCCGCATCCTTGGCACATTCAATAGTTCCCCATCAGAACTCTTTACTTTCGACATAGTATTATTATTTTACGCCACCGATTTTCTCCTGATGAGATTATAGCTGGAAGTGCTCTCGATAGACTTCAACCCATTATATTTAAAAGTGTATATAAATTCTGTACCTCTAAACATGTATTTAAATATATATATAGCTATATATATATATATAGCTATATATATTGCTATATATATGTAGCTATATAAATATATGTATATCTATCTATCTATCTATCTATCTATATATATATATATATATATATATATATATATATATATATAGTAATTTATAATAATTTATTATAATATATATATGGCGATTAAGCTACACTGAATATTCGGCGTTTCATCCACTCTAGGATTCCTCAGGCTTATGCGCGAATTCTGTGGCTGTTTATCGTTTTTATATGGCCCTCTTCGTTTGAGGATACGCATAAATCTATACTTTCGTATATTAATTTTATGTGTTTAAATGTAGTTATATATATATATATATATATATATATATATATATATATTTATATTCATATATATATATTTATATATATATTTAAATATATATCTATATATGTATATATATATACATATATATATATATATATATATATATATCTTGATAACAATAACATATAATAGAACAGGATATATACACATATATATTTATGTATACGTTATATATATATATATGTGTATATATATATATATATATATATATATAGAGAGAGAGAGAGAGAGAGAGAGAGAGACAGACAGACAGACAGACAGACAGACAGACAGAGAAAGAGACAGACAGACAAACTGAGATTTATGTCTTGACAACAATAACATATAACAGAACAGGAATTTTTCATAATTATCAAAAGAAGCGAATGGGATGAAAAGAGGTAGATGTGATGCGGGGGCAAGATTGATATATTTAACACAACAGGTTTATCACTTTTCACATTAACCATAATTCATCTTAGTAGTAGCAAAAACGAAAATAAAATAAAACAGAAACAATAGAGATTCAAAAGAAAACGTATGAAGAAAAGGAACACAGAATAATTGCGATGGCGAAAGTTACGCACACCCTGGGGTGCGATGGGTGTAATGAGGTGGGGTGGTAAAATAAATCGTTGTTTTATGGCCTGTTTACTAAGATATGTTAATCATGCCTTGCAGACGGCGCCCCTCCCATTAAACTCGTGTCAAGTTCGTTAACAGCCGACCTTCGTAATTTTTCACGGTTTATCAGGAATTCCCCTTTTCTTTTTTTAGTTTAACTTTTGCACATGTCTATTAGGGTAGGTCGATTTTGAAACCACGGCAAGACTGAGGTAGAGAAAGTTGCTAAATAACATTTATAACAACACTGCAAAATATTTTTTCCCAAAACTTCGTAATTTTTTGAGCAAATGAATTTAAAGATTGAAAATTTTCAATATCCTGGCTGTACATCGCTGAATGCCGGTGTTAAATGAAAGAATAAGCATGTCATATTAATACCGCTTCTTTTTAAGAAAAAATATGAAGAAAGTATAAGCAATATTTTTTAAATTTGTTTGTTATGTATGTTATCTTCAGAAAACTTAATGAGTGCCGGAAAAAAAAGAAACTCTGCTAAAGATTTCATTTAAAATAAATTTAAAAAATTTATAACAAGGGCTTTATTTTACCCGGTTCATCTTTCCTTCAACACCGTCTACTAATTTGTTTCATTTTCTCGCTCGCTCGCTCACGTGTGTTGTGTTTACTCTTTAGTAACAGGCTGATTTCAAATACAAAAACTACATTTTGCATTTTATATCTAAGCACATTTTAATTAATAAGAGAAAGAAATATATATTTTATATCTTTGTGCTATTTGACAGGTTTTTTTAATTAAAAATAACATTTTTCTACGCAAGGCTATTTGTGTGTGAATTAATCGACTTGTGTTTTTAAACTGTTTTCGGTGAGTAAAACCATTATTATTTTTTTATATATATTTATCTATTTTTCCTAATTTAAATTAATAATTTTCTTTTTTCTATTTCTTACAATATCATTTAATATATTTTTGCAGATATTTTTCTAACAATGAGTCGAAAACGAAGTATTTCTACACGCAGTACTGATTCTACAAAATTTGCAGGCCCACCTTCTCCATTAAAAACTACAGAACCCCCTACTTTCCGTCAAGTTATTAAATATAGTTACTTTATGGAGAAATCTCAGCCAACTCTAAATGCATTTTCTCTTTCGAAATTAATGGCAAATGAAATTGTGGATATTTGGAAGGCAGTAAATCCCCGTTTGCCCCTATTGACTGAAAAATGGATTATATATAAAGTGCAAGATACTTGCTTTAGAAAAGTTAAGCAAATAAACAGAAAATCCTTATCAAAAGTCGCTAAAAATATTCTGGTCGAAAAACTTGACAAATTATTTGACATTTCATCGTGTTCATGTGATTTACCACTTGCAAGATGTAGTGACAAAAATGTTAAATGCAGAAAAGAAAATTGTCAAGCAAAGCACATAGTGTGTACCTGTTCTATCACAAAGAAGGTAAGTTTACTTTTATTTATTTTAATTTTCAATTATTTGTTTTTATTTTTAAAAAAGTTAATGTCTATATCATACATATCTTAAATTAAATGAATTTCGATACTTGTAATCATATTAATTACAAGTATCGAAATTCATTTAATTTAAGATATGTATGATATAGACATTAACCAAATGAGAAAAATTCTTACAATTTTTTATATGTAAAATAGCATTATTTCTAAAACCAGAGAAGAATAGAATTAACATTTGTCAAATTGTATATTTCAGGTTCCTCTGGAAGATCGAGAATATTTGAAGGACCAAAGAAATAAAATTGGACCCAAAGGCAATTTTCAACTGGGACCTGTTGATACAGCAGCAGTAGCAAAATCTAAAAAGTTATCTGTGTCAAGAGAAAATCAAGTTGATTCATCCCCTCCTGTTGCTTCAACATCCCAAGACCAAAATATTCTTCCTTCAGAAAATAGTGATGAAACAGATGAAAGTTTTGAACCAGAGGGAGAATGTAAGAGTATTTACAGCCTTATAAAAATTCCACGTTATGCAATTGAACTCATCAGGGGTGATGTCTCGTCCAATTTAGGAGCAAGTCTCGCAAATGCTTTTCTTTTAGATCTGCAGGCTGTGGGCCTTCTGAAACCAAACATTGATTTAAAAAATATTTTTTTGGACAAATCCAAAATTGATAGGGAAAAAGAAAGAACAAAAAATAGTGCCTATCAAAAGCATAATGAAAAAATTAGCAATCTTATCTGCATTGGTGTCGATGGGAAACACGACAAAGATACATTATTTTACCAAGAAACTGTTGATGATAAAGGGAACAAAATACAAAGAAAATCTAAAAGACAAGAACATCATTTGACTTTTACAAAAGAGATGGGATGCGGAAGTAATGGGAAATACCTTACTCATAGAGTGATCCCCACTGTTGGAGCCACAGGTGCTGTTCTGGCAAATGAGGTGTTCCAAGTGTTAAAACAATATGAAAGTGTTCAAACACTAAAGGCTGTCCTTTTGGACAACACTAGCACCAACACAGGATGCAAATCAGGACTAGTCTCTTCCTTAGAAGATAAAATCAAAAGGAAACTACACACAATTGGATGTTCCCTCCATCAGAATGAGCTCCCTTTTAGGGCAATATTTAAATCCATTGATGGAAGTGGCAAAAGCCCAACATCTTTTACAGTCCCATTTGGAAAATTATGTGCCAGCAATCAACATCATTTGCCCCAAGTTAACTTTTTACAAGTGAGTAGTCCTTTAGAGACTATTTACTCTAAATTAACAGAAAATAAGGATCTATCTGGTGACCAGAGATTACTGTTAGAATATTCAGTAGGAATTTCGAGGGGCAAAGTAAATCCTAAGTATGCAGCCTGGAGGATCGGACCATTGAATCAGTCGAGATGGCTTACTCTGGCAATCAGATTAATGTGCATATGGACACGAAAAAGTTATGCAACAGAATTAACCACAAAAATGCACAATCTGATTAAATTCATTGTCCAAGTCTATGCAGTTTGCTGGTTTGAAATTAAATTAGATCACAAATTTCATAACCAGCAACTGTATATTTTTAAAATGATTGGGCAAATAAAAAAGCAGCCATCAGAAATTCAAGAAATAGCATTGAAAAACCTTAAATTCAACGCTTTTGCCCTTTTGCCTGAAAATATTATTTTCTCAATGATAAAATCTAATGAATTGGAAGTGAGAGAAGAAGCTATTAAAAGAATTTTAACCATAAGGTAAGTAAACATTTGTTCATATAAAACTGATCAAATTGTTTACACTGATTTATACATTCATTTTAACAAAAAATTTAATTAAAATAAAAATTGTGTTTATTTGTTGAATTCAATATAATAATTTCTATTGTCTATGAGGAGGGATTATTTAGAAGGGAGACTATTTCTCTTCTTTGCTACCTTTTTTTATTTTTATTAAACTCTACAAGCAAAAGTCACTAACGGTGTTCCATCTTTATATCTATAACACATAATGTTTATTTCTCGCACTGACATTAATATTAAAGGCCTACCTTCTCTATGTCTATTTAATAGCTTCCCCACGAAAGCAAAATGTGACAGAAGTTCATTTTTAATATGAGATACAAACCAGGTCTCCATAAAGGATCACTTTGAAAGTAGGCAAACTACATATTGCCATAATATAGAAGTTTTTTTTCATCCATGAATTAAGGACAAATAAAGTGTAGCATCATTTGCACAAAATATGAACATACATAAGCACCGAATTAGGTACAAGTCATTCCAAAGTGTGGGGGCGATGAGTGCCTTGGGTAATCGCAGGTGTTAAATAATAGAAATTTTCTATTCTGCATTTTACTGAAAGTATGTCAGTCACCACAACACCACATTCACTCCAAGGCCTTCCCTGTTTAAAATATACCAAACTCTGAAAAAAGGTTTATTGTATTATTTACATTTATAACATTCTATTGGCGTGATGAAAACGCGAAGGCCATATATTGCTGGATTTATTTTTTTTAAATGAACTTCGTAATGCACTTAGTCGTTGATATGAGAGCGACTACACGAACTTTAACTAATTTGCATATTCCTTAAGCAAACAAGCGTTATTAAATTACTTATTTTTGTATCCTTTCGTATTTTATTATTGGTTTCAATTTACTATTTCGCAGAAATCTTTTTATGCGTAATTTCTATATGCTGCATCACTGCGTAGCCTATAAGGTAAAAACCTTCTCGAACACGAATATATATATATATATATATATATATATATATATATATACATATATATACACACACACACATATATATATATATATATATATATATATATATATATATATATATATTTAGTTTTGGGGGGGAAATAATTCCAACAACGTGCTCGATTACAAAGAAAAACTTTTTTCTATATAAGAGTTTAATATTTATTTAATTGTACAGAAGTTCAGAAAAAAAACATTGGTACTGTCAGTTTCAAGCGTAACATAAAATGAACCAGTTAATGGTAACACGCTGGTACCGTCGGTTTCATCTTAGTAGTAGCTAAAAAGAGGAGAGTCGAACATCGTTAACGTGTTACCATTAACTGGTTCCCTTTATGTTGGGCTTGAAACCGACGGTCAATTGTTTTTCTGAACTTCTGTACAATTGAATATATATATATATATATATATATATATATATATATATATACATGTATGTATGCATGTATGTATGTATGTATGTATAATGGATAGCTTTGCCGACATCTGCACTACCTTTGGTTTGAGGATCATACTGTCTAAATAAAGTGATGTTCACTCCTGCACCGGCCCAGTTATATGTGGAGCCGGACATAATGGTCTGTGGTGCTAGACTGGGAGTAGTTGATTCATTTGTGTACCTTGGAAGTTCTCTGTCGAGGGATGGCTGTCTCGACATTGAAATCCACAGGCAAATTTAGAAGGCATCTGTAGCTTTTGGAAGGTTGGAGAAGAAAGTGTGATCTGATCGTGGCATCACAGAGAGGACTAAGATCTGCGTTTACAAAACCGGTGTGCTAATCACACCGTTGTTTTCATCGGAGACATGGGCATTGCATCAAAGGCACATTTAATGGCTTGACCGATTTCACCAAAAAATGCTTGAGACGTATCTTAAAGATCAAGTGGCAAGCATAAGCACCCGATACTGAAGTCCTTGTGATATCATGTTGCTCTAGTGTTGAGACCCTTGTAATCATATCCCACATGCGTTGGGCTGACCATTTGGTTCCAATGAAAGATTGTAGGCTGTCAAAACATTTTTTTACGACGAGCTGGAAAATGGCAAGCACCCTCACCACAAGCCTAGGAAGAGGTTCAGGGTCTCTAAAAAGAATAATTTTAAAGACTTACAAATCGACATCGACATATGGGAAGAACTTTCTCTGCAAGGTCCGAATGGCGAAACCTTGTACGTGAAAGTTGTGATGCTCTTGAGAAAAGGAAGCAGGTCCAGGGCAATCGCAAAGGTTTAATTAACGGTCTTAACCCTGACACACAGAGCTGGTTATGCGACACTTGTGAACGAGTGCTTTTGTAAAAAGCTGGCTACGTTAACTAGCTTAAGTCGCACACAATTCCTGCTCAGGTCAACTTTGCGCCTGTTAGTCCGAACCCAACGATCTGTTTAGCAGATAGCAGAGTTTGCAAGTCTATGATTGTTCATAGGAATACCCTTAAACCTCCAGAGGAAGTCAATTCTATGGAAATTGCTCGATTTGTATTCACATCTTCTTCAAGATGTGCAAATCTGCGGCGGGAATGCAGAGTCATCTGAGATGGCATGGACGACAAGATTGGGAGAACTCAATGTGACGGCGATCATCTGGAAAGATGCAGAACTCATCATAATCATCATCATCATCATCATCATCATCATCATCATCATCATCATCATCATGTGTGTATATGTATTTGGACATGTAACACACTGCTAAGGCGTCAAAATTGAAAACAATCACTTGTCAATGGCCGGATGAATTGAATGCACCATTACTCTTCTCTTGCTTTTGCTCAACTTTCTTAGCTCAAAATATTTAATTTTATACCTTGCTTATTAGTGTTGAGACGATTAATCGAAGTCGGAATCGGGAATCGGAAAAATCGGATGGTTTGGGGGTATCGGAATCGGAAAAAATGATGTATAGCTTCCGATTCCAAACCGATTCTCATCCTAATTATATCTAGAGTAAGCAAATTTATTTAAGAATTTGACTCCTAATAATTTCCACTCTTTTTACAAGATTTCACGCTTTTTATTCCGAAACATAATATTCTGAATTGCTTTGTTTTGCGGAGGAAAATATTTAATTCTATGATGAGTTTGTTTTATGTTCTTAGAACATTCAACGAAGCACAAGTAAGAACAATAAATATTTTGAGAAAAAATATTTTCTAGATCTGTAATGCAAAATAACTGATATATATATATATATATATATATATATATATATATATATATATATATATATATATTATCTTTTAGGGAATTACACCTAGAGCCTAAAGAGAAGAGTTTATTTTAATGTACTAGTCAATGTACTAATACAATTAAAAGACAACAGCTCATTGTACTGTAGATATATAATGAGTTCAATAGGTATAGATATCCTAGATCTGTTTTAATATTGAGTAAAACGATTCATAGTTTTGAAGGAAAACAAACAAAATCAAAATCATATTGATTTTGTTTGTTTGTTTTCCTTTTGAAACTGATTTTAAATAAAAAATTATGCATCATTTTACTCATTATATATATATGTATATATATATATATATATATATATATATATATATATATACATGAGTATAAATAGTTAATAAAACATGTAAAAACATTTGGAAAAAGAGTTAAAAGCATATTTAATTTTAAAAGGAAAAACTAAATATTGGATCGTCCTTAATCCGCGGAGTTTTGAGGAAATACTTTCCTTCTCCTCATAGGGTAGGATTTTGCAAAATGCGGGATCGGATTTTGCTTGCAAAAGCATTTGATGAAACTGGAAGTAAGTAAAAAATCTTACTTGATAACTAAAAATGAAGCATCGGCAATAGGGCGAGGAAAAAGGTGATTTCACGTGGATGGATAGTCTGGTTAAAGGTAAAGTATCCAATGACGATAACATCCAAAAATGCAAATTCAAGCAAGTTAGATATATTTCCATTTGCACAAGTAATTGTTATTTTCATTATATATATATATATATATATATATATATATATATATATTAATGTGATTGATAATTTAAAAATAAAATTATAATTAAATTAAAAATCTGTTTCAATAGAGGGAACAACAAAATAATCAATTATTTGTACGATCGTTTCGGAAAACAGTGTTTTTATTGTGGCAGACATCGAGTTACGGACAATAATTATTACATATAGTTTTTTTTTACAAACAGGGGTTCCTCATCAGCAAATATTGTGAAGGGTTTTAATAAAATTTTAAAGACAACCTAAATAAACCTAGCATTAAAAGTAAGGCAGATGTATCTTCATAAACTAGTATTTCATCCTATCGAGAATCATCAGTGCAGAGGGTGTTTTGGTGATTATCAAAATGGTATGCTTTCCATCTCAATTTCCTTGTGATTATATTTATACTTGCAATTAAGCTGGTTATAAAGATGTCTTTAGAAGGTATGGGTATACATTTGGTTGATAATTGCAAATCCTTCTCATGAAACATATCTATAATTACGTATATAAACTCGACATGTTATAGGGAGCTAATAATTTAAAGGTGATTAGAACCATAATCTAAAGAGCAGAGTGTATAGGTTAAAATCAACTCTGCTCTTTAGACTATTGTTCTAATCTCCTTTAATATATATATATATATATATATATATATATATATATATATATATATATATATATATATATATATATATATATATTAAATGTTTGACTCAGTTCCAACTAACCAACATCTGGTAAGCAAATCAGTGATTATCGGTGCTACAGAATATTATTGGCTTAAAATTAAAATGTTAAATTAAATATTAACATTATTCACATTACAACTATAGTGAGAAGATAAATTTTAATTATTCCTATTTCAATTAACCACTTAATTAGAGTTTCTGTCTTAATTAATATATTTTTTAAGGAAATTTAATTATGAGATAGTGTTGTGTCAACTTTGTTTACGTTTTACGATCGTAAAACGTAAACAAAGTTGACACAACACTATCGTAGATTGAGGACGATATAGTAAGAAAATCTAAATAGAAATTAGAATTTGAACGCATAGTTTCGTATGTAGAAAATAAATCAATTAAATAAACTAATAAAATATACACACATGATTAATAAAGGTTAACAGCTGATTGGTTGAAATATAATTTATACAGTATAAATATGAAAACAGAACGATTTCTTCATTCCAAGGTAACAGAAAAAATAAAAACAAAAGAAAATATGAGATTAGGGCGGATGTAGGTTTAAATTCTTGTTTTCTTAAAATAGTATATAGACGTTATAAACATTTTCATATATGTGTGAATAGTGTATTTTGCACGTTGAAAAGTATAGTAATTGTCTGTATTTTTGAGATGAGGTGTTTTCATTGATTGAGATTGTCGGACTGACTTCCTCATCTTGGTTGTTATCGTCACAACGTTTCGGCCGTTTTGCCCTCCGGCCTTCATCAGGTGTTTTGTATCGAACTGGGGAACCGTTTGTTAGGAGTCTCGAACCCAACCCTTTATTATTATTACGGGGGTACCGTGTTCGGACTCAAGCTAGGCTCTGGGACATTGTTGCTGATTCTCTGTTTTGAATGTCACTTTTTCACTGCCTTTGTTCAGGATTGAACTAAGCACTATTGGGTATCTGTAAACTTTGATACATATCTAGGACCACTCGGCCATATGTCGGTTCGAGACTCCTAACAAACAGTTCCCCAGTTCGATACAAAACACCTGATGAAGGCCGGAGGGCAAAACGGCCGAAACTTTGTGACGATAACAACCAAGATGAGGAAGTCAGTCCGACAATCTCAGTCTGAAAAGTATCTTTTGGAAAGTTTTCAGTGAGTGATAATATTTTAAAGTGTCCAAAGGTTACGAAGCAATCGTTACGTATATGAAAGTACACAATATGGTGTTCTTATTTTTCTTTTTTGTCCAGTTTTTTGCCGAAAAAATAATATGCATGCCCGATTATGAAAAATGAGACATTAAGTTTAAGTAAATTAATTAAGACTTTTTTTTTGTTGGTATATAAAAGTGTAATACATAAAAATATTGGTGAAAAAATTATTAATAAGAAACATATATATATATATATATATATATATATATATAGAGAGAGAGAGAGAGAGAGAGAGAGAGAGTAAGGGAGAGGGATAGAGATAGAAACGAGGAGTTAGAGATAGGGAGAGAGTTTGAGAGAGAGGGAGAGAATATAAGAAACAGTATAAGCGTGCTGCTGCAGCCGCGTTAATCGGTTGAAGTGGTTGGCTGATACCAAACACTTGGAATATTTGTCCGGATGTTCTTTAAGACGGAACGGATGCCAAAAAAAGAGGTAATTTTCACGGCATTTTAAGTTCTGGAGGAGGAGACGAGATAAGGAATGAGTTCGTCAACAAGCAGACAGAAATGGGTTGCAGTCACATTTGGGCTAAGTCCTTGGGTACGAGCCAGGAATGATAGACAAAAGTATGACTTTATCTATAAAAAAGATCGAAAGCACGCACACACACTCTGACCCCCATATATATATATATATATATATATATATATATATATATATATATGTATATATATATATATATATATATGTGGGGGGGATGTACATATATGTATGTATATATATGTATATATATGCATATATATATACGTATATATATATGTATATATATGTAAATATATATGTATATATGTATGTATATATGCATACATGCATCCATATATATATATGTATATATGTACATGCATATATATATATATATATATATATATATATATATATATATATATATATATAAGCGAGCACGACCTGATTGGCCCACTTAACACCTCAGATGCAACCTACGAAAAACCACCAGACTGGAAATGCCGGTTTCAAAATAGCAAAACACTTATGACTCTTAACAGAAGAAGATAATGAAGTCTATTTAACCAGATCAGCTCAACAACTTACACTATGGACTAAAATTAAAATGCACATGTGGTCACGCCTTATCATGAGAAAATATTAATACATGCGATCTTCACAACGCGGTGGTCGGTATATTTTACTTTGGTCTGTTATTTAATCAAAGTTGAGTAGATTTAAAATAATGTTTTTAATAACGTCTTCAACATGAAGTAAAGTTATACAAAACTGCCAGCGCCGTGATGTTTTAATCACTAATTACACACTGACATTTGTAAAACGCAGAATAACTTTTAGGAATGGCAACGAATTTAATTATTTTGTGTTATAATCATCTCAATAAAAACAATTCTTTTCAAATGTTTCATAACTAGATGTTTTGCCCCTGTTTAAATAGGCTGTTAACTTAGAATGAATGTTTAATGCTAAATTTATTGCTGAATAAGGCTTTATTTATATCTAGTTTTTTTAGATAAGATTAACTACATATCAAACCACGGTTGCCACTCGAGGATAAGGTATATTGCGTGTGCAGTAATCAAAGGGATAATATCGTAGTAATCGCAAGTAATTGAATTTTGATAAATTGGATGACTTAAGGGGACGGTTTATCAGGAATTTGTTTATGTTGGACTTGAAGACATCCAAGTTGTAGTAAGCTGGGAAACAAACAAACGGAAGAATTCCACAGACGTGCAATTCTAAGAAAGAAACTTTGATCATGGAATCTACGTTTTGATTTAGGCACATATAAAGAGTGGGGGAAATATTTGACAGTGGTTTCAGCTAGACGGGTGTTTTTCGTGACAGATTGGCGAAGGGAGACCAGAAATTGGAGCTCAGATGAGCACTTGTCATGGAAATAGCGATAAAATAAACACAGGCTCTCAACGTTTCTTCAGTGAGAGAGATTGCAGGGAAAAGAAAAGGGCATCCCCCACGAAGCTACGAAGTCTATTTTGTACTCTATCAAGCCAGGATAGGCTGTTTTTAGCATCTCATGCCACATTATGCAGTAGTACTCCATCCTTGGACGTACTTGGCTTTTATATAGATAGAGAATTGCATCATCAATGAGATGTCTACCGGAGCGGTAAAAACGATCCCACAATTTTTCCAGCAGCGTTGGCAACATATTTGATGTACGTGTTCCATTTCAGATCAAAAGTAAAGGTCAATCTCAGAAGCTTGTCATAACATGGAGCCTTCTCAAGACGAGAGCCGTCCCTTTCAATTTATGCCAGATGGGGATAAGAATGTTGATGATGTAAATATAGAAGCTTGGTTTTAGATGCATTAAAATAACCAGCCACCTCTTCCTCCATTGTAACACGAGACAATCAGGGAGAACTTTGTCATTTACGGCCTTTGATGTTTTTCCATAGATTGTAGTTTGATCAACAGAAATGTCAACAAATGATTTAAGATGTGTTTTGGAAGATTGTTGATGTAGATCAGGAAGAGTGTTGGGCCCAGGATGGAACACTGAGGAACTTCAGCATTACCACTTTGTGGTTCTGATTTCTGTCTATCAATCACTACCGTTATGAACCTATCAGAGAGAAATGATTTAATAATTGAGAAAACATTTCCAGTTATACCGTAGCTGGAAATCTTGTGAAGTAGGCCTTTATGTCATACCTGTTCGAAGGCCTTTGATATGCCAAGAGCAATTGCCCTAGTAGGGAAGCGTTTGTCGAGAGACGCACTGATCAAATGAGATATAACCGTTAGCACCCCTGTTGTAGATCTACCAGAGCGGAAACTATATTGCATGACATTAAGTAGGTTATTACTGCTGAGGTGGTTGACTACTTCTTTATTTTATATGGATTCCAGCAAATTACTCATGACGCACTGGAGCCTTTTTGCGTACTGAAATTGAGAGATGACCTATCACCTTGATTCTTAAATAGCGGGCATACTGATGAGATTTTCCAGGTTGTTGGGAAGCAATTTTCCTTAAGACAACGCTTAAACAGTTTTGTAAGTATGGGCGGTGCGTTCTGGTTGAAGCTTTTTAAACGCTATAATTGGAATGCCGTCAGGGCCAGTTGCTTTACGGGAATCAAAGTTCTTGAGTTGGTTGGAGACTTCACGCAGAGATAGTTGTATGTTGCATAGTGTGTTGTCTGTTATAGGACGGAATACATGATGTTGATGTTGTTCGTAGCATGGGGTAGAATTAGCTGCAAAGTGCTTGGCAAAGAGTTTGGTTTTGTCTTATGCTGGCGAGATGACCTCAGGTCCATTTATTATGGTTGGGATAGAACAAACGCTTCTGTTAAGTATCCTGTTGACTGTTTGCCAAACTGTTGGGAACACAACCGCTTCTCAGCTACTTTGGATTTAACGGACTGAACATATAACCCCCTTGCCTTTTTATACTATTTTACAGTTGTTGCTGGCAGTCATGAAATCCGCTTTAGTCTCGATACATCTATTACGTTGCTAGCTTTAGAAAAAAGTGATTTCTGTTCGTCATAGCATCAACACATTCTTGAGAGAATCATAACTGACTGTTAAGCCTGTGTTGAAATTTGTTGGATGGTATGAATTGGTCTATACCTACAATTAACTATTCGACTTGATACTATAGAGGACGCAGTCTTTTTAAACATGGAATACAGATGTAGATCATATATAAATGAACGGAATTAAATACTTATCGTTATTTATCACTAAATAATCCCTATTTATCTCTACTAATCCCTTGTTATGCATCAAATGGATATCACGATTTTAATTCGCTGTATCTTATTGCAAACTCAATACAAAATTTGAGCCAGATCGATCCGGTTGTTTATTATAAAGATTCCAAAATGAAGATGCCGTTAGGGTAATATATCCTTATTATTAGAAATTAATCACTAACCTTGCATACAACTGATACGATAATACTTATTTTTCTGTAACTTATTAAAAAATCTACACGCAATTTTAGCCAGATGGACTAAGTAGTTTCAACATAAATAGAAAATTCAAGTCAGATCCGCCCACGAGTTTTCTTGCCATAAAAAGAAACGCAGAGATAAACATCCTAAACGAGATATAATATTCATTATTTTAATCATTAAATCTTCTTTAAATGCTTTATTTCCTGGAATTGTAATGTTCAATTTCGATTTAATGAAATTAAGAACATCAATTTGCAAAATGTAATTTCATTTCTTTAGGGTTTATGCATTTATAATATTTTTACAATAAAAGAGGATATATCATTGCAAAAATAAAAGCTGAATTTTTACAGTTTTCTTAATAACATCTCTTCAAGATTGAGTAATATGTATTTAAGAAATGAATAACTGAGAGCTAATAGTTAGAAGTCAACATTCACAGGCGACAAGAACAGCAGGTGTACAGAAAATTCAACAGTAAGAAATTAAAATGAACAATTTACAAGGAAGCCAACAGTTGTTGTTGTTGTTTTGTTGGTGTTGTTTTGTTATTATTATTATTATTATTATTATTATTATTATTATTATTATTATTATTATCAACTCACGCGGGTATACTTGAAATATTTTTCTTTGAAAACAGCCAGTCCTATTCCGTAGCCTGTATGTCAACATGTCTTCCAGATTTCCAACACTCACAATCACTTTCCATAAACTATAAAAATTTGTTGGTGGTTTCGCAATACCCGTTTACCATTGACTTTTCGTTGGTAGCGACGGTTAGTCTTCAATAGAAATTCAAAATAAGCTTCTCCAAGGTTTCGGTTTTCTTCCCACAAATCCAATCGAGGGCATACTACTGACGCAGATTAAAAACCTTCAAACATTACATTCCAATAGCAGAAAAATGTAGAAAAGTGGATTCTATGTTTGTAAAAAGATGAAGAAATCGATAGATATGTGATGCATACATTTCCAGCGCCCTGAAGTACTCGTTTGGAAAGAAAAATACAAACGAAAAAAAACCTAAATGGTGTACGTTTTTAGCGTCCCAATATTTTAAAAAGAAAATAAACGTAAATGTAAATTCAACATGATTTTTTTGTATATTTTTCTTTTTTAAGAAGATAATTGATACGGTTTTGCCAATATAGAAAAAGAGGAACGCTCGCGACGAGACATACACATGCCAATATAAAAACTAAAGAAAAGACCCAAAATAATTAGCTTTTGCCGTCCCAAAACGAAATAATATCGGCATTTTATGAGTCATTATTTGTAAAATAACTTTCTGTTTGTTGTGAAAAGTGAGATTAAGTATAAATATTTACATTTAAGTGTTCTCAGGAATGTTAATTTGATGTTAACATAATTAAAGCTAACCATAAATTCAGCAACTATACGTGACAAAAAAGTAGCAAGGATTTTAGAATACGTGCACTGATGACGTAATAAAATATAGATGTTGAGATGTAGATCTGTAGTTACCTTGAGATATGTGGTATTATAGAAAGCGTGCCAACTCTAAGGAGGGACGCCAACGGGGAATAAATGATTATATAAAAATATAATTCCCGTCTGGGCGTTTTCACTTTCGGAGAGAAGCACCTTTACTTTAAGGACATATGGAAGGAGGGTTTAAGGTATGCCTTTGCCGATGTTCCAGCCGACAATGTTATCTATAGGCCGTTGATTTATGTATACACACATACACGTCCAAGTGTTAAAACACTAGACAGATCACATATCAGAACGGTAGCATCCATAATTTAAAAGAGATATATTATAGCAACACACGTCTTTTAAATATACACCCATATCCATCAATCTATCTATCTCTCTCTTTCTTTCTCTCTCTCTCTCTCTCTCTATATATATATATATATATATATATATCTATATATATAACTACTTCATTTACCTACATAAAATTAATATGCAAAGTATAAATTTATGCGTAAACTTTAAGTATTTACTTAAAAAGTGCTCAATACGTAGGTAGAGCTAGTTTAGTCATTTATAAAATATATATGGCGATTAAGCTACATTGAATATTCCGAGTTGCATCCACTATAGGATTCTTCTGGCTTATGCGCGAATTTTGTGGTTCTCTGTCTATTTTTTTTATATATACGTACCTTCCATTGAGATTTTAGTTAGCCAATCAGCTTTCTAGTATCCACCGCCCACTTCTTATTAACCTATATACACGCACTTATAGGACACATGCTCATTTCTCCTCTGGTTGATCTGGCTCTTTGTGTGTGTTCTATTTAGCCAAGATATCTAGTTCTTGACCTGTTTTAAATCTAGGTTAGTTTTCTTTATGTTACCTCTCTTTCTCTCTCTCTCTCTCTCTCTATATATATATATATATATATATATATATATATATATATATACATGCATATATAGGTATGATAGTTTTTGTTTATGCATGTTTATTTATTTTATTTATTTATTTGTTTATTTTCTATTGTATTTGTTAGTTTTAAAGTTATTTTGTATCTCTATTCTAGAATAAATGTTATCCTATGGGCGCACTTGTTCGCTATTTCTCACCTACAGTTTAATAGATGTTGGGGTTCTTTAAAGTGCAGGATAGCAAATTTTTCAAAAAGGCATAATCTACATGGATCGTATAGGTCTCTACAGGTGTGTGCTTGTCTTACTATTTTCAATTCCTTGAGTTCCCAGTATTTATTTGCTAGCGGTGTTTTCATACGGATTTTTTTATTGTTGAATGTATTTTGTGGTCATAATATTGAGTTTTGATATCCAAGAAAGTCATACCTACGTATTATTTCTTGTTATTCGTGGTTTTCTATTCGCAAATATTGTGGCCTGGTTAACTATGCGTTTGGTTAGACATTTATTTTGAAGTGGGCCAATTGTGCGGTATCTACAGTTGCATTTACCTTGTTCGTTATTAGTATTTTCATTTTAAATTCTAGTACGGTTGTTGTTGTCCGGTGTTGGTTTATTATTATTATTATTATTATTATTATTATTATTATTATTATTATTATTATTATTATTATTATTATGTCTACTAGTTATATATGTGTTTTTGTGTTAGTTTTATTTTTGTAATGGTGTCTACTTTTTATTGTTTATCTTGTTGTTTACATTGTTTTTATTTAATATTTTGTTATTATGTGATTTAATTATCACCTCTAAATTTGCGCAGCAGCTGTAAGACACCTATATATATATATATATATATATATATATATATATATATATATATATATATATATATATAAACAATTACTATTTAACGTACGTTAGTTTTTTTACGATTTTAACAATTTCAATAATTTTTATTGCATTAGATTCTGTAAATGAACATCAGAAGTGGCCATGATTACCTGTATATGCTTTCAATAGTTGTTTACGTAATAATTTAGGCGTGTAAACAAAGAGTAAATATGAAAATAGAAGATTAGGAAATATTAAATCATAAGATATATACATGTGTTAGAGTTTATTTGGGTCGGCGTCGATGAAGTTTGTGAAACTGTACAGCTCGAACGTCACCAGCGAAGGAATATAACAATTTTGTTCCTGTGATTGAGCACGTAACCTCATTCCATGTTTACACGTTAGTAAAATAGAAAAAAAAATAATAATCCAGTATTCAAAAACAAAGAAACGGGTAACCAACAAGAGCGGAGAAAATGGGAAAATTAACCGTTTATGAGCAATCAGTATTTGGGGAACAGGAAATGCAAGAATTAATATGAAATGTGTGTAGTTAAAACACAAATGCGGGCGGTAATCGGACCAATTATGTGACGAATACTTAGATATTCTTACTTAAAATTAAGTTTGTATATAAGGGATGGAAATTAGGGAAAATATTGCTTCCACGACAATGTAAGATAGAGTTTGCATTGTAATGCATAATATGCAAACATAATAATTTATTTTACTGAATAAATGTGATTACAAATATTCACAGACTCTACGTAAGGTAGTGGGTAGTGGTCTGACATAGTGGATTTATATTAAGCGTTTGCGTTTGACAAGAATTAATGGTTATTTCTTTAGGAAAATAATTGACTGTATATATATATATATATATATATATATATATATATATATATATATATATATATATACATATATATATATAAACAATTACTATTTAACGTACGTTAGTTTTTTTTACGATTTGAACAATTTCAATACTTTTTATTGCATTAGATTTTGTAAATGAACATCAGAAGTGTCCATGATTACTTGTATATGCTTTCAATAGTCGTTTCCGTAATATGTTAGGCGTGTAAACAAAGAGTAAATATGAAAATAGAAGATTAGGAAATATTAAATCATAAGATATATACATGTGTTAGAGTTTATTTGGGTCGGCGTAGATGAAGTTTGTGAAACTGTACAGCTCGAATGTCAGCAGCGAAGGAATAGAACGATTTTGTTCCTGTGATTGGGCATGTAACCTTATTCCATGTGTACACGTTAGTAAAATAGAAAAAAAAATAATAATCCAGTATTCAAAAACAAAGAAATGGGTAACCAACAAGAGCGGCGAAAATGGGAAAATTGACCGTTGATGAGCAATCAGTATTTAGGGAACAGGAAATGCAAGACTTAATTTGAAATGTGTGTAGTTAAAACAAAAATGCGGGCGGTAATCGGACCAATTATGTGACGAATACTTAGATATTCTTACTTAAAATTAAGTTTGTATATAAGGGATGAAAATTAGGGAAAATATTGCTACCACGACATTGTTAGATAGAGTTTGCATTGTAATGCATAATATGTAAACATAATAATTTATTTTACTGAATAAATGTGATTACAGATATTCACCGACTCTACGTAAGGTAGTGGGTAGTGGTCTGACATAGTGAATTTATATTTGGCGTTTGCGTTTGACAAGAAGTAATGGGTCTTTCTTTAGGAAAATAATTGACTGTATATATATATATATATATATATATATATATATATATATATATACATACATATATATGTATATGTCAGGAAGTGATCTTAGTTACGTTTTGTCTTAGAATAACCCCGATAATTACCGATAATCGATAACTGACACAGTTATTTTTATTTATCTCTCGTGTCGTCGTTTAGCAACAATGATAGAACAACGGGTCGTGAAAATTCTATTGTAGGTAAATTAAAAGCAAGTTTTCCTCTTTTTTATTTATTTTTTGTATGACATGGTCCATATGATCAAACTCCGTAAATTTCTTTTTTTTTTTACATTAACTTCAAAGTATTTAATACTTGAGTTTTTTTTTTCTTAAGCATGAGCTGGTTTGTAGGTTCAAACCCGCAAGAATTTGTCTTAATGTTTTTTTTCTTTACTTCTAAAAAGTTTATATAAAATAATTTTATAAAAGAAACAGTAGGCCCTCAAGTGTGCAATGTAGAGTAACATATATTTTGGACTAAGTTACTCCATGGAGGCATGTGAAGCTTCCTCCCGGGCGATTACACGGATTTAGATGACAATAAAAATATAGAAGTGTTATCTATTGGTTGATCATCATTCAATCATAGTCATGTTTGTTTTCCTTGGTAGTATATATATATATATATATATATATATATATATATATATATATATATATATATATATTATTGCTAAATTAAACGTTTTCAAATGTAGAGAAGTGTACATTTCGAAATATTTATATATACCTCCATTATAATTATCGAATTTTCTGATTGATCAAATAATCTTTTTGAGAGAAAATACTGATAATTTGTTTTTCTTGCTAAGCTGCTCGATTGGGAACAAACACCGAGGTATTAAATATCCGATTATATATATATATATATATATATATATATATATTGTGTACAGAAAGTTGTTAGATGAATTAAGTTATTGGTACCGTAAGTTTAAAGCAAGGAGAATATAACCTAAACAATATAAAACCTAGGCGCAATAAAAAAAATAGCTTAGAAACCACTTCCCAGGGCTAAATACATAAAACCTAAATTTAGAACCATCTAACCATTTCCCCGAATCCCCACTGGCAAGCCCGGCCCCTAATAAGCAATTATTTAAAAATCAGCGCATGTGTCTCCATTATTAGATTTACACAAAATCCTCCACCCCAGTAGTATTTACATTAAAACTTTTAAAATTTGAAAATATAACCTAAGAAAAGCTCCCCCGATTAGACCCAACCCACGCCCGTTACCTATACAGACATATCCCCCTTTGCTATTCTACCCCCTCCGGCTACCAGCCAAACGCGCCCCCCCCCCACAAGCAAACCCGTGTATTTTCCAATTTCCTTCTAGCTACTACTTCATACTGATAATATAACTTAGATTTTAACACAGTTGAACCAGTGCAGTTTCGGGTAATTTCCATCCCAAGAGTCTCCATTGAAAAAATACAGTTTTTTACCATCCAAATTAGGAGCAATAAAAATTCACCAGACCCAAGCATCTACTCAAGACACCCCTAACAAAATATTTGGAGAAATATGGAACTTTAACGGACAGCTATGCACTATGTTTCTTGTATCTCTTGGAGATTAGAACTACTACATTAAGTAGTTACGCCGATTGGATGGACCTGTCCCTCGTGTTCATAAACGAGAAAGTATGTATTAAATTTCCTAGAACTTGTTTGTTCATAAAATATAAATTTGTTCGCCTTTATAATAGAACTTCAAGACATTTAAAGTTTTAAGGTGAACTCTTGAAAATATCGCTCCCAGTGAAGCAATACTTCAATTTAATTTAAACCCAAGGGATTTTTGCTCATCGAACTCTTACGCTTTCCCGGCTACATATCTATATATTTTTATATATGTGTTTGTATATATGGATATATGCATGTATATGCGTATATATATATATATATATATATATATATATATATATATATATATATGTGTGTGTGTATATATATATATATATATATATATATATATATATTCTTTTATTTTACTTTATTTTTACGGGAACACTTACCCCTTCACACCTCAACCGCATTTCCTGCTACTCTGACCATCCACTTGTCTGTATCCCTTTCTTTTACGCACCCCTAGTAATTATCATTAACAGTATTTTAATTATCATTATTAGTAGTAGTATTAGTAGGGGTGTTGGTGGGCGTAGTGGTAGTAGTATTGTTACTATTATCTTTATTATTATCATTATTATTACTGTCTTGTTTTTACCGCTATTATTATTATTATTATTATTATTATTATTATTATTATTATTATTATTATTATTATTATTATTGCCCCCGTTATTATGTCCGTAATTGCTACCATAACCCTACCATTATCTTCATATTCACTGTAATTAACATTAATTTTGAATTTACTTTTACCACAACTATTGGTAATATGCTTTTTAATGTTTATTTTTAATGTAGAAATAAAGATAAAGAAAAAAGAATGATGAAATAAACATTAAAGAACGCCGCTTTATAATCATACTCCCTATATCATAACAGAAGAAACTCATACATATATTGCAGCATATTACCTTTCAGTTTTACAACCTTGCATACCCCCCCAATTCTAAGCGATTTTATAACCGCCCTTAACGTTTAGGCGGCACCAATAATTTACCATTCCATAGAAAGTAGGCACCACACAAACCGTCAAAATAAATTACCACGCAGCAACACACACCTAATTTAACACACACCAATTTAATTCTAATACATATACTCCTTAATCTCAACACTATGTTAAAGACCATATACAATCTTATATGTCATACTATATATAACAAGCTTCTCCTTATTTATTTAGAATTCAATAAAGCTTCCCCCAACATTCTATAGTGCCTATTAATCTTTTTCGTCTCTAATGAACCTTACGCTAGACGCCGCATCTTCCCCATGCTACCTAGCACCTTCTCTACTCTTCTGATGAGAAGCATTAGGCTTCGAAATTCGCTGGCATAAAGAGTCCCTTGTATCCCCCAAATTGCCCCTGTATTGTATTATTCAATAAATGACCTCTTCTATATCTATCTCTATATAGTTTTGTGTCTTCATTTCATCATCTTGTTTTCCTATTGTATAAGCTCCAATAATAATTGTTGAGCTTGGCATTATCCGGATGTCTCCTTTTGTGGAATTAGAATTTCTCTTTTCCTCTTAAACATTAAGCTATATATATATATATATATATATATATATATATATATATATATATGTGTATATATATATGTATATATATGTATATATATATATATATATATATATATATATATATATATATATATACATATACATAATAAGAGAAAGTGAGAAAGCGTTAGAAATATAGAGAGCGAATAGTAGTGCATAAATAAAGTATTTTGGAACATTTTTTAATAATAGTGCCCTTTAAAATGGCCCTATAAATCTGGCGTAGCACCATTTCAAAAATTAGTTAGAATTATGATCATAATCTCATTTTTTTTGTTTTTGCGAATTCAAAATTGTGTCCTTATCAGTGCATGTAATATTATATACTTCTTTGTTGTTATATTACATGTTTAATAAATCAATTTTACACAAATGGATTGTTATTTCCTTGTTTCATATGCATTTTGACGTAATTCCATTGTCAGAAAAGCAGGACGATGTTCATTGGTATTGTCAGCAGCACGGTGGATTATGAAATTGTTATCACTAAGGAACGAAACAAATTCCTCACAATCGTCCAGGATAGGCTGTGCGTGTTTTTGTTTAGATGTTATTCTCGTTTTCTCTCTCCAGGACATCAGCAGAAAGGAATTGATATTTCTTCTTTTTTAATTCAACATTTTAAAACATAAACACGGAATACGAAAACAATACAGATAATCAGAAGAAGACATGATAAGGGGTCAACCTTAATGAAATCCAATGTTATAGTAAATAATGCCCCTTTGACGATTCAAGTAAATTCGATAAAAAATAAATATAGCTTATAAGAAAAGACGTTATAAAGAGAAATATCAATTGATTAAATATTTAAGGTGAGCTACATAACAAATTAGTTATATGGGTTGGTTGGTTGGTTGGTTGGTTGTTGTTGTTCACGGGATATCAACCCTTTTAAGGTTATTTTTTTTACACAGTGATCACCACTTATCAAGGCCCGGAAGCCATTCAAGGATAAGGGTTAATTAATTTTAATGCCGAATCCAAAGATTTTGAAGAACATTTTTTTAATAGAATAAATTTGTTGATTTCAAGTCGGTTTCTATTCAACCCATCGTTGAAACCCTAACATGTACAACCACTCCGGGTCAGAGTGGATCTGTGAGCAATGGCAATTAGAGGGTGGCTCCACACTCCCCAAAGCCCGCAAGCTAGGGCCTCAACATTGGATATAGTTTAAGGTCATATCAAGGACCAGTTATATGGAAGACATTCTAATTAAAAAAAAGCTACGTAAAAATACACCCCGAACCAGAGTACATTCATGTAATATTACAATAAAATCAGTCAACCAGTCGCCGAGTCTATACACTCACGCTGACTTTCTTATACACACATACATACATACATACATACATACATACATACACACACACATATATATATATATATATATATAATTTAAAGGAGATTAGAAAAATAGCCTAAAGAGCTGAGTGTATTTTAATGTAACAGTGAAATTACTAGTTTAATAAAAATACAGGAAAGGAACAGTGCTCGTTGTAATTTAGATATATAATAAGCTCGATAGGTAAATATCCTCGATCTAATTCAATATTAAGTTATGTGATTGATAATTTAAAATTTAAAAATCAAATTATAATTAAATTAAAAATCCGTTTCATGAGAAGGAACAACAACAAAATCAATTATCTGTACGATCGTTTCGGGAAACAGTGTTTTTATTGTGGTAGACATCAAGTTACGGACAATAATTATTACATATAGTTCTTTTAATAAACAAGGTCTCCTCGTCAGCAAATTCTGAAGGGTTTTTATTAAATTTAAAAGACATTATAAATAAACCTAGCATTAAAAGTAAGGCAGATGTATCTGAAAAAATTTAAATAAAAGGTATGGATTTAAAATTGATAAGAAAATTAATATGGGTTAGAGATAGAAAAGAAATTATAAATTTGCTTTAAGGACAACATTACAAATATATACATGTATATATATGAAACAATAGACACATACACACATATACATAGATATACAGGTATAAATTAGCAATCACATTACTTAATATATACATATATATATATATATATATATATTGAGTATTTAGGTAGCATATTTTCATTGAGACATGTGGCATTGAATAGCACAGGGTGTTCTTGTTGGATTTTCTTTTTCTGTAGTTTTTCCATGGGGTCCATACTTGGACCCACATTTCGCAACTTATCGAAGACAAAACATTTAATAATATACAAAAAACGTCTATTTACGTGAGATATGTAGATGATATCTTTATTCTTGCAGTTAATATACAACAAACTCCGTATTATTCTTTACCTACGAGCTAAAGAAAATAATAGCATTCCATTTCTCCACGTTCGAATAGACTGTAGATAAAATCAATTCATTACCAATCCGTATACTGCATCCGGTTGTTGTGTATTAAACTATAAAAGCGAATGTCCATACGATATAAAACAATCTAATTAATCAAGCCAGAATGATTTTATCAAATAGAAAACTATTTCTTATCGAACTTAAGAACAGTAAACAGGTTTTAATAAATAACATATCTCCTAATTTGAACAAAGTAAACGAACAATTAAAAATATGGACCAAATTAAGAATAGCCAATGTGAAAACTCCAACCATATGAACTTATTTTACCGTAATCAATTACACCAGAAATATAAATTAGATGAAATAGTCTTAAAGGATATTATCTACAGATTATATGTATCCCCAATTAATGATCATAAAACAACATTTATAATATACTATGAGAAAGTAACTACCGCTAACCTGATAATTAAAAACAACCCTCGGACAATTAAAACGGTCGAAAAAAAAAAATATTTTTTTTTCAATTTTAATGCCCCTTTGGAGACTGCGTCTCCAACAAGACAAATAGCTATATCGATCATCTGACTAACACATTGCCAAAAAGATTAACCCTTCATCTTTCTGATACCAGCTGCATAAGCCAGCACATAATACAAAATGGCTGTCCCTATTAACAATATAGAACAATTTTAGTCGACAACAAAAAAGTCATCCTCACAGACCACAACGTAAAAACGAACGAAGCAACCCACAATTAATAATATCAATTTTTATAATAGCAATAACATCTTAAAGTGTCTAGACATTAAAAATTTACATATGTACAAAGTGCGGGAAGGTATAAAAAAATCACAATTCAAATAGCATCTTACATTTATTTTAGTATCATTTTGAAAAACGTAAAAACAACGCATCCTTTTACACACGAATCGCATCATTTTTAGAACGTAAAACAACACACTCTTTTACACACGAATAGCATCATTATTTGAATTCACATGAACACCTGTAAATTACAATTTCAATCGCACCCATCAATTTATTTTAATATCATTAAAAACGTACACGAAAACGCACCTTTTTACACACGACTTGCTTCATCACACGAATCCACATATTAATAAAACAAAGCGTACAACAACAACAACAACAACAATACATTATAAATCAGAAACTGGCTAAGACGAGAGATGAAATGTCGAAAGTACTAGCAACAACAACATAAATAATTAAATAGATTTCGGAACAGTCATACACCGGTTCGACTGTAATGTGAAAAATACCATTGGTCAAATGGAAAAACTACAGAAAACGCTAATCAAACAAGAACACTCTGTGCTATTCAATACCACATGTCTCAATATATACATATATATATATATATATATATATATATGTATATATATATATACTAGCGGGGGTACCCGGCGTTGCCTGGATGTTTGACGGTGTGTGTGTGGTCTTAAATAAAAAAAGAAACCGGGGAGTAAAAGTTGGTAAGATCGAACCTGAAGCCCTGAGGTTAAGTTTGAAAATTAAATCGGCCAACGAGAATGAGTTACTGAAAGATGTTTGAATTTATTTTAGTAAGAACCAAATTGGCAGCAAATTGGCAGCAAATGAGGTCAATGAGTTAGTTTTTTATAAGCGAAGTAAAAAAGAATACAACGTAAACTTAAGCGGGGGCGGTAATAAAAAAAATCGAAAAAAAACACCAAAAACCTTACGTAAGGCAAACGAACGATGTTAAATAAAATAATCGAAAAAACAAAAAAGAAATGCCTTACATAAGCCTGTTTCGATAATAAAATTTTAAAAAATCGGCGGGTACCCGGGTGTTTTGGGGTGTGTGGTCGGGGGTGGATAAGCGAAGTAAAGAAAAAAAAACAGAAAAAACGAACGCTACCTGAAAAATGCCTTAAATAACACTGGTTCAATATTTAAATTTAAAAAATCGAAAAAAACCATCTCACACAACGATTCAAACCCAAAACGTTTAGATAATGAACCAACCCGCTAACCAACTGATCTAACGCGACGTACATAAAGGTAAATCAGTATTTTAACTATTTAAAGTAAATCATGCTATGACGTCATCTGACGTATGCGTAGAACCGGTCGTCGTCAGGAGTGGACCGTTCTTGTTGACCCCACCCTATCGATAATTGTCGATTTCGGGGTGAAAAATGAACGTTTTAGGCCAATGTTTCGATATTTTTCGGGTGAAGGATATATATATATATATATATATATATATATATATATATATATATATAATTTAAAGGAGATTAGAACAATAGTCTAAAGAGCTGATTGTATTTCAATGTAACAGTGAAATTACTAGTTTAATTAAAATACAGGAAAGAGAAAGTCAGCAAATTTTGAAGAGTTTTTATTAAATTTAAAATACACCATAAATAATCCTAGCATTAAAAGTAAGGCAGAGTTATTTTTTAATTTATCGCGTTTTGAAATCAGGAACCATGGTTAAAATACTCATATATATGTTTGCTATAGCTTTTCCCCTTATTTCAATAATGTATTTAGTTTGTTTTAATTGAAATTTGTCTGATAAGTACTGAAAATACATGGTGAATATATACTCAATTAGAGAAGACAGTAAATTAATTGGTGGAAAAATTTGCGAGTTTTCCGGCTTTAATGAAAATAAAACTGATAATTGGTTTAACCTCATTCTATTCTGGTCAATGTAAAGTGTCTCTGTTAGTAACATACACACACACACACTCGCACATACACACACATAAGCACATATAATATTAGTTTGGTGTAAAAATAATGTTGTTTTTTGACGGACAACATCAAATGATCATAACTCCTTAAATAAACTGTATTAATCAAAAGAAGAACCATTAGAATCGACATATTTTTCAAGAATAATCAAGTTTAATCATCTCATTAAAAATAGAAATCCGAAGTTGTGACACGATGAACTCATTGATATCATCTCGTCTGTTGACTAATTTATGTTCAGGACGTTGTCCATCTGCTTGAAAATGTGATAATCAGTGCGAGAGAGATACAGTGAATATATAAATATATATATATATATATATATATATATATATATGTATATATATGTATATATATATATATGTATATATATATATATATATATATATATATATATATATATACTAGCATTTCAACCCGGCGTTGCCCGGGTGTTTGGGTGTGTAGGTTGAGCAAAAGAAAAGTGGCAGTAGGAAGTACCACGAAGGAGGAAAAGACGGGAAAAAAATCTGACGTCTTTGCTGTTACGGTAACCGCCAAACAGGAAATGACTTATATTTAAATTAAGGCTAGACAATAGAAAGAAGGTGATGACGTTCGAAAATATCGGCGACAAAAGCGACCCTCCCCCTGTACCCAGTTAAAGTGAAGATACTGATGTGTTTTTCAAAATTTTCGATATTTGTCGTCTGAAAGGTCGAGCTTCAAAACGATACTAATCTTGGTAAAATCCATCGCCTCTGTCCAAAGTTTTAGGCGGATATGCAAACATACATACATACATTTATATATTCACTAGCGGGTGGTACCCGGCGTTGCCCGTGTGTTTGTAGGTGTGGGTATATAGGGGTAAGTAATAACCCTGAAACGATGTTAAAAATCGGACCCCCCGAAAAAAAAACAGCGAAAAAAAACGCTAGGGGGGCGAACTAAATTATAAGCGTAGTAAATAAAACGTTGCCCGGGTGTTAAAAGATGCAAAAGAAAAACAAATACTTTTGGTCGGGAGGCGGGATTGAACCCGGATGTCTTGAGGTAGAAGCGAATTAAACGCCAACCACTTAACCGTTTAGGCCAGGAGTAAGAGGAATTGTTCAGAGTGTAAAGTTTAGGCTTATAAAGCGAGTGAAAGAGGTTTGATTGACAAGTAGCCGCTAAATGAGGTCATCACGGGAGCGTTACGATATGATGTGGCAGTATTTTATTTAATGCGGAATAGTTTCTGTGGTTTGTTTACTTCGTTTTCATGCGCGACCGTTTTCGCTTCCCCAAAATGATGGTTCCCCAAGATGATAGCGGGGGGGCGGCTCCCCAAATCAAAGGGGATTAGCAATTGCCTGATATAACGAGTTTAGTCCACATTGATCAAAGCTGATTGCTTGAGGACGTTCCCGGCGCGATGCCGAGAACAGCTTAGGATTTATTTACTTCCCAACTGAGCAAATTGGCCACAAACTCGTTTTTTAAGGTGGAGAGAGAGAGGGTGGAGGGGAAATTGGACCAGCTCCAGATGGGTGGGGAATGGGATCTGGATAGTGAAAATTGGTATGAAGGGTTGCCCCTACATTGGCCAAGGTCTGATATGTGAGGTTACCCCCATATATGTCTTTGCTTGCAGTATCTGCCGGAACAGATGGTATTTATTTGCTCCCCCATCGAGCAAATTAGGCTCAAGGCCAATTTTTAATGTGAGGAGTGAAGGGAGGGGGAAGGGAAAAAGGGGACCAGCTCTCGAGAGGTGGGAAATGGGAGCTGGTTAAAGGTCAGGCATGTGGGGTTGCCCCCACATCTGGTCTTTGCTAGTCATAGCTAGTCATAGCTAGTCATAGCTTGCAGTATCTGCCGGAACAGATACTACACTTTGATCTTGTCACCCGGGCTGCGGAGGACTGGGAACAGCTTTGTATTTATTTGCTTCGCCACTGAGCAAATTAGGCACAAGGGCGTTTTTTAATGTGGGGAGAGAGGGAGGGGAGGGAAAAGGGGGCCAGCTCCCGATGGGTGGGAAATGGGAGCTGGATAGTGACAATTGGTATGAAGGGTTGCCCCTACATTGCCCAAGGTCTGATATGTGGGGTTACCCCCACATATGGTCTTTGCTTGCAGTACCTGTTCCGGCAGATATTAAACTTTGATCTTGTCACCCGGGCCACGGAGGGCTGGGGACCTATGCTTAGCTTTGAATTAGTTTCGCTTTTTATACGAAAAAGCCGAATTAACACGTAAGTAGCCAAAATAGCAATAATTTTGTAAACATCGCTGTAAGTAAATCTAGACGCTACACGCGTTCCCAAATCCTAGATATTGTTATCTTGTCGTTTATATACAGTTCTAAGCGATAGTAACGACCCCGGGCTCGGGTGCGAAAAAAGTCTTTGCGAGACATACATGACATGGGCACACACATTTCGCCTTATATATATATATATAATACCTACAAATGTTTGACCCAAACTGATTAAAAAGCTTGTCCTATCTCTGAATACCCTTTATGTAAAATTTAAAATGTTTAGACCAGAAATTGTCTTAGTAAGTTAATAAAGACTGCAGAAGTCATTTTTTTTTAACTTTGACCCCTATTAAGACCCCTTAACATTCATTGTTTTGGCATTCAATCAATTTATTAAGTTAGATTCATGTTAAATCAAAAATTTAAAGTGTTTAGACCCAAAATTGTCGGAGGAATTTGGTAGAGTTCGCAAAATTCAAACCCTTGAACTTTGACCTTTTAACAGCAATATTTATTGCCGAAAATTAATTACAAATATGTCTCCAAATCTCAGTACCCTGCATATCAAATTTC
>NC_136511.1:26420573-26440573 GCF_053919585.1 Euprymna scolopes | reverse complement strand
TCCAAGCACACAATCAATATTTATTTACGGAGTATTGGCTAAAATATTGGCAATGTTCTTTACTCATCTGTACAGGAGAGATGTTGCGAATCTATGTACTCTGTCATCGTTAGTCATATGGCAGGTGCTAGAACGAACTTCAATTCATAGTTCCCCTTTAAAGCATTCACAGTAAACACTCAGCAAACCACACCACAGTCACCAATATTTTTTTTTTACTTTATATCTTTGCTTAAACAAATCGAACATGTCATGAATATGTTCATTCTCGGAAATGCCTGTCTGTGGAACATAATTTCTCCTACCTCTTTGCCACCTTACTAAAACCTGCCCTTCTTCAAGTCCAATGCAAACAAGTTCTTAACAAAAGTTCCATGATTAAAAATGACTAGGGTGTTTTCTCACCAGTCATCTGACAAAATTAAATATTCTCTTCCAGTCGTGTTTTGGTCTCGGTAGACGGTAACTCCTTAGTAAAAATTGAGTAAAACTGATAAATTCATTTGTAAAATTGTATATCTCATTTTTTAAGGCGAACGCTATGAAACTAATGTTATACCTACAGGATTTTTTGTTGCTCTGTTATATATTACGGAGCCTACCTCAGTCGCGATTAAATTAACTCGTGTAAAGTTTGACCAGGGTTACATTAATTCTATGTCATGATAAGGCTAATCAACAAACCGAATCGTTTTCAGAGATAGGCGATTTTTAATCGAGAGAGAAGGCAAATTCAGAACACATTAGACAAAACGAGTTGAACGGTGACGAATAACGACATATTGTTCAAGCGAGGCCACATTAAGATTTTAAATAAGTCTCTCACTCGAAGCCGTGCGAACAAGGCACTACCAATGACGTAGGACACCGGTAATCGCAGAAAATTTTACCGATGTTACATCTGATCGTGCACGGTACTTATTTTTGGATCAGCTGATTAGAATGATCGTTAGATATATAAAAATTGAATTTGGAAGTACTAAAACTATTACGTAATTACGTGTCAAGTTTAAATAAATATATTCTCAAAAATTCAGAAATAATGTTCTAGTAGAAATATTATTGCAAGAAAATAAAATTTATCAAATAATGCAATTACACTGGTTTATAATATTGCTGATAATTCCCTATGATAAACTGGTGTATCTCCCTTGCTTTCATTTAACTTCTATCGTTTTTTTTTAAATTTTTTGATAAATTTCTGTATGAGTAAAAATAATTCAGTCTCTTCCGGTTCTAGGGACGAACAGGAAAAATGCGGGAGTCACAACCCAGCTTCACCTACTTTACTATTGTGTCAATGTATGTCTTTTCTTAGTGGTTTCTACGAGTACGATTGGAAGTATGTTAATCTATATGGTCTGATTTATTGCCTGCTTCCTTTATTCTTGTCCGTTTGCTCCATTGGTCAAGTGGTTTCTACTAGTCCATTGTTCTTATATAAGTTTAGCTAATAGCATTTACAGAGAGACTCGAAAATATCACGAAAAATCGTTACTAAAATCCAATGTCCTTTTCCTATTTGGTACATTTTAAATCCAATCCATTCCCGACTTAGGTGACAAGTTTCAGTTTAAAGGTCTATCACTCGTTAACTCATGTGGAAAGCTGTAGTGGTTGTCGTGTCTGTAATAGGCATGAGCCTGAATAGAATTAACTCTCACCGAACAATATGTTTTTTTACACAGATAATTGTAATCAAAAGTATCCTCAGGATAGTGTGTCTGCTTCCTTTGTAACAGCTGTTAACCTCGTTTGTTTGCTGCTGTTAACCATTCCGTGTTTTAATTCATCATTGTAATACAATTTCCGATTCGAGTAGCTTCTTTGTAATCTATTGAAATTCTTTTCCTGTTGATTATTTTACTCCTTCTGCAGACACAGTATTCTGAAGGGCGTCTCCTGTATGTGTTTTAATGATATGTTCTTTTATGTTAACATCTTATATTAAGTGGCTTCACGACTTTTCTAGTGAATGATATTCTCGCGTGAATTCTAACGAAGCCTAATGTATCTCCTCATTTTGAATGGGGTGTGTACAGTAAGATGTTGTGTAGTCTTTATTTTTTTTTTTGCAACCATCTACGTATGAATGTTTATCGTTGCTAAATCATGTTAAGATATCTGAACATAGGATTGCATTAAATTAGAATAAACATTTTTTTAAGTATTACATATTCCGAGTATGAAAACATGAAAAAACTGACAACACTTTCCAGTAAGTCTACAAATGAAACAAATCAAATGCGCTTATATAATATAGGAGTTTTCATACAATTTGATCAAGAAGTAATGCAAGATAAGTTTTATTTAATTGATTTTAAGAAATTTTTAACTACGTATACATGTGTGTATATCAAAAAATTAAATCGCGGGAAATGCAGTTTTTACCTGACATGCCCATATATATTACAACAATAACCCATTAGAACAGGTACACCACTGCACACCGCTCACATTCCAACTTACAGTCCAGATAGCACCTTGCTACAAGCCCCCTGCTATATAAATTATATGAGAAAAAATAAAAGATAAAAGAAATTTAATAAATAAAAAAACAGCAGTATATATTAAAAACAATATAAAAAAATAGCTAACTGCAGTACATAAACAAATAAAATAAAATAAAAATACCCCATCTATTACCACTTATAATTTTATGGAAATAAATAAATGAACAAATCCCAAGGAATAGCATCCCAATGTCCCCCTTCTCACCTATCTTCCTACTCCTGGCAAGACTAACCTAAACACCCAGCTGCCGACTGGGAGCGTACCACCCCGCACCCAAACTCCCCTCCTCTCTCACATCCCACCCTTACTTTTATTCTTCAATAGCTAACCGGGCACTGCCTACTGGCGACTTACGTGACCTAGATGAACTAAGGCATCCCACACAGCAGCAGAAAAATAATAATAAAGACAATAAATAGAAAACATACAAAATTAAAAAAAAAACAGATCATGCTAAAGCAATAAGTTATAAACTAAAATAACAAATAAATAAATAAAAATAAATAAAATATAAACATGTTAATTACCTAATCAGACTATACATAAACCCCTCCTCACATTTGCTCCGAGGCCCCACACAGCTATCCAACTTCCGCTCCACCATCTAGCATGCTTTCAATCGATCTATTACGTTCACCGTTTGAAAAGGGATTTTTCCGATATTAATAATGGATATTCTCGCAGACATAAAAGTAAGACATTTTACCTAATACAACTGAATAAATATATGTATATAAAAACATACGTTTACGTACTTATTGATTTGTAAATCGCCACTTGTTCTCGTCTACTTTTACCAACAACGACTACTATATTTCATTCCTCGCATTACAACCTTCTAAATCTTTACTACATATATATACACATATATATATACATACATATATGCAAACATACACAACCATTTATATATATATATATGTGTGTGCTCATGTCAGTTAGAAACTGAAGGATATGCACTTTTTACCTGACATGAACATATATATATATATGTATATATATGTATATATATATATATATATATATATATATATATATATATATATAACGAAACCTTCAACATGAAATATCTTCAGGAAAAAAACTCGAATAAACCTAGAACCCTATTTTCCAATGTAGACCCCTACTACCAGGTACCCTTTTCCAACATCAGGGGTCTACGTTCAAACCTTCCAGTGGTTGAAACCTAATTACAGGAGACGAAACCGGACATATTCTTTCGAAGCGAAACTGGAATAGGGCCAACCACTTCCCTAGATGAGTTCATAATTAACGGATACTCTAACTTAACAGCTAAATCTGACCCTCCAAGATATCCATGGCATGGAATATGTTCCTACATAAAAGATGGCTTCCGTGTCGCAGGGATATCTCTAGAGAAGATCCTAATTTACCCTATATGTGTTTCCGGGTTGCACTTGCTTACACCACTGTATTTATATTTGCCCTCTATCGGCCCCATAACAGCGGAGTTCCTATCTTTAAGAGTATATCTGAGAAAATTGACCACATCCTCTCTGCTCATCCTTCGGCTAACATCCACATCTGAGATGACTTCAACGTCCATAACGTGGAATGGCTGACCCATTTCAAGAATCTTGATTCCAGTAAAGCAAATTTGAAAATGTTTCACGTGCACAGTGTGATGCACTTCTATTTCAGAAAAACGGAAAAAGGCGTTGGAAATTCAAAAAGGAGGGGGGAGGCTAGGCGCTGTTAAAGAGAGGGAAATTTCAGTGACGTCATATAGTCGTTAATGTAATTTTCAAAATATGAACGCAGTTAATATTATTACTGGAAAAAAGATATATCTGATGGCATTCAAATATAGGTTTGTAACAGAAATGAAATGAGTGTTTTTTATGTAATTCATTGATTGAGATTATGTGTTAATTATAACCGGGTGTGTTTGAATGTTGTGAGAAGGTTTACCTGTGTCTACAGTTAAATAATATTCTTTTAATAAAAGTTTACTTTTTAATGGCGCTATATTATAGAAATCTGCTCGTTGTTTAATTGTGATTGAAATTGCGATAAGCGCAGATTCAAGAAGTCTCCGGTGCGGTTTATTTGAAATAAATTTAACTACTTTTGTTTGCTTAAAGTAAAAGGTGTGATTATGCTGAAATGAATGAGAGAATAATGCACTTAGAGAATTGAAAACTACGAAACATCTCCATAACAAACCAGTCTCCAATGGCGGTACATATACATTTCCTTGCCATAATTGCCATCATAAATACGTTGGTGAAACTCAGCGTAAATCGGAAAAAAAGTCTCAGTGAACATAAAAGAGATATAAAAATAGCAATTCTCTAAGTGAAACATTTTCAAATATTTTGTACTGGTATTTTTTGCTTCTTAATCTCATTCATCCAGAGAAAGTCTCTTAATAAAGAGGAAACGTTGATGTACACATAATACGGTGTGTTCCTTTTAATTTCTCTATTTTGTAGGAATATTATTTCATCATATATATATATATATATATATATATATATATATATACTAATGATAATGTATATAAACTCAATTTATGCTTGTTTACAATATAATGCCACCTGACATTTGAGATTGACGATAAATGCCATTTGAATGTCACTATTTATTTCATAATGGAAGAAGTTATATTCAATTATAAACAATTCATAAATCTAGAAAAAATATTGTTAAGCTATACAGAAATGAATCATTTTTTTAGTACTTGTTTTTTTATTTTTTAGTACTTGTTTTTTTTTATTTTTTAGTACTAATTTGTTAAACTGCTACTCTTAATAAAGTCAGAATTGTTTATTTTTAGTATTTAGTTTCTGTACATTTATTAACAGAATTGTTTAACCATATATTAGAATCTTGCAAAAATTCCAGACATTTTTTCAAATGTTGAAACTGTAGTAATATATAAATATAAAACTGGAGGAAGCACTTAAATAGTCCAAACACACACTTTTAAAATATATTCACGTAAAAATGGTTTATTTTTAATTTTTGTAAAACAAAATACGGTATTTACTACGTAAAATTACTATTAAAATATATTTCGTACTCAAGATGCATAACCGACCCTTTAGACTAGAACATTCGTATCAACACTAAAACAACATTGATGATAAACAACGGTCTCCGAAAACATCATTGAACAACAAAATTTTGACTGAAACGGCACGAGAATATTATTTATGTGAGCAGAGAATAAACAAAAGCGCGATCAATTGTCTCATCGATTCGTGCAATATACCTTTTTTTTTCTTTAAGTTAGCTCTACTTAATCTGGTTTGTATTACATCCGTCTTTTGTGATTGCATTTTTCGCGGTAACGTTTATTTTTTGTTTTGTTTTTGTTTTCATATTTACCCTTTTTAGCTAAAGAGCCCAGACGCTGCATCCAAAATAGATATTACATGTAACCAGTGGGCCGTTTCAGAAACAAACAAACAAACAAAAAAAATAAAGAAATAGAAATACGAATCAGTATTTATTAAGTGAAAATAAAATGCACGTTTTCCTGGTTCTCCCAAAGCCAAATCATTCACCTATATTTTCAAGGTCTTTTCGCACAACAATGTGTTTCTTAAAAATATCAGTCTTCTAGCCACATGACGCTAGCGTTTGTTTTTGTTGTCATCGTCGGGTGGCACTTCCGTCCTCGACTACGTGAGATATATATATATATATATATATATATATATATATATATATATATATATATATATATATATTATGGACTCTCCCGTCGATTTCGACGTATGAGGTTCGGACAACCCATATTTCTAAAACTCATTTATGCTTTTGCCTCTGATGACTTTTTACTCCATCAAGGGACTTGCAGACAAGGCCACAAATAGAACATGAATGTGGATTTCACGCTGCAGATATTGGTGCGGTTGCTATCGTTTTGCTCTTAAACACCTTGATCTCCATCCTTTTCGGTCATTCACCTCATCTTCAAGACTCCTGTATGGTATGTTCACTGCAGACAAGTTACTCTTCAACTTGTCCTTGTAGCTAAGCCAAGGACGTCCGACAATTCTTTTACCACCCTCAAATTGACTGTACATCGCAATTTTTGGAATTCTGTCATCGGGCATCCTGAATAAATGACCAGCCCACCGCAATTGCGATTGAATAAGGAATAATTCAATGCAAGATATTTTGCATTTTGTGAATAATTCGGCATTTGATACCTTGTCGCGAGGCTAAGACCACATATGGAGCGTAGACAGCTTTTGTGGAAAACCTCCAGCTTGTTAATGTGATGTCTGTATGGAGTCCATGACTCAGATCCATAAAGAAGAATGGAAAGAACAACAGCACGGTAGACAAGGATTTTTGTGTCTAGTCGAATACGTCTTTCGTCCCACAAGCGATGTCGAAGATTTCCAAAGGCAGAAGTGGCCTTAGCAATCCTGTTGACAATTTCATCATCAAGAGAACCGCCCTGGTTCACCTTGCTACCAAGCTAAGGAAAGGACTTGACATAATTGATATCATGACCGTCGACTTTCAGCCTGCGCGCAGGAAATCTTTACTCTGGTGGATGTTGCTTTACGCCTTCAACTTGTTTTGGGGTAGGGTGTGGCTGATGCACTACCTCAGTCTTCCTTATGCTATTTGTCAGGCCAAAGGCCTTGGACGCGGCTGAAAATTAATCAAGAATAACCTGGGATTCCTCAAAGGACGTGGCTACCAGTGCGGCATCGTCAGCGAAGAGCAAGTCGCGAATAATTTCGGTGCGAAGAAGAGTCTTGGCCTAAAACCGTTGATGGTTAAATAAGCCACCGGATGACCGAAATTGAAACTTGACACCAGTGTCCAAATCCTGAAATGCATGTTTCAGCATGAGTGAAAAGAAGAGCACAAAGAGGACTGGCGCCATTACACATCCCTGTTTGGTCCCATTCGTAACACCAAATGGATCAGACATCATACCATCTGAGACAACACTGGCCTTCATCCCCTCGTGAAATGAAATGATCACGTTCAGCATGTTTTCTGGAATACCAAGCCTTCTTTAAACTTGCCAAAGAGCATCGCGATTCACAGTGTCGAAGGCCTTCGTCAGGTCAACAAACACCATATACAATTCCTGATTTTTCTCACGGACCTTTTCTGCCACCTGACGTAAGGAAAATATCATGTCAATGGTGCCGCGACCCGACCGAAACCCACACTGGGACTCTGGATACAGCTTATCAACGAGATTATTTATGATTCGGTTTAGAATAAGCCTAGCCAGAATCTTTCCTGCAATTGAAAGCAGAGATATCCCCCGATGGTTGTCACAGACATTCTTGACTCCCTTATTTTTGTAGAGATGTTTGATGCAGGCATCTTTGTAGTCCTGTGGAACTCGGCCTGCTTTCCATATCTTTGCAAAGAGAGCATGAAGCTTTTTTTTACCAGCACATGCCCGCCATGCTTGTACACTTCAGGCGAAATTGGATCCTTTGGTGATGGGGACTTGCCAGAAGCAATTTGTTTGATGGATTCCCATACCTCCTGATAAGCAGGTTCCAATGACAATTCTGGAATATCTGGATTCTTAAGAATAGAGGACACAACATAGCTGTCAATGACAGATGAGGTGTTTAAGATTCAAAGTGCTCATTCCACGATTGAGAATATCTGATTTATCAGTCAGCAATGCCTCTCCATCGGTTGTGCTTAATGGGGAAGCACCACTCTTCTGAGGACCAAATACCTCTTTAAGACCATCATAGAAGGCTTTCGTGTTCTTGCTGCCAGCATCTCCCTGCAGTGCAATTTCCTTATTGTACCACCATTGTTCTTTCATAGCTCGGAGAGCTCGCTGCACCTCACCTTTACACTTTTTGTAGGTTGTGTGCTTCACTGTTGAGTTTTTCTCCTCAATCCAAGATTTGTGAGATGAGTTCATTTGGTTAATCAGTGCTTTAACTTCATTGTCACTTTCGTCAAACCAATCCTGGTGTTTTCTTTTCGGTATTCCAAGGACTTCTACTGCTACAGCTTGAGTTGCTTCTCGCAATGCTTTCCAAGAAGATTCAACATCATCAGTTACATCAACACCCTCAAGGTTTTCATCAAGCTTATTGGAGAGCTCAGTCCTCTTTTCACTGGATTTAAGAGGCCGCACATCAATGCGTTTGGGGACTGTAGATCTTTTAACTCTGTGCCTTCGCACATGCAACGACAGTTTACTTCTGAGAAGGGCATGATCCGAAAGATAGCAAGAAGTGTGGAAAGAGCGAGTGATTTTGAAGTCCCTCATGTGCTTCCGCTTTGGTCTGACGAAGTCAATAAGATGCCAGTCCTTTGAACGAGGATGCATCCATGTCGTCCTCCGATGCACAGGTTGTTGCAATATTGTATTGGTAATACAGAGGTCAAACTCCCTACAGATTGTAAGAAGTCGTAACCCATTTGCATTTACCTTTCCTATGCCATGCTTACCAAGTACACCGGTCCACGACAGATGGTCACTACCAACACGAGCATTGAAATCGCCTGCAAGAACGAGTTTATCATGGTGTCGAACTCTTGAGAGGCATCACGGAGGGTATCGTAGAAGTCATCCTTCTCTTGATCTGAACTGGCTAACGTTGGGGCGTAACAACTAACTAGCGTCACCCTGGCGTTTCCTTCTAACTCTAGGGAAAGAGTTGCCACAGAATCAGATATGCCTTTGGGAAAAGACGATAAGGACTTTGCCATCTTGGACTTAATGGCAAAACCAACGCCTGATTGGCGGGGTTCATTTTCTGCCTTTCCTGACCAAAAGAAGTCATATCCACCCCTTTTCTCACGAAGTTGAGAATTGCCAGGCAAGCGAGTTTCACATAAGACAGCAATGTCAACATCATACCTCTTTAACTCAAGAGAAACAAGGAATGTCTTGGGCTCGGGTGCAGCATTATTATCGTGGAGGTTACGGACATTCCAACAACCTACTGAGAGATTCCTTGTTGAGGGTTTTTTTCGTATTCTATTGTTCTGACTGCGTAACTGGATAACCAGACAGCTGCAGCGGGCTGCCAAGTTAAGTGGTGAACAAGCAATTTTTAAGGGCCCTTTTATCGCCCCCTCCCCGCCACAGGGAAAGCAGTGCTATCCCTTAATAGGGCTGCTTTGTCCCTGATGGAGGACACGAACAGCATAATTGCTCACAGGTTTGTGCTAGAACGGTCATCTACCATCAGCCGTCTTTGTGCAGAGATCCGGCTGAGGACTTCCAGTAATATCCTTTACCTGCCCCGTCGCTTTCACTCCATCGCCAGTGGACTTCTTGCAGGACAGTATGAGGTTTTCATAATGAAATTACGATAAGCTGTCAGAAACCCACACAAATAACTTGATTTAAGTGGTGAAGGCTCGTGTAGGACAATCCACACTTTTTGGAACTGCTGATTAACTAACTCGGTGCAAACGAATTGCCACAGAACAAGCAGACAACAACCCTCAGGTTTGATGTAAGAGTTTCCTTCTCTTAGTGGTATAACCGCGCCCCCAGACACCAACCTGGTAATTTCCTTGTACCGGCGCAATATATATATATATATATATATATATATATATATATATGTATACATACATACATGATGCTAGTTGGCCGTTGACCCCGAAAGGGGTTCATTCGCCCTTTGAAAGGTCTTGTTTTTAATCCTTCAGGGAGACTAGCCGCCCTCCTCACCAAACAGGTCTGGTGGGGGAACCAGTTTAGTCGCCGGTGACCACACCATGAGGCAGGTAGTACTGGGTTACATGGTACCAGTAGCATATGACGACCTGACTATATATATATATATATATATATATATATATATATATATATATATATACATACAGTTTTTAAAATATAATTACCCACTGACACGTGTTTCGTCGTTTACAACTCATAAAGAGACAGATATCGAGAGAGAGAGAGAGAGAGAAAGAAAGAAAGAGAAACATATTTAAAATATTTTAACGGTTACATGACGTTATTCAAAATCCCCCGTTGTTTAATAACGCAACCTCCCCTTTTTTTTAGAATTTCCAACGTCTTTTTTTTTTAATGGAACAGCGCCACACTTTTCTCAAGAAAATTTTCAAATATTTGTACTGGTGCTTTTTTGTTGTTGTTGTTTTTGCTTTTTTACTTGATGTTATTCATCCAGAGAAAGTCTCGCAATAAAGAGTAAACGTTGATGAACACACAACTCGTTTGTTCGTTTTATTTTTCTCTCTCTCTCTTTATATATATATATATATATATATATATATATATATATATATATATATATACACGCCCATATATATGCATACTCCATATATATGTATATATATATATATATATATATATATATATATATATATATATATATATAACACATACATACACATCCCCCCACACACACATATATAACGAAACGGAACGAAACGATCTGTCTCTACTTGCAAGGAACATAATAACAGAGACGCCGTCAATCGGAAGGATACTCAAATGAATTTTACTATATATATATATATATATATATATATATATATATATATATATATATATATATATATATATATATTAAATGCCGATCTACATTGATCGAGGGACTGGATGTCATGATCTTACATGTAAGCTAACTGCCGAATTTCCATTCAGGGAAAACGCACAGAACCAAAGAAAAATATTTTGTTAAGGAGGGGAAATAGTTATATACATGAATATCCCCTCCCATGCACACATACACACATACATACACATATATATATATACATATAAACATACACATGTATATTTAAAAAAAACAGATATCTATGCATACACACATAAAAAGTCATACATATATTGTGTTAGGATAAAATTGTCGCCCTAGAAAACACATGATTCCTCTTCTGATTGATAACAATCGTTTATTCATTTTAAAAATATCCAGTTGCTAAACTATGTACACATCCCAAGAACCATAGAGGCCCTTTATTCTGTATAAGCACGTTTATGATTTTGGCCAACTTACACAATCAATCACGTTATTATTATATCGATCAATCTATTCAGAAGAAATAGCAACAATACATTAATCAAAAGAGAAACGAAGTGCGTTTTGACAAGATTAAAAATACAAATAGGGTTATGTAAACATATTATAAGGCATTTACAGCTTCTTTTTCAATTTTTGTATTTTTAATAATGTCAAAATGCATTTGTGTCTCTTTTGATGGATTGATTCTTACTATTTCTTCTGGTGAGTTAAAGACAAAATAGATTCACTGATTGATATAATAATTAAGTGATTGATTTTCTGCTACTAAATACATTGAGCTTATTAAATAAAGATACATATATAAGAAATAAAGTATATTTCCACAAAAAAAAAATATATATATGTATAGATTATATTAGAGACAGATACCATAATATATATATATATATATAAATATATATATGTATATATATATATATATATATATATATATATATATAATGATTTAAAGTTTCTGAGGCGTTTTGAAGCATAGAAACGATTATAAGTTTTATATATAACATTTTTATTGTTATTTCTTATACCTCAAGCGGACCTCCGCTTTTGATCACAGAAAAGTATCGAAATAAAAAAGAAAAAGAAAGCCGTTGAAAAAAACTGGAAAATTGTAGTGTGGACAGCGTTCATTCCTAACAATCATATTCCAAAAAGTGCACGTGCATTATTTTAACCGTTTGTGTAAGAAGATTATATTATTTTTTTAATTTTTTATTTAATTTTTTTTTTAAATGATGAACGTAATAGCGTTTAAGAAAAACGGCAAAATGAGACGCAGTTGATTTCAATATATATATTGGGACTGAGATGAATTTGTTAAAAGGCTACAATAGTGTAATTAATACTCATGATACTGATAGTACAGTGAAGTAATAATAACACAGTTGATCAGGTGATAGTTATTAATAATAATATTAATGACCCTCCCAAAGAGGGCAGAGTTAGGGGCAATGTCGGCTTTTATATATATATATATATATATATATATATATATATATATATATATATATATATATATAGATATATATGTATATATATATATATATATATATATATATATATATATATATATATATATATATACAAACAAAAGTACCTGTCGTTGACTGGGTTCGAAAACAGCCTACAGACAATGGACTCTGATTCATTAAAGTATGATAGGTTATGAAAAGGAAGACTTATGAAGAGCTTCGAATTTGGGAGGTATAAAAACGAAAGCAAAATATGAGGAAAGTAAAAATAAAATAGATCAACCCCATAATTTATTATAGCATACCTGTTCACACTGAAACACTTATCACAATAGTATGTGGACATATATAAAAAAACAAACTTGTTAAACTTTGTGACATATTTCCATTCTATAGAGATCAGGCGCGAACGAACACCCCATAGTTTTATTATACCCTATTTCTTCAAACTGAAACATAATTATCAAAGTATACCTACGCAGATAGATATGAAAAGTCTTTATTAAAGTGTGTGCCTATTTCCATTTTATGGAGACCAGGCGCGAACGCAGCCCCCACAATTTAAACACACTTATCAAAGTAGTATTATGTACATCTATATATAAAAAAAAACACTTGTAGACATCTTTTTTATTTTATTTTTTTATTCCATACTTTGTGGACCTGGCACGAACGCAGACCCCGCAATTTTAATGAACCACCGTTCTGCAGGATCAAATATACCCATTCCTGTGTCTCGATGCATCCTCTATCATTACATGTATTTAGTATTTTAAATAGTCAACCATATAGGAGCCTATTCGTGATCATACACACACACAGACATTCAGCTTTATATTATAGATATTATATATATATATATATAAATATATATATATATATGTATATATATATATATATATATATATATATATATATATATATATATAATAGGACAACAATAGTATGAAATGAAGTCACAAAACTATATATTAGTATATATAGACTGGATCATTTATTGAATAATTGAATACAAGAAAAATTTAGGGGATAGGCGGGATTCTTTATACCAAGGCATTTCGAAGCATAATGTATCTCATGAAAAAGAGTAGAGAAGGTGCTAGGTAGCATGGAGGCTGTGGAAATATATTGTATTTCTCATAATGCATACCAATCGTGTTTATATATATATATATATATATATATATATATATATATATATATATATATATATATATATATATATATAAGGGGATTTCTATCAAAGGATGTAATGTCATGATTCTTGGTGATTCAGCAGATTATCATTGGAAATCATTGAGCTCTATTCGCGAACGACAATCTCTAAAACATGGGCAAAGGAATGAGGATGCTGTGCTGGTATATGCGGCATTTTGATGCGTCCTTCTGCATCGATTTCTTATTAGGTTTCTGTTGTCCTCTCTTCCACCCACTCTCTGCCGTACTTCACTGGGCAGTCGTTTGCCAGTTGCACAGGTCGATGCCAGTCAGTTTTAGGTCGGAGGTGGATACATCCTTTTAGCGAAGATCCTGGCGACCTGTGGGACATTGTCCTGTATCCAGCTCGTCATACAAGACACCCTTGGACATACGACCGTCATCAATCCGGTTGGCATGATCCATCTTTGTTTTTCTATTTTCATATCTAACTATTATATATAATATATATATATATATATATATATATATATATGTGTGTGTGTGTTTTAATATTGAAGACCTTTTACGAAATTGGCTTCGGCAAGTTCTAAGTCTATTTCTATTTAACAATTTAATTAAGACCTTTTTTTCATCCTCATATAAATTAATTCTCTTTTGTACATTATAAACTTTTTAGAATCGTATAATGCAGGCGTATAGTGTCTCTCTTTATTTTATATATATATATATATATATATATATATATATATATATATATATATATATATATGCATATATATATATACATATAAAGTAAGCACTCTTTTCTTTATAATTAACTGCCTGCTGAGCCACTTACTGAAAAAATATAATTTAACAAATAAGTAAAATCGTAAAGGAAATAAAATTAATTTAATTATATATATATATATATATATATATATATATATATATATATATATATATATCAGTGGCGACTCAAGCCTAATATTGCTACTCCTGCTCCTCCCGCCACTGTCCACTTCTATTTTCCAACCTGTGGCCTGTGGACCCAAAGTAAGTCATCATATTTGCTATTGCATGACTCTCCATTGTGTAACACAGATTGACTAACGTACCTTACCTTGCCAGTATCAGCTCATGGTTGTCCTGGCTTTGGCGTTAAAAGCAAGCAAGGCCAACAATAGAGTTTTTCCCCAGATTTACTCGCACATAATCAGTCAATATCATTAAACCATTTGGATTGGCACGAACGAGTTCTTACCTTATCTCTATATAAATAAAATGAACTCATTTTTTCCCCTCCGACTTTGACATTTATAGGACTGCACCTGTATACATTTTTTGCAGCCGTATCATTCACAAACTGAATCGCGACATCTGTCGTATGTTATAGGCTGTTTAGCTGTCCAGTATCTTGCTGATCAGAGTTTCCTATATTATGTCTGGTGAGAGTCCACTGTAAAAATCGGTTAGATTTAATGGAAGTAGTAAAGTATACCCCCTCTAACAAATTCATCCTACCACCGCCACTCACTTGCACCGTTCCAGAACGTTTACAGGAGACATTTAAAACCGATCACCAGTTAGAATTTATCTAAAAACTGGTCTGGACTTACGCGGAAACGAACCACGGTTACTTTGCCATTGAATGGCATAAAACATAAACACAATTTATAAAGCATTTATTATAATAATATTAAATTAAAACAGAACACAATCCGTTACCTGGAATTGAATTCACAATTACATTACTTCGATTTCGTTATAACCCGTATGGTTACAGTTTTATGAAAACCTTGATTTACAATTACGTAAATCGCACCAAACTTACTTTCACAAACACAACGTCCGTTTTGCTCTTTCCTTCCGTTCTTTTATTTTCTTTCTTTCTGTCTTTGTAAGAACATGTTTTCGTTGCCATAGTAACAACTTTTTTATCGACATTGTTTCACTGTTTATGAATATTGAAATAAAATACATTACTACACATTAATAATATCTCAATTTGAATCAGTTTTATCGACTTTTGAAAACTTTTTTTTACTCTTTTTAAATGACAACGTTATTGTTTATTATTATTGAAATAAATACATAACTACACATTAATAATATATCACTTTTAATCACTTTTATCGACTTCTTAAAACTTTTCTTACTCTTTTTAAATGACAACGTTAATGTCTATGATTATTGAAATAATATACATTACTAAACATTTATTAATAGCTTTTTTATGTTTTACTGTTTATGTCTCACTTTTATCGACTTTTTTCTTTTTTAATAGCATTTTCTTAAAATGAATATTAAAATAATTTCCCAACTTTTTTTTTTAGTTTTGTGTGTTGAATTAAACTTCTTTTTCTTTTTGTTTTTTTTATTATAATTTTTCATTACAACAATAGTTATCGACCCCGGTTCTTTGCCTGACAAACGACATCTGTCGGCGGTTCTTGAAACTAAATTACACGCATTAGCTCCATGTTACTGACATGCAGAAGTGCCAATGGTGCCATACCTGTTATTGTATATTAACACTCTTAGCTAATTCCGTAAAATGTGATTCTACTTTTTAGGCGCATTTGCACCCTCCCCATGTTAAGAATGGCTTCTTAAATAATAACGTTATTACAGCACGAAAAAAAAACATTAAACTTTAATCTTAGAAATACGCTTTCAAATGTTTAGTAATTATTTTTTCTTTTAATATTCATAAACAGTACAAACGTCGTCATTTAAAAATAAAATGCTACTAAAAAAGAAAATAACATTAATTAAACGTAAGTATTATTGCAATATTCAATAAGATATTATTAATAAATGTTTAGTAATGTCTTTTATTTCAATATTCAATATAAGAATCATTTCAATATTTCATATATATATTTCAATATCAGACAAGAAAAAGTCGATAACATTGCCACATAAACAGTAAAAAACAAAATATATTTAGAAATGTTTACTTATGTATTTCATTTCTATATTCATAAACATTAATGTTGTCATTTAAAAAGAGTAAGAAAAGTTTTAAGATGTCGATAAAAGTGAGTAAAAATGTGTAGTAATGTATTTTATTTCAATATCCATAAACAGTGAAACAATGTCGATAAAAAGTTGTTGATTGTTTTTTTTTTTTTGGCAACCAGAAAAAGAAGTCCACAATGGGAACATTATGAACAGTCTCAGGAAGACACTTCTGGTACTTTATTCTTTGGTTTTGATTTACTCAAAACCGCACACACCTCGAAACATCCGAGCAACGCCGGGTACCCCTGCTAGTTCAACAATAAAGGAAGGGGGCGCCAAACTTTGATAAGTTCTCGCTTCTCAGCTACATTTTTCTGGCCAAAAGATCTATTTTTCAGGTCTTACACAATATACAGTTTCATTATATCTAATTTTAAACCCAGAAAATTCGTAAATACCTTTGTAATTCTTGAATTTTTTTTCTACTGAAAACAATAAATTTAGTGAACGTATTTTTTTTATATAAAATAATACATTTTCACTGAGATGTAAATAAAAATAATTAATCCATTATATAAATACTGAAAATTTCATTAAACTTGTTTTTTTTTCTCGATTTCTGGTGAATTGTGCAGTAAAGGGAGGACTCAAAATGTTTATACATTTCAAGCATCGGCATTCATTTTGCCCGTACCTAGTATTATTATAAATGACTTAAAACTCGTATTTTTCGTAGATTTCTATGATTCAAAGGTCACAAAAAAACATTCCTCAATAAAAAAACAAACAAATTCACTCTCATTCAAGACCTGTTCTTTATTAATTAATGAAACAATAAATTCATCACTGATATTTACAATCATACGCGTGGTTATATTTACACATACCTATTCGTACTACTACATATTGCAGCAGTAGTAGTAATCGTTCGTCATGCGTTTATGGGTACGTATGTATCTATAGATCTCTCTCTCTCCCTCTTTCTCTCTCTCTCTTTCTCTCTCTCTCCCCAAGACAGCCGTGAGCAGTAACACGTTCCAAATTTTCTTAGCACGAGCCTTTGACTAGATTTTGTCACTGGCTACAGTGAACAACGAGATTTCTCTAATATTACTTATATTATGAGAGGGGGGTTTGAGCTTGGCACGGAATGCGCGTGTTCAAGATTATAGCCGCTTTCAATGTTCAATGGATCTGACGGTGGCCGGAATGACCATCCGTTCAATACAGCATCGTTGTATTATTCACAGATATAATTATGAACTTTGGCTACTTAGTTATCGAAACCTGAATAGATACATGATTTAATTGAGATCAGACTAAGTATGTTTGCTTAAAAAGCAATAACATAAAAATATAACACTGAAATTACATAATTGTCGATGCAATAATTTATTTAAACCATATGGTATTTTCAAGCATCTAAACTAGACAATTACATTTTTGATACTGAAATAAAGAAAGAAAAATAATCGGGCCCCACCGTCAAAAAACCAGAGGGGGGTGGTAGTAGCAATCCAATAAATACATTTTATAGAGAGGGTGGGAGGGATGCTTGTTGTAAAAAACAACAACAAGAACATTATGCCACTTATAACGGCTGTCCTGTAGCCCGACGTAACAACAGACACACACACACACACACACACGCATACACACACGCACATACACACACACACGCCCCTAAATATGCACGTCCATACACGCTTAAAATTAATGAATGATTTTTAACCAATTTTGAATAACATTGACCGGGTTACGCGTCGTGCCGGGCACGAGTGACACTAGTCTCATCTCACCGCTGATATATATTATATATATATATATATATATATATATATATATATATAACATATATATATAACCACTTAATTTACTGGCATAAAATTAATATAACGAAAGTATAAATTTATGCGTAAACTTTAAATATTTACTTCAAACGTGTTCAATACGTAGGTAGAGCTAGTTAGTAAGTTATACAAATATATATATATATATATATATATATATATATATATATATATATATATATATTATATATATATATGACGATTAAGCTACACTGAATATTCCGCTTTTCCTCCACTCTAGGACTCTTCAGGCTTATGCGCGAATATTGTGGATGGTTGTCGTTTTTATATACGCTATATAAAAAACGACAAACAACCACAATATTCGCGCATAAGCCTGAACAGTCCTAGAGTGGATGAAACGCGGAATATTCAGTGTAGCTTAATCGCCAAATATATTTATATTTATATATATTTGAAACCTTGGGCACCGACGGTTTTTTTTTTTCATCTAAACTTTCTATGAATAAATATATTATACTAGGCGCTTATTTTCTGAATTGTTCCTTATAATAGAGCACTTGTTTTGAATCCATTAAAAAAATAACTATATATATATATATATATATATATATATATATATATAATATACACAATATATATATATGCGTACGTATACATATATATGTATATATACATACATATATACATAAACATATTTTTTTATTTTTATTATTTTAAAAACAGTAATCCACGCACACGCATGTTTCGAGTTAATTAACTCTCATCAGCGTAGCTCAACTCTTTCTAGGGATCTAACTTCAGGCCATGTTTTTCACAGTCCGGCGCCTTTACCGTTAGGTCACGAAACCTAGATGAAATTACTGTTTATTTTTATCGCTTATAAATTTAGATTGGGTGTTGTTGTTTTTTTTTTTTGTTTTTTTTTTTCAAACGATAGATTCGGTTAATATTGGGCTTCGCCTCGACGCTCGATTTTTTGTTTATTTATTTTAGAATGTGGAACCATAATTTGTTTGGGCGTATATATAACTTTTTTTTATTATAATTTTTTAAAACAGTAATCTACATACAGACACGCTTCGAGTTAATTAACTCTCATCAGCGTAGCTCAACTCTCTCTAGGAATCGAAATTATTAATTTTTTTTAAAACAGTAATCTACGTACAGGCATGTTTCGAGTTAATTAACTCTCATCAGCCTAGCTCAACTGTTTCTAGGGAATCGAAATTCAGACTATGTTTCCAGAGTCCGGCGCCTTCACCGTTAGGTGACGAATCCTAGATGAAATTACTGTTTATTTTTTATCGCTTATAAATTTAGATTGGTTGTTGTTGTTTGTTTGTTTTTTTTTTTCAAACGATAGATTCGGTTAATATTGGCTTCGCCTCGAAGCTCGAATTTTTGTTTATTTACTTTAGAAAGTGGAATATAATTTGTTTGGACGTATATATACCATTTTATTATTATTATTTTTTAAAACATTAATCTATGTACAGGCATGTTTCGAGTTAATTAACTCTCATCAGCGTAGCTCAACTCTTTCTAAGGATGGGAATTCAGATGATGTTTCCAAAGTCCGGCGCCTTAACAGTTAGGCCACG
>NC_136511.1:26325573-26415573 GCF_053919585.1 Euprymna scolopes | reverse complement strand
TTAGAAACCGAACCGGGTTCAACTCACCATTAACAACGTGTTTCCCGACGGTGGTTCAAGAAATGTTGCATTACGAGGACCTCGAAAATGAAAAAGGTAACAGTATGCTAACTGCGGTGATAACGAATATAAGCAAACCTTAATTAAGCCGATTATCAAAAGAAAAAGTTGTTGTATAAGGCGAGGTCAACCATTCAACTGTTGTTCGCCACTTTATGCAAATAGAGAAATCAAAAGTTGAATAAATGGGTGCCGCATGAATTAAACAATGCTTTTTTTTTTAAATCGTCGTTTTGAGGTGTCTTCTGCGCCCCTTCTTCGCAAAAAAACGACCATTACTCGAACGGACTGTGACGTGGGATGAAAAGTGGATCCTTAACGGCAATCGGTGACATTCGATACAGTGGTTAGATACGGGAGAAGATCCACATAACCTCCCGGTGCAAAAATGCACCAGAAGCTCAAACGTATGTTCCCGAGATAAGTCAATAGAAAGGGACCAATTTTACTCCATGACAACGCTCGCCCGCATGTTGCTCAACTGATCCTCCTGAAGCTGAACAAATTGGGCTACGATACTCTTCCTCATCCGCCATATTCACTGGACATCTTGGCCACCGATTATCGCTTTTTCAAGCATCTCGAAACTTCCCGTACTTTTCTGGAAAAAAATACATTTATTGAAAAATGCTTCAAAAGCCGAGATGATGCCGAATCGACCTTCAATGTCTTCCTCACTTGCAGAACGTTGGATTTCTATGCTAATAGGATAAATAAACTTGTGTCTCGTTGAGAAAAATGGTTCTCATATCGATTCATAAAGTTTAATCTGAAAGGAGTTATGAACTTTTGAAGTTGAACGTCAAAACACGACATTATTTTTGCACAAAACTAATACTAAAGATACCAGGAACCTACATGGCTCGGAAGGGGTGCATGCATTTTCATCATAAACCCTGTCAATATCGACGTTCTGCAGTTAAAACATAATCAGTTTCATAAATAAAAGCCCAATCAGAGTTAACATTATGACTCACGTCAAATCTGCTAAACTGATCTTATAAATATTTGACTAAATATGTTTCAACAATCCGAAATTAAGGGGGAAATAAGCAACTAACTTATTGTTATTTCCAAACATAGTATAATCACAGCAAATCACAATTTCAAAGGCAAAAGAAAAATTCCACCGACAAAGTAATGACTCCAAATGGTTTCATACAAAACCTTTAAAAATACTAAAGGAACAATTTCAGTTTGTTGAGGAAGCTATTCATGCCCTTAAGCATGTTAGTTCCAAAAATACCAATTCTCAAGATGATGAAACGAGTCACATATATTTCAAAGAAGTGAACTATCCGCAACTAAATGTAGGAACAGAGAAATAATTTTATATTATCTTACAAAAATCATTTACCGAAACGCGAGAAATATTAATGTTGATTTATTAAAATCGAAACCATTAGAAATTATTCGAAAAATAATTCACATCGTTGGCAAAATCTGTTCGGCCTTTTGCTAAATCATTTCATAAATATTTTTAAAAGCTATTAACTAATCTTGCTCTATCGCCTAAAACCAAAGAACAGGAAAATGTTTCATTAGTCAACAATACTGATTGCAGCCATTTAGTATTAAAAAACAAAAAACAAAACGTCATTTCGATCTCAGTAAGAACGTTCACTATTCAAAACAGTATGCGATATATTTGATATAAGGACTCCTACATTACACTAGCACCATGACGTTCTGGCAGAAATAGAAAGATCACAGATGCACTCCTGGTAAACCCAAAAGAACAAAAAATGGTATATCTCTCCAGGTAACCAGCTTGGTAGGAGTTGGTTGTGGAAAAATTACCTGTGCTACCTTCGAACAAACTAATTCAATCCATACTCAATAAATATCGTGTTATGAAAAAGGAACAGTAAGTAAGAAAGGAAAACCTGATAATTTTGAAAATAATATAAGACAAAAGCTAGAATCGAATCAAGTAGACAAGTGTTAAATTATAATAGAGAGTGAAATGCTAGGAAAGCAGACCGACGGTATTGTTCTCGCAAATAACTAAATATTATTTATGTCAGAGATAGAGCGTTTGTTCATTCTTTTATAAATAACTGGATATTCAATATGTCAGTTAAAAGAATGGAAAATAACAAAGTTTACAATGTTATGCAACAAATAGGTTAAATAATAGAATTTACTTTACGGATTCCTTGGTATAGGAGAGGTGTTAGATACATGTACAAATGGCATGGGTAAATTGAAACCCCACATCTGACGTCATAAATAAAGAAGATTCTTAATATATTGAGAGAGGGTTCGAAGATAGAGACAATCGGAGTGAATCACAGTCACCGTGATAGAGTCAGACAGCGACTTAGTGTAGCTGATGCCTTTAAAAGCGAAGTAGGGGAACAGTAGACCATGCAGTCAAGAATGCTTGGATCCCTGACATCATCAATCATCCAGCGGGTTTGAATAAAGTATTCATTTACAATATGTAAGTTGTTGCGTTCGTCTGTCGTCATTACAACAACTGAAAGGTAAATGTGTTTTGTCTACTATCATTGTTAATGAACATTGTATAACTCCATCCAAGTATAAATTGTTTGTCCCCTCGTCCATCATAAGTGAAGTACCTCCCCTCTGATGTAAAAGAACTGCATTACACATTTTTTCAATAATGAATTCGCATCTCTCTCAGTTCTACTATAAATGTATCTCTCAAATATAAATGACATTATCATTGTTCTGATTCCCTGTTATATGTAGTCTTCAATATGTACCTGCTACACAACAATCGGACGAGTGTGCCGTCGACTAGACGCACAATGTTCACTTTTGTAAGAAATTTTGCTAATCTACTCCTCAACTCTGTTTTTCTTGTAACCATTTAAACAGAGTTATAACAGTGTCATAATTTCCTATCAACTTTTTCGTGTTTATATCGGATAACAATCAGAGAGGGACGAAAACGGAACCCGAAGTTCCACAATAAAGAATTTCAACCATGCAAAACGTGCCAAGCTCCGTTCAGCAAAGATACAAAGATAAAACATCACTACAAAGAAAGCTCACAAGATTATAACATCAACTCCTGTAAAATCACTTGATAAAACGAATGTGGTTGTTTATCAGATCCGCTGTCCTTTGTAATAACGTGTCGCTAGAAACTATGTCGATGATTAATTACCAGAGCTCTTTCCCTAAGACTGATCTAATCTCGTCCTGCCAGACGAAGAGAAAAAAGAAATGCCGTTGTGCTTCTAACACAAAACATAATTAATCTAATATCCATTCGTATGTTCGACGCCATAATATTTTAAGAATAATGGAAAAGAATATTTGACTAGAGCGCTCAATTAGGGGACCTGACGGTTGCTCCTCTGTGTAACACATTGCTTTGCGTAACCACACACACACACACACACATACACGCGCGCACACACACACACACACACACATATATATATATATATATAGTTCAATAAAATAGGAAAAGGACAGTATAAAAATATATACAGATGCATATAAATGTATTCATTCATTCAATATGTATGATAAATGAATTACAGGTGTATGATCAGTAAAAACTCTTAATACCATGGTATTTCTGGGCTAATGCTTCTATTCAGAAAAGTAGAAAAGATGTTAGGTAACATAATGGGGATGCGACGTAAATCAATAGTTACATTAGCAGCGAAATAATTGTGCTGCGAGAGATAAAATATTGAAACTGTTGCAATGGTAGAAATAAAGTGGCTTTAGTATATAGGATGAGTATATATATATATATATATATATATATATATATGTATAAATAAATATAAATGTATATATATATATATATATATATATATATATATATATATATATATATATATATATATATATACTAGCAAAAGCACCCGTCGTTGACTGGGTTCAAAAACAGCCTATAGAAAACGGGCTCTGAGTAAGATAGGTTATGAAAAGGAAGGGGTGTAAAGAAATAGCTTCGAATTTGGGGGTATCAAAATCAAAGCAAAATATGATGAAAGTAAAAATAAAATAGATAAACTCCATAATTTATTATATCATACCTGTTCACACTGAAGCACTTATCACAATATTCTGTGGATCTATTTTTAAAAAACCTTGTTAAACATTGTGATATATTTCCATTCTATTGAGGTCAGGCGCGAACGAACACTCCCTAATTTTATTATACCTTATTTCTTCAAACTGAAACGTAATTATCAAAATATACTTACACAGATAGATATAAACAGTCTATATTAAGTGTGTGCCTATTTCGATTCCATGGAGGCCAGACGCGAACGCAGACCCCACGATTTTATTATACCATCCCTATTTAAGTTAAAAAATACTTTTCAAAGAATTCTTTTGTACATCTATATACAAAAACACTTGTAAACTTTTTTTTTTTTGCAATTTTAAATTTTTTTTGCAATTTTAAATTTTGTATTCCATATTTTGTGGAGCAGGCGCGAACACATACCCCACAATTTTAATCAAATCACCGTTCTGCCAGATCAAACACACCCATCCCTGTGTCTCGAAACATATTCTATCATTATATGTAATCAGTTTTTAAAAAAAAAATATTCAACCATATAGGAGCCGATTCGTGACCAGACGCACACACACACACACACACGAACACACACACATAGATACATTCAGCTTTATATATATATATATATGTATATATATATCATATTATATATAATATATTAGCGTAGGGGGGTGGAAAGTGGAAACCCGGCAGGCTCCCCTAAAGGAGGGGCACTCCTGCAATTTTAAAAATTGCCTGAGTAACCTCGTCGGCATTCCCCGGTCGGGGCGCCTCAGGCAGCAAGCAATAAACTTGCCCCACCGGAAAGCCCGGTGGCAAGGCCTGGGAGGGTGGACCTCCTAGGTATTACCCAGGCGGTGTACTTCAGTCCAACAGGTGCTGGGCCGGTTTCTGGCCCCTCACCTGTTGGGCTGAGTGTCAAGTGACGAATCCTTGACTTGTACTACCCTGTCTCCCTGCAGCCGAAGCCGCAAGGAGACACATCCCATCAAAACAGTGTTTTAATGGGGTATGATCCCACACAGTCGGGCGATTCTATTTATAAACGATGCTGCTAAGAACTGACGAATCAAGTAAATTCACGTTCTGCTACCAACCAAGTAGGAACCAGAATTGCTTCATAAATATTAAACCTTTTCTGGAACAATTTCACATGTTCTTTCCCGGGTTTCGACACGGTAAGAATATTTTGTTCTGTGGAACTGTCTACTACAAACAAGTCACCTCCCAGGACTTGTGTGTAACAGCGAACCATCTGAAACTCAAAATGGCTTGCACTTCTAGAGGACTTATTACCTGAATTCTTAAATACAGGACATACTAGTGAGGTTTCCAGCGTGTTGCGAAGCACTTCTCTTTAAGGCAACGCTTAAAGAGTTTTGTAAGTATGGAGGCAGTTCTGGTTGAGGCTTTTCAGCACAATGATTCCAATGCCGTCCGGGCCAGTTGCTTTACTGGAATCAAGGTTCTTGATTAGCTTGGCGGGGAGTTGATGGCCTCTATCGCATAGAGTAGAATAAGCTGCAAAGTTCTCGGCAAATAGTTTAACCTTATCTGATTTTGACGAGATGATCTCAGGTCCATTGATGGTAGTTGGGATAGAACGCACGCTTCAGTTCAGGATCCTGTTTGCTATTAGCCAAAACTGGTGGGAATCAAGCCGCTGCTCGACTACTTTGGATTTAACGGACCTAGCATATAGCTCTCTTTAATTTTTTATTACTTCTTTGCAGTGGTTGCTGGCAGTCCTGAAATCAGCTTTAGTCTCAGTGCATCTATTACGTTGGTAGCTATGGAAAGAGTGATTTCTGTGCGCGATGGCAGCAGCACATTTTGGGGAAAACCATGGCTGGCTGTACGCTTTTTGTTGTAATTTGTTGGATGGTATGAATCGGTCTATGCCTACAATTAGCCATTAGGTCAGGTCTGATACTATATAGGGCACCTCCTTTTTAAACATTGAATGCAGTAATAGATCCGATATGTGTACGGAAGTTACCCCAGTCAGTGGTTGAGTATCGATATACAGTACGGTGGAGAGGTACATCTCCAAACTTATTGCATTTCGTTTTTATCTTAACTGGTACAACTGTGTGGTCGGAAGATCCCAGAACGGAATTTGAACATAGCTCAGGGGAAGTTGTGAGAAAAAGGTCAAGAAGTTAGCATACTGACCGGAAGTATCGGGCACTCGTGTGGGTCCGTGAACAATTTGGGTGAGGTCATAGGCAATGTAAAAATCATGACAGAACCTCACCTAATCATCTGTCTTCTTAGAGTGGGTCAACCATTCCGCATTGTGGACAGTGAAGTCACCACAAATGTGGATGTTATCTAAAGGGTGAGCCGACAGGATGTGGTCAATTCTTTTAGATATACTCTTAAGGATAGTAACTCCGCTGTTGTGGGGGCGATAGAGAGCAAATGTAAATGCAGTGGTGAAAGCAAGTGCAACCCGAAAGCACATATAAGGTAAATTAGGGTTCTCTCTGGAGATATCCCTGCCACACGAAAAGACATATTTAATGTAGGCACGTATTCCATGTCATTGTCGATCTTGTGGGCCAGATTTAGATGTTAAGTTAGATTTTCCTTTAATTATGAATTCGCCCAGGGAAGCGGTCGGCCTAATGCCAGTTTCGCTTAAGAAGTATATGTCTGGATTCGTCTCCTGTAATTGGGTTTAAACCTTTGGAATGTTGGAACGGATACTCCTGATGTAGGAGAAGGAGACATGATAGTAGGGGTCTACGTTGGAGGACGGGGGTCTAGATTTAACGTCATCTTTCTGGGGGTATTTCATGTTGAGGATTGGGATATGTGGAACATATCTACAGACGTGTTTAGAGCAGGACAGAGAGGGAATATAAGAGAGAAAAAGAGAGGAAGATTTTTTGTAGCCATGATAAGGTAAAGCCGTAACAATTACCCACTAGTATGGCTCGAGAGGCCCCACTCGAGACTACTACATGGCCCAGAGTCCATTCACCAAATGTTAATACAGCAGCCCCAGTATTTTGCACCTGCTGATAGGGCGCCCTCCTTAGTGGCTGATTCAAGGTTCGGATCCCTTACTATTAGACGGATAACGTAAACCCAGATGAAACGTTTACATCTAGCACCCTCACTAGTGACATGGGAACAAGGATATACATAGGAACAGAAAATTTCCGATATCTCACGCTACTGTTCACGTAGTTCTGACGTCATGGATAGCAGCGTTTTCTTCACTCTTTGTCAGACACATCACTCATTGGAAATGAGGACTGAGGGGCAAATAAAAGGCAGCGAGAGTAACGAGAACTGCCGATAACGCATCCACAATGTGTTGTCTTCTCTCCATAAAAAAGGGGGTGTAAAGACTTATTAATATTTACTTTGTATAAGTCCGTCGCTTTAATTCGAAATATAAGATATTTGAAGATAAATTTCCCTCCCATAATGACGAATGAAATGAACATGGAATAGATATAGGTTACTGTAATTTCCCAAGAGAAACTTCAAACAAAGAAATTATAATGACAATTTAACACTGAAATAATTTTTAAAATACCGGTCGGGAGCTTCCACGTGTTCAAATATTCATTAAACTGATTTCTTCTTTGCCAAAACGACATCTCTATCACGTTGGAAAGTTTTCCACTCACTGACATTTGCATTCGAGTTTCGCTGCTATGGCGCAAGTGGTGGAGAACGAGTTATGGTGGGTGGGATGTTTTCGTTTATATTTATAGAGATAGTAAAGCATTAATCCTAATGTTGTTTTCCTCTTTCTCGGGAGGGAGTATTCTAGACATTTTGCATTTAACTACAGACTGAAATAAAATGGATTAGACAAAATTAATTCAAAACAAACAGTATAATAACGACAATTTAGCACTGATATATTTTAAAAAATACCGGTGGGGAGTTTACACGTGTTCTGACATACTTCAAGTTAATGTTCATCCACTGCAAACGCACCCAACAATATTATTGTAACATCATTGGATAGAACAGATACTACACTTCTGATCTTAGGTCAAAGGCTGAGTCTGTTTATGTTAGACGTCCATGTTTGACATACCAATATTAGATGAAATTTTAAAAATTACTGCTGATGTTATCAGTTATAAAAAGGGGTGGAGAGACCTGGTAACAGTCGTGTGGGACTGGGGTATCTAGTGTATCTACTCAACTATGATTGAAAGATGATGATGTAGTGTATTTTATCATATAAATTTCTTTCCTATGTTATTATGTAATTCTATTTATTGATTTAAAAATTTAAAAAAATTATATAGTTTTATTCCAAATTCTAAAAGACAAGCATTCTTTAAAATTAAATACGGAAGAACTAATATACGTTAAATCTTTGGTGCTAATAAATTCAGTGGAATTATCAAAATTTAAACTTTGATAATCTCCATCCAGTTTAAATAAACAAATATTCATGGAGATGGAGATCATTTAAAATGAATACACACATTATTTAATTAGGAAAACTCTGTCAATTATTTTCAATTAATAATCACTTGATCATTAACAATTAGTAAAAAAATACTATGATTAAGTACCTGGGAGTGAAGGTGCTTTGTGCTTCACGGAGCTAGAGAACAAATCTGATAGCAATTTAATTTCTTAGGTTCAACCAAGCCCGACAAATCAAAGAAAAAGAATGTGATCAAATCTTATTCAATTTTCGATAATGAAAAGGACAGTTCACATGACCTTTATTTAATATTTAGCACGTTATTAATAGAAATGTAGTTATATTATAGAAAGAATATGTTTGAATAAAAATATAAAGAACTATTCTATGAACTTCTAAAATTATAGATGGTATAACCTAGCGTAACGGACGGCAAAAAGAGACATAGTGGTGAAACACCACGTGACAAATATATCAGATTCAAAGCTAAGCGAGCAGGCGTCAAGAAATGGAAAACTTGCAAGGAAAAGAGAGTCATTTCTCATAATAGAGCAAAAGAGAGTCGTTACTTATGATACAGATAAACCCATCAGTGAGCAGGAAGCCAACCATACTTGCTATGAGCGTGAAAAACACCAGAACATCATTTCCAAATTGTCAAAGATCTAATGAGAAAATTCAGATGTGGTTAGTGAGAAGAAAGAATGCAGGAAAGTTCTCTCTTAAACTGATGAAGCAAAACAAAAAAATGTATCTGCAACATTATAAGAAGCTTTTGAATATAGAATTTGATTCGCATCCAGAAAATTTGCGCAATTACCCACGAGTAAAAGGTTCATCCAACGCAATTACTACAGAGCTGGCTAGAATGTCGATTTCCAAAATGAACTCTGCTATAATGGGTGGGGCCATTTTGAGTGTCAGTAGGCATTATTATCTGACATTTATCCACGAACTGGCTGCTGTAAATATCCATGTTGAATAAGTAACTATTGATGGGAACAAAGCGTTTCGTTGTCAACCTTTACAAAGGTAAAAATCATAAAATGTGACGCTGGTCTTGATCTTCTATAACGTTCTCGCAGGCATTAGTAGCAACAGCATCTTCTGCTATAGTTGCAAGTACGGGTGCACAAGCAATGCAGTAGACTGAGACATTTTGAGGAAGAACCAAGTTATGGATGTGCAAAATGTAAAAGACAAGCACATCCTCTTTATGGTAGACAACAGGAAAGTGTCCAAGCTCGTCAAGATGAGTTAGTAGTGCTATATTTATTTTGCTTTCTAGTAGAGATGCTCTCAGCTTTTCTGGTGTTGCAAACTATCCATGAAAACATTCAAACCTGCCTGAAAGATGTTCCATTAATAGCAGGCACTACTCATCTCACATACAAGACTCATAACCTTGTTTATAGCTGCCACGTTCTCTTTGCAATGCTCTGCGCAAGCGAAACCTAAACTTGTGCAAAATGCAGACCTGCAATAACTGCAATGCAATGATTAGACAGATTTGCAATGTGAAGTGAGATATATAACTATATGATCGCAAGATCTGCTGGAACAACTTGGCCTCAATGAAATTGATGTCCTTAATAGAGAAAAAAGTGTTGTTGGTATGCGCATGCAAAATGCTCAAGTGGCGCCACCAATGCAGCTTGAGAATTGGAAGTCCATTTATCTCAATAATTATGTATTTGCTAAAACCAAGAACACACCTACAGAAATATTATTGTCCCAGCTAAATCACATGCTTTACTAAGATGCAAATCATTAAATTAAAATTTACATTAATAAATAAATAAGAAAGATTTCACACATTTGTCTATGAATATAAAAAGAAGATCAGAGAAAACTAATTATATTTCTATTAAAAAAGATTATTTTGAAGATTTATACAAATGGTGACAATTGTTGGCAAAACATGGGTGGAATCATCCTCGAAAGTTCTCTATGCGCTATTACATTGATTTCATCTTCAAGTCTTTCCTCCAAATTCTGAAGAGTTTTAGGACAATATTAAAAAAGAGCCTCCTTAGATATTCCCAACGAAAAGTGTCACAAGGTTTAAAGTTAGTGACTGTTTTGGCCACACTCACTTCTCACTGCAAAGAGATCAAACAACCATAAAATATTTTCATCAAACACTCGATGATTATTGATATAAAAAAGAGTTAAAAATAAAATTTTAAAAAATGTTTATAGCTGAAATTTTGGGGAAAATATTCTGGTCCTGACAACATAGAACTAATCATTCTTAGAAGATAGATAAGAGCCAAAGTTTAGGTGTAAGGAATCGTTTGCTTCATTGTTATGATTAGTCACTTGAATTTTCTGCCTGAGAATATAGTTGCAATTTAAAAATACGAATAACTTTAAAGTAGGCTATGATAGCAAAAATTAAATTTTACATATGATTGAGGAGAAAGGGATATAAGGATATTAATCGCTTCCAGTAATCACCAGGAATAAAAGATAGGAAATGGACCATCCCAATGGTTCTTATTTATTTGGGAATACTTTTTATCAGAAATACGAGTCTATGAACAGGGAATACTGGATGATAACCTTAAAACCATACAATGAATCAGAAGGAAAAAAAGAGAAAGAGAGAGAGAGAGAGACTGTGTGTAAATAAATGGAGATTCTTGTTTCACCATTGTTTTCTTTTGTTTCTTTATAAAAATGCTTTTTTTGATTTACTTTCTAATATGATCTTGACCACTCTCCTATCTTGAGTACTAATGATCTCAAGAGCATGAGGAAAATGAGTCAACACTCAATAGTAACATATGAATTATTGTCAGGTTCGTCCACCTTACTTACTACAAACATTCTAATTTATTTTAGTGTCTTAACATATCCCCCATCCCATGGACCCCTATAGAATAAGAAGGAAGTAAAGTTTGATAGCTAAAATCAATTATTGAAATGGCTTGTGTCGTAAATACGCACACACATACACACGACTGTAACAATTTATGCATTAAATATACTTGACGCCGGGTGAAATTATATGTCTCTTAATGACACCATATTTTAATTTTTTTAACGGTCTTTTTATAAAAGAAAAAATATGATACCGGATTATTTTCAGAGCTCAACCAATTAGAACGCACCGACAATGGCGAGAACTGGAAATGGTTATGTTATGTCTATGTATGTATGAGCCAGTTAAGGTCGATTTAATCATAAAAATCTATAGAACGTGTAGAATGAATCCAGGTAACGATTGGTAGCATGTGTAAGACTAAATATTTAGAGAGTAAATAAGGATTCTTTCCTCAATAGGTGTTACGATTGTGATGGTGTTGTTCGTAGAGTACAAGTAGTATTTTATGATCAAAACAATGTATCTAAAAAATATGTTCGAAAGCTATATAAGATAGTAGCTATTTGCCTAGATGTATTGATTTCGTATTTGACATCTGCTGTTGCAAAACTACGATACTTTCTCCAGAGGAGAATTTCAGCGCCCACTTTATTAATTCAGATGAGTCATTTTTTTATAATCTTAATTGTAAATATTTTCACTGGTCAGTTACTTGAGACTCAGATTAAAAATACAAATAATATGTGTTGATTGGAGTCTTCGGACTACTCTTATAATCAGGGGTAATCCGTTTAGGTTGATGTAACTTCCTACATTCTTTCAGGTGTCTTTTGTCGGACTCGGGAATCTTTCTGTCAAGCCTGGGAACCTGTAAAGAATTTCATACAGAATCCTTTATTTAATACACGTGTGCAGCATTCGCTCAGTCTGCTAATCATAGCACGTGAATGGTCATAAATCATTCGTAATTGCATTCTTGTATCGCCCACACTAGAGATTGAACCTTCAACATACAGAACATTGTCACTTAGAACTGAATTTTGTTTTGCACTTTATCCCTAACACAACAGGACGTAACTAACATAGTTATGACGTCATTTATCGTCTGCGTTCTGTATTCTCAACCTTAGTCCTATCGCGAAATGTTGCATCCCTCTGCATGTTCTACAAGTAATTTTATAATGGGTGCTCCGACAAACTACACGCACTTGTATCCCCTCGACGTAAATATCCTTGATTAATCCGACAAGCAGCAAGATCCCATCCCTACACAGTAGATATCCCTAGATGTAAGAAACATTCTTCTTCAGTATTTCCTCCCTAGAACTGCTAGACTTTAGAACGCCCTCCCAAGTTCCTGCTTCCCAACTGCATTGTCATGCAGAAGTTCAAGTGTAATGTGAACATACATTTTGATGATTATCTTCCTACATAGAATCCTTGCCACGTATGCCCCCGATAGTAGCCGTCTACATCAATGGGACACTTTAGCTTGTTTGGAGTGAAAATGGAAATAAAAAAAATATTACTTTATTAGTGATATTATTTGAAAGATTAAGCAAATAATACTCTTGAGAGCAGTAATCTGAACAATCTAAATAAAACGAAAAATTAATCATTATCTCAAAAATGCAGAAAAATACTTTATTCTTTTACTAATTTCTTTTCCATTTTTCGCTTTGTTTTTTCTGATTTCTTTCATTTTTTTTCGTCGTCATCAATTTCAGATTATATAAAACCTCTCTTTCCCTTCTTTTATTCCATCTCACTATTTCCCTGTTTTCCGTCTTTCCCCCTTTCTTTCGTTAATTCTTCTGTACTTTTTTTTGCTTTCAGTACTCTAGTATTACACGGCATAATGTCCAACACTCGAGAAATATTCATCGAACAAAGGACTATTCACGGTTGAGCGAATATTTCGATTTTCAAATATGGACATACGTAAAAGCCGCTCAGACATTGCAATACGAGTTTCTATAAACTTATTCGATCAGGCGTCTTCTTTCCATCTTGACCATCGTTTCCGACGGTTTGTAAAGCTGATGATGACACGCTTTTGTAAAAGTGCTTTTACAGAATCCAAATACACTCAGCATCACCAAAATGGCGACCAAAAATGACCACATTCGATTATTTACCATATTCGTCTGTCCGGATAATGATTGGCAGTATGTAAACGTCAACAGCACTGACGCAATGGCAAGGAAATGTATATTTTTTCTTACTAAAATACAAAATATGATGCAGTTGAGAAAGTAAAAATAAAATTTAATCATTGCAAAAAAAAGGCATTGTCTTGTATGAAACGCCGTAGAGACAAGTCAGTATATATAAGAATAATAAAAATACAGGAGGGATTTCTATGTTTTTCTAATTATAATAGATTTATTTATGAATATAATATTTCGTACTGGATGGTAGATGTTGATAACCCAACGTTTTCGAGAATAAAATCTCTCCGGTAGGAGAGATAAACAAATGAGTTCAACTGTTAGGGTGAGACTTTATTTTCTCTATTTATATTAACTTTTATTCATAACATCTGCATGTCTACTGTGTCTGTGTGGTGTTCATATCCGTTTGGATAATGAGAATGGTCAGAGGGACGTAGCGCTCGAACATATATGCACATGTATATATGCATACGTATATATTCACACGTATATATGCATACGTATATATGCATACAGATATGTGCACACGTAAATATGCATAAACATAGGAATGCACGCGCATACCCACGTGTGCATACACTTTTACAATTATATACGTATATATATATATATATATATATATTATTAATTTATTTACTGATGCTTATTATATTGTTTATATACACTTTTAGTAAATTACATTATTTTGTTGAATTTATTTATATTACTCTGTGTTTAATCTAACTTTTTTGTATATGTATTGCATATTCATTTGCCTTACTGTTATATAAAATGTGCATGTGTGTGTGTGTGTGTGCATGTGAGCGTGTTTCTGGATTCGTTATCTGTGGATTTGAAAAAATTGGGTCGATTCTATGACATTGTAAACGAGAATACTTTAGTGTTCTTTATAATTCTGTATCGGAATGTCATCGATAAATATTTATAATCAAAATAATCCAATAAAAAGAATGAACAGGGATATTGACCAAACTACACATTTTACGCAGCCTAAAATAACAATTGCAGTTTAGAAGTTTTGATACCACACAGTTAGAAATGCTTGGCATATATCAAAGAACCTACAGTTTATTTTATAACAAGGCCACGCCCGAAATGAATGTTTCTACTTAAAGCACAATTAAACCATGATGCTTGACTTTTGCATTGTAAATTTTGCTTGAAGGTATTATAATAATCTCAAAAATACATACATTTATAATCGCTTCTTCCATTGATTTCAGACCTGATTCCTGTCGTCTTAAACACATTTACCCACTTATGTTATAACTCTTTATTTTTTTTTACTTACGTTTCTGTAGAGTTGAATGTAATAATGAAAGATGAAAGCGCCCTCGTGTGTGTGTATGTATTGTGTGGTTATACAACTTACCTTCGGACGGAACCCCAGAGAGAGAGAGAGAGAGAGAGAGAGGGGGAGAGAGAGATAGAGATTAAAGATAGCTACCATGGATTTATAAGGTGTAGTCTCGTCGAATCTCACGAGTTCTCATCGTCCACTGCACACGTATGCAAATGAAATGGGGTCAGTTTTCTTATAAAATACCTGTTGGCAGAGGTTGCCGGGAGAACATGTGCTGGAAGTTGAGAGAGAAACTTGACAGTGACGAATTATAGCTGAACCTTTGCTTATTGCATTTATTTTATTTTATTTTGCTGTTTACCAGCCCATTTCACTGCAGTTTCCAAAACTACGTTTTACATACGCCTTACTCACTTACACTTTTAATCACTTTCCCTCTATATACATAAATATCTCACTTTTCATGGGATTCTTCTCTCATCTTTTGTCTATTCCAATTTCCTCTATCATGTTCATCATTCTCCTGATTAAGTCCCCCTAAAATGGGGAAGAAACCTTGAGAATTTCTTAAAAAGAAGGCCAGAGGGCGTCTTTTTCGTTTTAGTAAAGGTAATTGTATGAAATAATCAGCAGGGGTTTAGCAGGTATGCGCGGGTTTGCGTCACCAAAATAAAACAAACAAACAAAAACAAACAAAACAACAAAAAAAAATAACAATGTGATGGGGAAAGCACAGTACACGACGGAGAATATAGATGTGTAAAGTTGAATGCGAGAAATGGCAAATGCCAGCATCAGGTCAAGGAAAGAGAAAAAAAGTTACCATGCGAGTTAGACATAGTAGCAGCGGGATACTTTTAAGCTAGTGTCAAGACAGCGGGGATTTTGTTAATGTTGTGGCACGTAAAATGAAAAAAAATATATTAGGAACGAAATAATTGTGCTGCGAGGGGTAAAATATTGAAACTGTTTGGGCTGGTAGAACTAAAGTTATTTTGATATATACGATAAGATAAAGAGTAAGCGTTGTTTGGAAAATAAAGGTAATGAATGACCTTTGCTAAAACAGGAAAAAAGCTGAGTCGGAATCTTTTTCTATTCCTGTGTTGTTGTTGTTGTTGTTGTTGTTGTTGTTGTTTCCTTCGACGTCACAAGAGGATATGCATGCGAACCTTTTTTCCGATGCTTCGCGATGGGTTCCCGACAACAGAGAGTAATCAGTTTATTTGATTGAGAAATGGCCGATATTACCGATGTTGATGACAATAACAATATGGGAGTGTAATACATTCGTTGATCATCATTCATTCAATTACACTGTCGTGTGTCTCTGCTATTTATTGATAGTAGTCGAGGTTGTAAATAATTTATTGTTAGTTATTAAAAGTATTGAATGTATGTAGTGTTGTGGGTGTGTCGGTGTTTACATAATGAGGCTTCTGTTTAATTTCGCTATGTTGTGTTTATTTAAGAAAACGTAACTTTTTGTTTTTACTCACTTTCATCGAACACTAGACATATTTCTACTTTGAAGCTAACGCTGGATTTATTTGCATTCGCACTGAGCAAATTAGTCAAAAGGCAATGTTTTAATGTGGACAGAGAGGGGAGGGGGAAGGGAAAAGGGGGCCAGCTCCCGAGAGTTGGGAAATGGGTGCTGGATAGTGAAAGCCTGCTGGTATTTAGTGTTGCCCCTACATTGACCAGAATATTGCAACAAGGGCAATGGTCTTTGATAGCAGCATCTGCCGGAACAGATACTACAATTTCACCTTTGTCCGATTCGTGTCTTACAGTAGACAATTATTAGATAGCCAGAATGCAGGGATATACTCTTGTAATATTTATTTGCACAGAATCTCAAGAAAATTACAGATAAAACAAGTTAGACACTAGGCCAATCAAAAGTGTCGGGATAATGGATGCCTTTGGTCATCCTTAGTCACAATTACTCAAACTTGTACATCCATCTCTTAACTAAAACTATCACAGTAAGCACAATGCTGTGTTCACTAAAATTAAATCAAAATTCGATAAAAGTTTTATTTAATCATAAATATATACAGAGATTATAATCTTGGACCCTAATTAAAATGCTGGGTCTTCTATATTTAATATATGACGCGTGAAATCAAAACTGAAAAATTGCGATGGTTACATTAGAATAATAAAGAATTAATAACATAAAGATTAAGGCTATAAAGCCCTAAAGGAATTACGGTGTAGAAAGGATCGAGGTTTTTTTAATCGTCTCCAGAAATGTGAGGTTACTCTTTCACAGCAATACCACATTCGCATCGAGGAATAAAACATACTTAAGGCAACTGCAAACGTTTTTAATATGTAAACATTATTATGGGTGTAATTTTTTAATTAAAATAAATATGGGATGTAAAACATCATTAAGGAAAACAGTCTTAAGTTTTTAACAAAGCCCGATGGGTATGAATGTAACAAATTATGTTACATGTATGTCTGGCTGGCGATCATCTAGCTATTAAAATGTGCAGTTATTTTATTTATGAATGGAATACGAGACATGTTGTTTAGAAAAAGACTTAGTTTATTTTACGTTATATTTAATATACACACTTCCTCACAATGACGGTAGTGGGGGGTTCGTGGTAGGAGTGGTCGAAAACTGTGTATATTTGTGTCCCGCATCTGCCCGTCTCTCTGACTGTCTGCCTCTTGCTTTGTTTCTATCATCTTTTATTGATATCTCTTCGACCTGTTAACCTATTTCCTCGCCAGCTTGTTATTGCACTTTTGCTGATTTTCGGTCTGACCCATGATCGATTGACGTCATGGATCCAAGTCGCGACAAATCCCGGGAGTCCGTCGTTTATTTTACTTTGCCTAGATGTAGCTTAGGACACCTTTTCCTGGGACCGACCGATCTTTGATCGGCTTGAATTTCCATTGTTTATTTTCCTGCTTGCCTGGACACAGTTCGCCCGCACCTTTCCTTAACAAGGAGGGGAATGGGTTAGGCGAAAGCTAAATTACAAAAAAAGACCATAAATAGAGGAAAATAGAAGAGCAAAAGTTACAGACACGGCTGCAGACAAAGGGAGATATAGAAATTTTAATTTAAACATCGTACACATTATTTCACTTCTATTCAATTTTATATGACCCCGACCAATTCCGGGAGTCCTTACTAGTACGGAGGCAAAAGATGGAATTATTGTTTATAAAATTATAGTAAAAAACAAAAGCAACACTTTAATAAGATAAATATGTGTTACTACCGTTATGAAGTAATTCCTTTCCTTCAACCAGTGTACGTTTAGAGAAAGAGTTCACAAAGTATAGTGTCGACGTTGACCGCCTGAAGCTGATTCAAACACAAATTTCAGATAAGTTGCGATAAAACACATATCTTCATTTCTATCTCTACCTTCTTCTATAATATAAAACCAAATGTATGTTTAAATGTATGCATGTATGCCTACCTAAAACTTTCGGCAGACGGATTTTCACAAGATTAGTATCATTTTGAAGCTCGATCCTCCGGGCGACACTAATCGAAAAATTAATACAAAACATTAATTATTTCGCCCTTAACTTGGAAAGTTTCTACATGGACGGATAGTTCTTTGCGCCGATATTTTCGAAAATCATCTTTACAATTGATTAGTCTTTCGGTTTGGCGATGGACGCAACCATAAGGACGTTACATTTTTTTCACGTTCTCTCTCTTCTTCACGGTACAGGTTAGAGCCTGCCTGCCTACTGCCATATTTTTTTTGCGCAACACACGCATTCAAACACCCGGGCAAAGCCGGGCACGCGGGCTTGGTCTATAAAAGATAAACTTTGTGTATGTTATATTATTTTTAATCGCACACAAATATACTGTATGTGTCTGGAAGTGTTCTAACGTTGCTTTACATCGGGATACATCTGACGAGTATGCAAAATCGTTAATCGATAATCAAAAATCCGATTAACGAAGAAACAATCCGATTTTGGACAAATTATATATCTTATAACATCACAAGCGCATTTGATAAGTTTTTTTTTCACGCACAAGAGGAAGAAGCCCGCACATAATATTGACAATAGATTCCTTCGTAAGGCAGGAGTGCGCTAAAGTGAATGTTTCTGTGCAGAACTCAGCTGAACAATAATAATTGACTTTTGCATTTATACTTAAATCCAAGCCATTTTATAACAATATTCTTATTAAATATATAATAGAGTTTTTGAAAAGACAGAAGCGCGTTCGAAATAGATGTTTATGTTTGAGGTATAATTGCAACATTACACTTTGGATTTTAAAATTTAATTCCAGTAAAATCAGCAGTATGTTCTTTACAGTGCTATATAGACTACAGTGATTTATGGACTAAGTCACTGCACGAAGGCATATGAAGCTTTCCCCGCGGTGTACAGTGACAGGTCCCCTAATTAGAATCGGCAATCAATCGATTTGAATGAAACATTGGTTATTTCGTTAATGAACCTAAAGAAGTCTGGTTACTAAAGACTAGCTGGCCGAAACATGTTCGTTACTTTGTACCAACACATTATTGCCTCTCTCTCTCTCTCTTTCTCTATCTCTCTATGTATATATATATATATATATATATATATATATATATATATATATATATATATATAAGTGAACGTGTCTGTATGTGTGTCTGTGTGCCTGTGTACACTTCCCTACGCAATAACTCTGCCCATGTTTAGTCTACAGACTCGGAATTTGATATCTAGCGTACTGAGGTTTGAGAAAATCGATGTGATCGGGTTGCAGCCGGAAATTTCGCTGAGAAGTGGTGAAATTTCGACGATTTGACCTTTAAGAACTCTACCAAATTACTCCAAGTATTTTGGGTCTAAATACTTTAACTTTTAGATATTGGTTCCTTGGACATGGATTTCACTTAATAACTTGATTTGAGCATAAAACAATAAATATTAATGGGTCATAATAAAGGTCAAAGTTTTTAAAAAATTACCGTTTTTTATTGTTTTTTTGCTTACCATACACCTCCAAACACCCGCGAAACGTCGGGCACCCATTGCTAGTATATATATATATATATATATATATATATATATATATATATATATATATATATATATATATATATATATATATTTTAATTTTTTTTTAACCCGAATATGGCAAGGAAAAATTTCGTAAATTGCAAAATCTTTTTTCGATGACACATGACCAGTCACCTATTTAGAAATTGCGCGAACCATCATAATGAAAAAAAAAAACGCACTAAAAGTAACTGTCTTCTCTGAAAAGGCTGGGTTTTAACCGAAAATCTTAGACATATAAAATGATATCGATGTTTAATAAAATTTTCCTTGCCATTTTCTGGCTTGAAAATGATTTTAAGTTATTACGAAACGCCTCCTAAAATTTGACAACCACTTCCATATATATATATATATATATATATATATATATATATATATATATATATATATATATATATATATATACTATTATCTATTCTATAAATGTAACATTGTGTGTGTGTCTGAGTTACTTCTTTATAGGTTGCGATCGGTTGTTCGTTGAACATCCTATAACTTTAATCTATGATAAAAGTTTCCTATCGCTCTTGGGATCTGTATACAATTGTCTTGCAACAAAAAAAGAAAACCGGTTTTTATCAAACGGAAATGGATTCACGTGTTCTTTTCTGTAGCGGCAATTTTATCGTTTCAGCCTGTATATATTTGAATGTGAATGTGTGTGTGTGGTGGGGTAAAAGTTAATATCTGCAATGCAGTGGGACTTCCAATCTTAATGCATACGTGCTGGAATTTTTATACTTACCAGCTGAGTCTGTTGAAATTCCACAGCGGTATCTTTCATATGTAATATATTGCTACTGGGCATTCTGTGGATATTCAGCATGAATAGATACTTACGATATTATTGTCGCCATTTTGTTAAAATTAAAAATCTTTATCTAAGTAATCTGGTTTATGTACTGTCATAATATATCTAGTTATTATATTTTATCCCCAATATCTTTATAGCTGCCTGTGACATATTGCTATTGTATAGACGACCAGCGTGCACGAAAACCCAACGATGCCATTATATGATATTTTGAGAGGATCGATACTACCCTCAGAGGACCAAACGGTATATATTAGTTTAGCCCCCAAACGACATTTTTTTCCTTGCGTCAACGGTGATCTGGAGACCCTATTTATTAAGAAGGCGGATAGAAGGCGATAACATTCTACATACATGGTACATACATTATGATACATAAATTAGCGTATCAATATACTGATTTAATGATAGCAGTACGTTATCATCTTCTACCTCCTTTTTTAATAAATAGGATATCCTGATCGAATAATTTTTAAATGTGGAAACCCTTACACAAGTACATACACACGTGAAAGTTACTACAGTATAAATATATAGAATTTTGAAGGATACCTTTTAACACGTACTGTCCGATAGAATATATACAAGAATGTATAGTGTAGAAACCATGACACATATACGTACACACGTTCAGGTAGTTCAGTATTAATATATAGATTTTTAAAATTTTCCGTTGTTAGTTATTCTATCTGATAGGTGTCTGGGTTCGCAGTTTTGGGATCGCCACTTGCAATTATTTGCATTCATACACAAATCTGCAATTCAAATACGAACTCTTCTTTGCTGATTGCTATGTAGACAGGTGTGTCAATATTGGCATTACGGGTATTCTTCTTAATTGGATTATTGTCTGATTTTGTTTTGTAAAGTACGACGCCTCAGAGTGAATTTCTTGTCTCATAAAATACGACAAACAAAACTGGTATGTTTCTACGATCGATACGAACACCTGAAAGCGAAAAACTTTATGTGATTTTTCAATTGTGAAACTTATTGCATGCAACAATCACTGTAAAATATCAAATCTGAGAAACCCAACCAACAGCAGAATCCCACCCTTTCAATGTTTACATCTATAGATGCCGGAAAAGCGTTCTAGTTAATAGTTCCTTCCTCGGATGCTAGACTTGGGAATTTCCGCGTCTTTTTCCTCCTGATCTAACTATACTAACATGCAGAATGTTTGATATAACGTTAACAGATATCTCCCTGCTCACCTTTTTTTATTATTCAAATTTTCACCCCAAATAAGTCACAGTGCCACTTTGAATAGGGGGCTACTATCGGAGACAATTAGCAGAGGCATTATAAAGGGAGATGTGTGACAAGATGTCTGTTCACATTGCAATTGAATTCTGCATGTCAGTGCAGTTGGGAAAGCAGAATACCGGAAGCGAGTTCCAAAGTTTAGCAGCTTGGGGGAAGAAACTATTGGATTAGGACGAGTTCACCCTATATAGTACGCCCTTATGTTTCAAGTGTCAATATTCTTGTCAGAGGTAAAAAAGAGTTTTACAAATGTCGTTGTGTAAGCAGTAGGGTTCACTGCTTTGAATGTCCAACAGCAGTCTAAGATAAGGACAAACAGGTTATTGATAAGACAACACCGAAATGGTGTACATTGGTAGAAATTGAGTAATTAAGAGTGTGACACAACGATGATTTGTTTACATTAGTTTTGAAAGCCATCAAAGAGATAGTAAAAGGCAGAAGAAATTGAGTAAAAGTAGAGGGATATTATATTATGTCACCACAGTATACTCGGAGTTTTTAAATTCATGCATGTTTAATGATATTTGCTACCGGAACAATACCAGAAACTCGCAACGAAGCAAGCGACTAACAGAAGATGTTGTTGATCAGAAGAAACAGTCTACCCTAACGACATGTATACACTCAATTTTATCCGTTGTTTTAACTTGTTTAGTACTTCAATCCGGTCTCCAGATAAAATCGGATAACCAGAAAGAACAGGCACCGTTTGTGAACCAAGCACGTCTTTAAAACCTTGGGTACAATCTACTTTATCCGCTGTTTTAAATTGTTCTGTACTTCATTCTTGTCTCCAGATAGCATCGAATAATCAGAAAGCATACACACCGTTTCGGAGCCTACCACATCCTTATAGACTTGGGTGTAAGCAAGATCATGCAGGGTTTGTGATGTGTCATTCTATTTCGGTTTCTATATAATATTAAGTCATCAGGAGAGAATACGCAAAGTTTTGCGATCTACTTCTCGACAAATTTGTAGCGGATCGACCCCCTAACGTACTAAATCGTATTAGAATGAAATTGACCCTCAAACAGAATACAAACTGAACTATTAATGACTTGGCGTTGACCGTGCTGCTAGTATGATTAGCAGTTTACATATCTCAAAATGGCTAAGCGTCTCAAATTACCGTTGTGTATAAACACAAAAAATTAACAACCTAATATATAAAAGGGTATCTGTGTGTCTGTATCTCTGTTCGTCTGTCTGTCTGTCTGTCGGTTTCCATATTTTCAAACTCTACTTGTTCCGAAACTAAAAATCGGAAACCGTTGCTAGGAGACTTAAATGGTTGGATTTTTTTTTATCATGGAACGTTCTTTTATGGGATTTTAGACGGATTAAATAGAACCATTATCAGCAGTTTTTGCCGGCTAATAAAAAAATGTAAACTATGCTTCTAGTCTCAATACTTCTTATATAAAATTTCGATTTTGTACATTAAATATCCAGGTAGAAGTTTCGTAAGAGACTTTCGCACACACATAGACAGTGCTATTTCTATCTATCTATCTTTCTATCTATCTATCTATCTATCTATCTATCTATCTATCTATATGTATATATATATATATATATATATATATATATATATATATATATATATATATACACATAAAATCAAGGCATCAAGGAATGGATTGATGGCAACAATGAGTGTATATCATTATTAGTTACAATTGTTAAAATAAAATTTGCAAGGATGAGATATAGGAAAACTATTTTCGCTTGTTCTCTTTTCCTTATAAGTGAAATTGTTTCCATTATGTTTTATTGTTAAACTGTTTTTTTTATTCAATAAGTCTAACGAATGCCTGTTTTTTTTTAAAAATGTTCTTACGAAATAATGTTTGAATTTGTTGGAATAGTCTTGAAACAATTGCAAATAAAGATGACATACACTATTTGTTGCTATCAATCCATTTCTTGATGTGTATGTTTTGTTAAAACAATATATGAATGCTCAATTATGAAATATGCCAATTATTTAGCCTACAGTTTAAGTCATCCTTTTATGGCTTAAAAATTATTGGTATATGAACGATTACTAAATGTTCAATTATAAAACCCAGTAAAATTCGGAATAATATAAATAAGACTATATATATATATATATATATATATATATATATATATATATATATATATATATATATATAAATGTATCTTCTGGTTTGTTAGTTTTGATTGCTTCAATATGTTGTCATAGTATTTGCGGTGTACTCATGCGTTTTTTTTATATATTTCATTTTAATTAAAACATTATACTTAATTTTTATTTAATAAAGTAGATAGTTTTATTTGTTACGATGTGACCATTTTGGGGGGGAGTATCGGAATCACCTCACCCCGTCACGTGACATCATTAATGGAACTTTTCCTCTGGCTTCATAATGTCTTTTAATATTGGTAATTTTTTATGGATAGCATTTAATCACGTGATTATTTGGCATGCAATCGTGTGATTAAAATTTCATTTCAATTAACCAAATGTGGTCGCTTTTCTGTCAAATATTCCTCGAAAATGTTGACATTTCCAATGAGAATGCTGAGTTGAACTGATGTAAAAACAGATACCAAAAATATATACTAAATTGACTTTTTCATTTTAAATTAAATTATTTCATTTTTGTTAAGACAATTTTATTTTTATTAATAAAAAATAAATAAAGTACAATTGTTGAATGTTATTCTTTTGATCACGTCAGTTTTTAGGGGTACAATAAAAAAACGACCAAAACGGAAAGAAATTTAAAGTTCGTTTTCATTTTTATAACAACCCTAAAACAGCCCATACTTTGCAAATTTAACCCTAAAGTATGAACATCTAGATCTACTTACGTTATATTAGAAACTTAGCGACCCCTAAAAATCAGCTAGATTAGTGTCAAATCAATATTTATCTGCTTAAAATATTGAACAACAAGCAGTTTTTGCTTTTAATATAATCGAATAAATACTTGTTTTATACTATTAAAAAAATTGAAACGCCAGTTTTTCTAACAGTTTTTGTGGGGGTTCATTTATCAATTATAACGTTGCACTAAATTGAATACGAAATGTATTGAAAACTTAACCCTCACGTGAAGTTATAAGAATGTTCTTTCAAATGTTTTAATAAATTGTAACTTTAGTCTGTAATAACAGGAAAAAAAGTGTACAAAATGTGAAAATTGCGAAATTAAGAAGGAGATGCGGGGGGGGGGGGCATTTCGTGAAGGTCTAAGCGTCCAAAAAAAAAAGCAAAGAAAAAATCGAAAAAAACTTAGCTTATTTGCCACATATATATTATAACTTACTATATATATATATATATATATATATATATATATATATATATATATATGTATATATATATATATATATATACTGTGACGATACGTCCCGGCTGAGAAATCCCAAGAGGAAATTTGTACCGGAGACGCACCGTTAAATAAAAATAAAAATATGCATAGAATGTATGTAGAATTATCTCCACAAAGTAGCGCTTTACCCAGATACAGGGCAGTAATTCCATCATTGAATGCCCTTATACAAAAGTTATTTATTGTGCGTCAAAATTTAACAACCAAGAGACAATATTAAAAGGAAATAATGATAAAAGAAAACATGCGAACAGTGTCCAATGGATCAAAAAAAGTGCGAGGGGAAACTGAAAAGAAAACTGTTCAGATAAACATAGCCTCCTTTTTCTTTTTTTTCATCTTCTTTTTTCTCTATGTGAAATAATAGTTGAGTCATATTAGGCAGATGAAATTATTCAAAATAAGAAAAAAAAACAAAAGAAAAAATAGTCCATCAAGTCGAAATTTATGAAGTATTTACGATATTGAAGGATACTTTGCTGTGAGGACGTATTTTAATCTAATGTGTATGTATCTGATAAAAGTGAATGTTCCAATGTTAAAGCGTAAGGCAGTCCCATCGCCGACGAGCGATTCGATATCCTTCGAAATTCGTTTATCCACTTGTCTTCCCTTATTTTTCCTTCTCGCTCATTTCTCAACCACTGATATTGGGAGGTCTCATTCTCATCTATCTGATGCAAGTTGCATTCGTAGTTTTGATGTATTCCTTTTTCGTCCCTAGGAATAAGACTCAGTTTAGAGAGTACAAATTTTCACCGTATAAATAACGTTGCTCTTGTTCATCGCGTCTATTTGTTGTTCTCCCCACTCAGGGATGTATCCTATTCCAATATTACTGAGCCAAAGTGAATAAAAATTTGTGGCATATCCCTTTTTTTTTTCTCCAGGAATGAGATTAAAGTCGAGTGAAATTATAATTTACCAAGCGAATCATGTTGGCTGGTATCACTCGAATTTTTATTGTAGACATCCGTTTGGCAATGTGATCAGCTCCACTTTTTAGACTGACTCCCATGTGTATTTCTCCTTCTTTCATTCCCATCAGAGGGCAGGTTTTAGCAAAATGCGGGATCGGATTTTGCTTGCAAAAGTATTTAATGAAACCACAAGTAAGTCATAGATCTTACTTAATAACAAACGGTGAAGCAGACGGAATAGAAGAAAAAAGTGATTTCACGTATATATATATATATATATATATATATATATATATATATATATATATATATATATATATAAATATATATATGGCAAAACTGGTAATTCGTAAAAACCTGAAGAGAGTGCTCAATACTGTTGCAGAGCAAATATGTGTTTTATTTTTTTTATTACCGTTTTATCTGCTTGGTTACACATGCTTCAGATGTTGGACCATCTTTACAATCCAACAGTCTCGTCAGACGTTACAAAAGTGGGTGTTAGTATTAGGGCGAACTGTTTTAGCAGAAATACGAAAAAAAGAGAAAAGGCGGGGGTGAGTTTGGAGACATTAAGTGAGGAGGGAGACGGGTATTGATACTATTTCAGTTTTGAAGGTTAAGATACATTATATTGTATTGTGTGTGCGGGAAGGAAGCAGATTCAAGTAGGCGTGGGTGGAGATATTTGTATATAGGGAGGGTGATGTGGAGAGACGATGGTAAAGAAAAGAAAAAAAGGAGGGGGTAAGGAGAGGAGGGGTAGATTCAATTTTTAGGTTTTACATTTTAATTTCTTTTTGCTTTTTCAGCAAGGTATATTAAGTAGATGAGAGAGAGAGAGGGAGAGCGAGAGGGAAGGAGAGGAAGAGTGAGAGGGAAAGAGAGGGAGAGACAGAGAGGGAAGGGGTTATTGTAGATGTCATGCTTTGGCAAGTACAGAGGTTATTTAAAAAACATATATATATTTATGTATATATAATTACATTTTTACTATAATAATTAAATACCTACAGACACTAGGGTTTAATCCATTCGTGAATTTTCAGTGCAAGGTGTAACGATTAACACCAGCCCACGGATTCGAACTCGACATCACGAGCCGTCTCTGGCTCGGTTAGCAAAGACTGTATTCAACGGCTACCACGTGAAATAACATTGAATTTAAACATTCTTAATTTTCAATGTTTTTACGCCAGAGAAGTGTTCTAATCATAATGCGATGATCTATCTATCTTTCTATCTCTATATATTACATAACATGTATAACAATGTGTTACATCATATATATTACATAATATAGTATTTATATAATATGTATGCATTATGTAATATATATTATGTAATATATATATATATATGTATGTATGTATATATATATATATATATATATATATATAAATGTGATTGATAATTTAAAATTCAAATTAGAATTAAAAATTAAACATCTGTTTCATAAGAAGGAACAACAACAAAGTCAATAATTTTTTACGATCGTTTCGGAAACGGTGTTTTTATTGTGATAGACCTTAAGCTATGGACAATAAATTTGACATATAGTTTATTTTTTAAATCAAAGTACCCTCATCAGCAAAATTATTGGGTGGGTTCTTTTTTATATGTAAAAGACACCGTAAATAAACATAGCAAGTTTTAAGTAAGGCACATATATCTGGAAAAAAAAATAAAAAAAATATGTACTTGATAAGCAAATGATATGGGTTGAGAATATAATACAATATTAAATCTGAATCTGGTTTAAATATAAGGTTATAATAATATGTTTTTACTCTGGTCTTTAGACTACTGTTCTAACCCCCTCCATGTATATATATATATATATATATATATATATATATATATATATATATATATATATATATGGCATATTTACAGTGAAAAGTAAAGGGCTTACATGCCATAATAGGTTAGATTTATTGGGTAGACAAAGTGGGAGACGTTACAATGACATATGTTACATGAAAACGGCTGTCCGTTTTATGTAAGTAAGAAAACATGCGGGATAAGTGAAAATGATATTAGGATAAGGTTAGAATCGAACCCTGTATGGCAGTGTTAACGATAATGGAAAAATGGAATGTTAGAAATCAAGTCTCTTGTTAATTCTTTTAGAAATCTGAAAATTAAATATGTCAGTTCAATATTGGACAATGCAAATAAAAAAATATATTATTTAAACATAGGTTAGAATTAGATTTGAGGATTATTTTCTTTGCCAAAAGTATGTTTGGGCAAACATATGTGAAAATTAGTCACGTTTAAAACCACACTTCGTACGTCACAAAGAAAGGAGAATTATTAATATAGGATTCTGTGAGTTCGGTATTAGAAGTCAGTTGGAAGATAGAGTTGAGAGTCAAAAGTTAATGAGAGGTATTCAGTTGGAGAGGAGAGTTCCTTAGAAGCGAAGGGTAGAATAGTAAACCATTTGGATTGAAGTTTGAATTCCTGACGTCACCGATCGGTCGTTTGAAGAATAAAGAAAGCAACTATATTTGTAAGTGTTTGTCTCGTCATTACTCACAACAAAAAGGTAAATGCCTTTTATCATCATCTATAACTTTGTGTAACCCTTCCAATTTATGTGTCCTCCCTACCAGCATGATAAGTGAAGTATCTCATCTCCCCATTATATGTGTATAAGAACTGTTGTTGCATCATATCATACAGTTTGTATTAATAATATGAAGTCCCCAAGAATTGTCACAGTCGTCGTCATGATGTAATACGTATAAATGTCTCCCTAATTATAATCCTCATCTGTTCTGAGCCCCCGTTATATTTGTATCCCCATTTATGTGTTCCCAATACGAGTCCCCTGCATGTAACACATGCCCATATTTACTTGCCTACCCCACAAGGACAGAGTTAGACACAAGAAAGTTTTTTATTGTAATGTTGAAAATATCTAGAACCCCAAAACTATCACCTTGATAAGGAACAACAATAAAAATTGCTTACGTCTAGAAGGATTTCTCCTACAATTATCAAGGAGAGAAAATGTGACATGTATCAAAACAGATACTACATTTTGCTCCTAAATTTCCGCGTGTTACAGAATGAATAGAGAGAGAGACAGACAGACAGATAGAGAGGATGGAGAGGTTGAATTACATCGTAGACACGTTGACAGGAAGTTAAGATCAGCTGATTGGATTTCATGTGAGTCATGTGATCAGGGTAGCTGAATCGGTGAGATTTGGTTGCGACTTGAACGAAAGCGGACGGGCGGGAACGAACGCTGACGTGATAGAACTAAGACCTAGAAGAAGAAACCACAAGCAAAATTCACTTTCCTTACTTCTGCGAACACACTGGAAGGTGAATAAAAACACTATAGAACCGATTTTTTGTCTTGGTGTGAAATAAATCTTCGTCCCCCAAAACAGGTACAAGTCTCCCTCCCAGACGAGAATTTCCAGATGATCCATCAAAATGACAGTAGGTATGTGAAAATTTATGTCACACATATTCACACTTAACAACATATGAACATATGTAATAGAAAGACCACTAGATGAACACACACACAACATACAAATATTTTATAAATAAACACGTTTTAATATATCACCTCCATTCCAATTTACACCAATATACAAGTAACGCTCATTTTATGACACAACGTAACATACAGTCGAAGAATTAAGAGTACAAGGACTAAAAAGACAAACAGGTTGAGGTACAACCTACTGGAGTGACAGCTTTCCGGCTCCTAGGTACCTCTACAGAAAAGGCATTGGATTATTATTATAGTTTACGGGTTGATTCGTCTCAATATCTTCCATTGAAGTATTTAAAACAAGCACGATGATGCAACGACTGCGACGTTGAAGCAGGCGCTGGTGCTTATTAGATCGTATATGCCCTATTACATAGACTAACGTGATTTTAGGCGCATTTGTTAATTGTTTACGTTCATGTGATTTGAGATAAACATGGGTATGACTTTATAAAAACAAACATTCTTGCGCCACTCCCTACGTGAGGTATGGCTCAGTTTTACTAAGTTAAAAGACAAGATATTTTAATGCGATTGTTATGAAAGGAGCGTCAGTGGTTGATAAATGATTTAAGCAGACATATTTGTTGAGACCCTCCGGCCATAAAAACCATCAAGTAAAATGTGAATCCTCTTATTAGACGTAACACAGACACATATCAGTCATCATTCCGTCGTCTCAATGCCAGTGAATGGCAGCCTTTGTAAATTGAGTCAAAGCGCGCCGTGTTTTTATTATCTTATTTTATTTTTTTTTTATTGACGGCTTATTTCAATGGCTTGGAGTCAAATGATTTAGGTGCGACTTCAGAACCTGGTGAGCTGCTTTGTCCATCAATGTTTATCGGTCGATCCGCATTGCTGCACCATAAGATTCTCGATAGTATCATCGTCACTAAACTCGCCGTGTGAATAAAAATATGAATTTCCGCACATATAATTTAAATATATTTATAAATGTTTGTACCCTCATATATATATATATATATATATATATATAAATATATATATATATATATATATATATATATAGTAATTTATCAAATATATATGGCGATTAAGCTACACTGAATATTCTACGTTTCATCAAACTATAGGATTCGTCAGGCTTATGCGCGAATTGTGTGGTTGCCTCTATAGTTGGATGAAACGCAGAATATTCAGTGTAGCTTAATCGCCATATATATTTTATAAATTACTAACTAGCTCTTCCTACGTATTGAGCACGTTTAAAGTAAATACTTTAAGTTTACGCATAAATATATACTTTCGTATATTAAATTTATGTGAATAAATGAAGTATATATATATATATATATATATATATATATATATATATATATATATATATATATATATAATGTATTTTGTTGTACAGAAAGTTGTTAAATGAGATAAACCAATGGTGCCGTCGGTTTCAAGCCCAATAATTAGGACCGTTTTAGATATCCATATCAAGCTCTCTGCAGCCAATACTCATATATTGTATAGCTGGACATGGAGAATATATGCATATATGTTCGAACACCACAATAAGCAGTACCATACTATAACGAAGCACTACATAAAAGTTGGTTCAGGTAAAACAGAGTCAGGATAAAAAATAAAATAAAAAAACAAAATAGGAGACAGAAGATAATTTGGTTCTTACCCCCGTTCTCATATAATACAAAAACTAGAGTAGGACATTATTTTTCTTAGACGTGTAGATAAACATTTACCAGAAAAACGCAAAATGCATAACATTTTTAATAGAAACACTGTGAAAGTTAGTTACTCAACAGCACCATCAATCAAGTCGATCATATCTAAGGAACCAACAAAGATTGATAATGTAGGCTGCTTTTGTAGGGCAAACAATATTTGCCCATTAGAGGGCAATTGTAAAGATGAATCCCTTGTATATGAGGCCACAAAAACGGAACGATCAACATACCGGGAAAATATATAGGTATGACACAAGCCCCATCTAAACAATGATAGTATTCGCATATGAGCTCCTTTACAGCTAAAACAAGGATAAATGCACCATTAGAAACCCGAGGGTGGGAGCTTACAGAAATGAATACACCTTTTTTCATAAAGTGAAGAAATGAATACACCTTTTTTCATGAAGTGAAAAAAAATCGGGCACAAACCAGCATACGCCCCGGAAAAATACCACATCCTCCGGCCAATTCATGACCCAGAAATAAGATTTCTAAATATGAGGAGTGAATCTTTGAAAAATTGTATACATAAAGGGATAAGACTCCTAATATATATATATATATATATATATATATATATATATATATATATATATATACATACATATATATATATATATATGTATATATATCCTAATAAACATATATATATATATATATCCGAATATATGTATATATATATATATATAAGTGTGTGTGTATGTGTGTGTAATTATTTAGCATAATAATTATTAATTAACTACAGACACTAGTGCTTTATCCTTTCGAGAATCATCAGTGCATTCGAACACGGCAACAGAACTAATGTCTGGGTTGATTAGCAAGGACCCAATCAATTTGGCTGCCATTAACCGCGAGAAATGCAGTTGAAATTTAAGTATGTATTCTTTAAAAATATTTTAACGTCTCTCAGAATGACTTAATCATAACATGATGATCTATTATATGAACTAATTTTACCGACATTTTAATTCACCTGAAAGTGCTCAACTATAAGTAACGAGTTCCTTAAAACGGCTGATGTAATTATTTAATACAATAATTATTAAAATCATACACACAGTAGCATTTAATCTTTTCAGGAATTATCAGTGCAGGGTGTAACTTTTTTTTTTTGCTCGACAACGCCAGGCTGAATTTCTTGTATATAAATTAATAGAAATTAAAATAGCTAGATTAAGCGATGAAAGAATTATATAGAAATTATAAAAATGAAAAGATATAAAGTTTTTTTTAAGGAAACAACTTATACAAACATATACATAAATAAATGAATATATATATATTTATATATCATAATTTAGGATTTAAAATTTGTTATTTGAACAAGTTTAATTTCAAATATAGAAATTTTATTGCATGCAAGACAAAGAATAGATTATAGTAAACTATATTTCCTTAACCCATGAGTTTTCGATGTTTCTCGGAGGAAAACTATTAGCAAAAATTATAAACGGTCTGCACCAAATTTGATAAAAGTAATAAACATAGAAAATAAAATTAAAGATTTTTAAAGATTTTAAACTACATTTTAGCTACATAGAATAAGGGGAGTTGGATATTGATGCAGCAAAAAAATATTGATTTTTAAATCCAAACTGCATGCTAAATCCTGTAAGGAAAATTCTTGGTATTCGGCAGGTAAAAAGATAAAACGCTTATTGTAATAAATCCAAGGAACTTTGTAACAATCCAATATATACATATTTACACAGTTTTTTGTTAGTTTGATTAGATATCCGGCAAATCTTTGATTATATGCATCCAGTAATTTTTTTTCACATATAAGTTTCAAAATTCAATTATATATATATATATATATATATATATATATATATATATATATATATATATATATATATATATATATATATATGAGCAAATAGTTAATAAAACATATTAAAAAAAACTCTTTGAAAAAGAGTTAAAATATATTTAATCTGAAAAGGAAGCGTATAGTCCTTAATCCGCGGAGTTTTGAAGAAATACTTTCCTTCGCATAAGGGGTTGGAATTAGAAAAATGCAGGATTGCATTTTGCATACAAATGTATTTACTGTAACTGCAAGTAAGTAAAATATCTTACTTGATAACAAAAAGTTAAGCAGAGGGAATATGGTGAAGAAAAAGGCGATTCCACGTGAATTGATTGTCTGGTGAAAGGTAAATTATCTAATGACGGTAAAATCCAAAAATGTAAATCCAAGAAAGCTAATTTGATTTCCATTCGCACAAGTAAAATCCAAGGAAATCATGCAATTGGAAATGGTCCAAAATAATCCAAAAAACCAAAATCCATGGAAGACTTCGCAAATATGTACAAGGAAAAGGGGTAAAATTCCAATAATATTAATAAAAGAAAAAGAAGATATGCGTTTTACACGGCTGCCGAGACAAAAAGTAATCTTAAAAAAATCAGTAAAGAAAGAGAAAAAATCAGTGAAGAAAATAAAATGAAAAAAAAATTAAATGGTGATAGAATTAAATATAAAATAAAAAACGAATGTCAAAATGACCCAAACAAACTTATATTAAAAGGCGCGAAAAATATAGGGTCCAAAAAGAGTGCAACTGAAAGGTACAGGTTATTACTTAAGAAAATGTCAGCAAGAGTTATTAAAAGCCACTAAATGAAAAATAAATAAATAAATAAAAAATAAATAAATAAAAAATAAATAAATATAAAATAAATAATAAATAAACAATAACAAAATAAAACATAAAAAAAATTAAAAGGGAGGGGATGGCCTGCATCTGCAAATTCCGGATAAAGCAAGAAAGTATGTAAGTAAATGCAAATAGTAAAATATAGGTAAATATACATACAGGTTATGCATGTCTGGATAGATTAATATATTAGATATTTTATGTGTGTATATATATATATATATATATATATATATATATATATATATGCATATATATATATGCATATATATATATATGCATATATATATATATATATATATATATATATTAGGAGGTATATTTGGAAAAAAGGGAAAAGAACTCAATATGTTAGTAGAACTATATAGGTTTTATTATTTCAACTTCCAGGATTTTTTACTTTAATCAGTACAAGTTGTTTCAATAGATAGGGCAGTAAATTATCTTACTGATCTCATCAGACGATATTAGCACAGATAAATTATAACAAGCCAATTCTTTTAAATTACGTATGAGTATGAAAAAAAAAAACAAGAAGTGAAGTCCTGGATAGTGAGAGGAGAGGAGGTATGTAGAGTAAAAAAAAGAAAAGAAATGGGGGGGAGAAATCTAGAGTATTATTATAATCAGAATTAAAATTAAAAATCAAATAGTTTTTGAAATGCTAGAAAGAATGTTGTTGGAAACGCGATTGTAAATTCAGAGTAATATCGTCTGTGAAAGAAGTTTTTATTGAATTTTAATTGCAAATTGAAATACACATGGAATACGTTTTAAAACTGTATTACAGCGCAACATATATCTACTTTTATATTTAATTTGGATTCATTATTTATTAATTTTATTTATTACGGATTATTTTCTTCACCTTTTCTTAGTTGTCTCACGACGTTTCGGCCAAATATGACTGACCTTCGTCAGGTCGTAACCGCAACGGAATAGGAACTCTTCCGTAGTTGTTGTCGTCTCAGAACGTTTTGGCCAAGTAAGCCTCTGGCCGGCTTTTGCTAGGATTGAAACCACTACCTTCAGACAATTTTTATCTGGATACGTAGAGATTCAACGTCTCTATTAACTACGCCACGGGCCCAGGAGATCGTGTAAGGTTGATTTATTTGGTTTTATAAATTCATGTTTATTTATCATCTGATCTTCCTCGGTCGGGTCTGTACGGGATCGTATATATATATATATATATATATATATATATATATATATATATATATATATACATATATATATATATATTATTTAATTGTAATTCATTATTGAGATGAGTATCATTTATTATTTTTATTTATTGAGGACTATTATCCTTATCTTTACCTAGTTGTTTCACGACGATTCGGCCAACTATTCCTCTGGCCTTCGTCAGGTGGTAACCGCGACGGAATAGGAACGCTGAATCTCCTGACTGCATTCACTGCAATTACTGCCTTCCGTAGCTGTTGTCTTCTCACCAGGAAGGCCAGAGGAATAGTATAGGGTAGTGTTTTCTGTGTTATACGTGTTGATTGAATTTGAATTGTAAATTTAAATACGTATGGAATACGTTTGTAAGCCAAATTGCAACAAAATATTATAGAAAATAAACAAGTATTTACTTGTTTAAAATTAATATATTCCGAAGTTATACTGGTACATCAGGAGTTTATATATTTTCCAATTTTTCGGCTTGATGTTAACTCGAAGAACAGAAACATTTAACGGAGAATCCTAATGGTGTTATCCGCTTATTTTTTAAATGCCTAAATTGTAAATGTAAAGCCGAATTATAACGCAATATAATGAAAATTAACACCTATATACTTGTTTAAAATTAATATTTTCGAAGTGATACACGTTCGTCAGACTTTGACATTTTTTCTTCTTTTTATCGTGGTGATGCAAGTTAAACAAAGATCAAGACACAGCCCTCGTGCTGTTTTTAAAATTCCCAAAATGCGATTAGCAATGCGATTTAACTTCCAGGTAGAGTTTCCGTGTGAGAAGCGTTGTTTGAATTTGAAATTTAAATTGTAATACGTATGAAATACGTTCGAAAGGCTAATCACAACATATTATACAATATATTATGAAAATAAACAAATGTTTACTTGTTTAAAATGTATATACTTTAGTGTTATTCCTCATCGTCAGATTGCTCTTCTTTGTCTGATGTAAACTTTAAAAATATGCCCCCTTCAATTAATCAGTTTCTGGTGGAAGGAGGAAAAAAACCCCCAGAAAAATGAACACCGGTTAACGGGCGGTGTCTTGTCTCTAAAATCCCTGTTGTAAAATACTCTTTTGTAAAAAAGGATAACATATAAGAGAGGGAGAGCTGGAAGAGTAAGGCAATGGAGTGGTGATGGTGGTTATGGTGGTGGTGAAGTAATGTGTTCAGAGAGTGCATGTGTGCACGCGTGCACGCGCACGCGTGCACGCGCACGCGTGTGTTTGCGTATATTTAGCAGGGAATACATCTTTGAATTGTTTATATTAATATTATAATACAATTATATTAATTTTATTTCTATTATGTACTCATAGTATGTATCTATATGTGTGTGCCTGTATATATTTATATATGTGATGTGTATGTGTGTTTCATGCGTGTTGGTGTGCATCTATGTGTGTACGTGAGTGTGTATATATATATATGTGTGCGTGTGTGTGTTGTATATGTATGTGCATTTTTACGTGTACATGCATATGCGTGTATATGCATGTATGTGTATGCGTGTACATATATGTGTGGATGTGTATATATATATATGTGCATGTGTATGTATGTATGTATGTGTAAATGAAGTGGTGTGATTTGTTGCTAACAAGTCTGTCCGGGATGTGTATGTCTATAGGGCATATGTTCAACGAGATAATCAACGCGTATTCTGTTAAAATACTTGTAAACAGGCACAAGCACCCAATATTGCCGCAAGGGGGAAGCGGTTGGAGCTTTGATTATAAAGTGCGACCTATACCATTGAAGAATCTTTTTTGTGATCCTAACAAAGAGGGAGACTAGTTGTACGAGCACCAGCTCAGGTGTGGCTACAATACTCCAGGCAGAGGCGAATGGTGGATTTGTAGAGGTACAGGATACTCTGAGGTGTAAGTATTATTCTAGCACGATAGAGGGAACGTATCATTGTTTCAGCAACCTTTTCAATGTCTTTTATATATTTCTTCCAGTTCATATTTCTTTTGGATGTGAAGTCGGGGGGTATTAAAAAAATTTCAGGTAAGATCTTATTTCTCATGAATAGCATTGCTTAGAGATACTTTTTGTAGTTATTAAATAACAGTTAATTTTACTAACATTAAAATTTACCATCCATTTACAGCCCGATTCAACTAAGGTTTCGAAGTTATTTTCTTCTTACCCTGCCATTGTCTTTGACTTGTGTACATCCGTCCTTCCCTCATCAATGTTAAAGGCCGTTGTATCATGAGTAAATATACCCACCTCGGACGCATTCTCTTCCGGTCATTCTCTTGCTTTTTCTCACTCTCACTTTGTCTAATTTTTTTTCATTATATTCATCTTTCTCATTTATAAGATAATTGCGCAATTAAATATAATATAAATTAATCTATTTCTTTTCGTACGCACATAAATATTTCTACATAGCACAAAGTGCAACTGCGAATAGAATCACAAACAATTCGGAGTAAATCGTATTGAAGATGTACGAGGGGCGCACACTAATTAATGCCCCTCGCCCACTTTCAATAGCAGTAGAGTAACGAAACTTGGCACATTATTAGTCTTCTCTACATAGGAACCACCCAGACTTATACATTTCTCCTATCGTTTGATGCAGCTCTGGAGATCGGTTTTGTAGAACACCCCACGTTTATCCTCCAAACACGACGTGACTTCAGAAATCAAGTCTACATCATCTGAGAAATGCTCTCCTTTCAAAAACAACTTCATGACTGGGAAGAGGTGAAAGTCAGAAGGTACATGGTTAGGAGAGTAGGGAGGATGGGGATGAGTTCATGCCCACATGCCCGTGCTTCTGATCTGGCGACATGCGAGTTGTGGATCGGAGCGTTGTCCTGCAGGAGGAGTGTATCATTGCTGATCTTGCCCCGCCTCTTGATTTTGATAGCTTCCCTTAATTTACTCAAAATTGAAGCATAATAGGCTCCTGTAATTGTTGTACCCTTTGCCAGGAAATCTGTAATCTCTACTACGTCCTGGTTCAAGAAGACTGGGAGAATGACCTTGTCAGCAGAGTGCTGCACTCTTTCCTTCTTTGGAGGTTGTGAGTCCAAGTGTTTTCGCTGCATTGACTGGACTTTGGTCTCTGGATCATATTTATCGACCCAGGTTTCATCCTGTGTAATCAGTCGTTTGAAAAACTTTGACTCATCTTCTTGGCATATCTCCAAATTCATCCTCGAGCACTCGACGCGTTTTCGCTTCTGAAATGGTGTGAGCATCCTTAGAATCCATCTGAAAGACACCTTATGCTTATGAAAATGGCCATGATTATAGTTTCCACAGACCTTGTACAAATCTTGACATACTGGGCTAGTTGGCGAATAGTAATGCGCTGATCTTCCAAAATGGCAGCTTCAAATTGACGGACATATAGCTCATCAATGGCAATATATATATATATATATATATATATATATATATATATATATATATATATATATATATAAAAGGTTGCATATATGTGAGTGGGTGTGTGCGTGAATGGTCGTGTATTTTTATTTGCATTTAAGTTTTAACGCATTGTCGTAAATAATCTCACCCGTTACTTAAATAGCTGTAAATGTGAGGCTAGTTCGTTTCAAATAAAAAAAATACAAGGGGTTGAACAATATTAAAGTGCCGCATGAATGTTTGTTTGAAAAAGAGAATTATTGCGATCATTGCGCTGCTCCCATGGGTCGATGTTTAGAAGTTCCGAGTATCAACGTGATGGTTCGAGGTTCAACCCTTTGCTAGAGACGGATGCTAGTCTAGCCGCACTGATGTGTTTTGATACAACGAAACAATGCTGCATATGAATGACTCTCTCTCTCCCTATATATCAATACACACACACACACACACACACACACACACACACACACACATATATATATATATATATATATATATATATATATATATATATATATATATATATATATATATAGGAGCAGAGGTGGTGGTCATGGGTTTGCGTTCACATTAACGTCCTATCTATATAAATCATAGTATGTTTCATCAGTTTTGTTATAAATATAATCGCTGATTATTACATTATACTACTATAATATATTCGGTTTTTGTGTGTATTGAAAGAACATGATTAACTATATATTTATTATACAATTTAGTAACGACTATTTAACTTATATTGTAGCGTCAAAAGATTTCACCATGGCAGATTACATTGTGATGACGTAATAGACCCGTTTTTCTATCTCCTGTGTTGTTCCCCTTTCGCACTATCTATATTTCATTCTCGCTCTCTGTCTGTCTGCTTGTCTGCCTGTCTGTGTCTCGCTCTTTCTCCCTTTTCTTTTTTACTGCATCTTCCATCTTTTTCTCTATTTCCCCATTTTTCACTTTTGATCATTTTTTCTCTCTGTAACTGATTTATTTTTCTCTTCTTCAATCATCATTCGATTTTCCTCCCGTCGAAATGAAATTGGTACTCTTGCATAATTTAACCCGAATTCCCGTCAAGCATGGATCAGGCGAGACCGGCAATCGTCGCCGTCAGCCGAGTGTCGTAACAGACGCAGACTGATAAAAAAATGCAAATGAAAAAAATCAAAAATAAGAAACATCTACCTTGATAAATGAAAATATGTTTATTTAATTTTTAATGTACATCTATTATGTTGGAAGCAATGGAAAAGGTTATTTCTGTGCGCAATGGCAGCAGCACATTTTGAAGAGAACCACGGCTGGCTATTAGGTTTTGCCGGAACTTTGTCGAGGGTATGAATCGGTCTATGTCTACAATTAGCCATTCGGTCAGATCTGATTCTATAGAGGACACATCCTATTGAAACATATAACGCGGAGGTAGACCTGATATAAATGTACGTAATCTATCCCAGTAAGCCATAGATTGTCGATATATTGTACGGTGGAGAGGTACATCTGAGGAATTATTACATTCTATTTTCATCTTAATGCGACAGAGTGGTCGGAAGATCCAAGTGGAGACAGAACGGAAGCTGAACACAGTTCAGGGCAAATTGTGAGAAAAAGGTCTAGGAGACTTGCATACTGGCCGTCAATATCGGGCACACGGGTTGGTGGATGTACAATCTTAGTGAGGTCATAAACTATGGAGAATCATGACAGAGCCTTCCCTCATCATCGGTTTTGGTGAGTAAGTTAACTATTTCACATTGTGAACATTGAAGTCTCCACACCATGAATATTAGTTGAAGGATAAGCAGATAGGACATGGTAATTTTTTTCGGATATGCTTTTACAAAGGGTAACTCTGCTGTTGTAAAGGCAATAGAGAGCAAATATAAATGCAGTAGTTTGAACTAGTGAAACCCGGAACACATATAGAGTACGTTAGAATCTTCTCTTGATATGCCCCTACAACATATAAAGCTATCTGTAATATAGCCACATATTCCATGCACAGTGCGATCATGGGGGTCAGATTTGGGAGTTAAATTAGACTATACTTTAATTATTAACTCTAGGGGAATAGTATGTACAATGCCAGTTTCACTTAGAAATAATATGTCTGTTTCAGTGCCTTGTAATTGGGTTTCAACCTCTGGAACGTTAGAACGTAGATTCCTGATGTTCGAGAAGGAGACATGGTCGCGGGGATATACGGTAGCAGTTGGAGATCCGGGTTTAATCATGTATTTCTTTTTTTTTAATTTTCATGATGGAGTTTTGTGATTTGTTCACTAGGTCGACCGACTTGCTTGCAGCAGGGCAGAGAGGGAAAGTAAGGGAGAAATAGAAATGAAGAAATATATATGTAACACATGAAAGGTAAAACCGTAACGATTACCCACTAATATGGCATCGAGAGGCCTCACTAGAAGTTCCTTCATGGTCAAAAATCCATTCACCTAATTGCAATACAGTAGCACTAGTACTTTACAATTGCTGATAGTACACCCTCCTTAGTGGTTAATCCAAGTTTCGGGTCCCTGACTATCAGGCGGATAACGTCAGCCCAGATAAAAACTTACCTCCAACTCCCTTATTAGTGACATAGCTACAAGTATAGACATAGAAACAGAACATTTTCGACATCTTTGGAGGTCGTTCAAGCAAAATACTGCCAACCTAGAATGCAGCTTTTTCTTCTCCCTTTGTCAGAAAAATCACGCATTAAAAATTGAGGACTGAGTGAAAAATAAAGAGAAACAAGAGTAAAGAAAGCTGCCGATAACGCATCCACAATACATTGTCTAATCTCCATAACTATTGTTGAAATCTGCAACTTGGATCGCGAAAAAATATCCTGTGCGCAAGGATATCCATTGTCTGCACTATCTCTTTGTAGATCTCCAGGAGAAACCATACTTTACACACGACCATTTTTTAAGCAAACATTTATGTTTACAATGGTTGCATCTCACATTTGGGAGGGCAGCAATTTCTTCTCTTTACAATGAAATTGTAGGCATCGGTATGTTCATGTCTTTTTCTAATATGCATGGATTTATTTCTTTGCCTGACATTTTCTGTTTGGCGCGTTTGAAAATATATTTGTTTGTTAGGTTTGTTTTCTGGAGGGAGAAGGAGTGACTCGCTTACTTCCAATTTGAATGTCGTATGCTTCCATTTAGATAGCGCTTTTTCATTGGCTAATCAATGTCCCTGAAACTAATTACAAAAAAATAGTAAATAAGTAACTAATAAGAAAATAAAAAGCCACATCGCCTTATCACCTTAAAAATTACTGAAAACATAACAGAAAAAAAATTAAACAAATAAAATAGAAAAGTCGAGTTAGCGTTTCAACATTTGAAAAACGCTCTGCTGACAGCGATGATTGCCGGTCCCGCCCGACCCATGCTTGACGGGAATTCACGAGAATTCGGGTCGAATTATGCAAGAGTACCATGAAACCAAGTACAAGTGAAATGCACACAGCAATATTTTGCGTAATGTTCGCCATAGTGTACGTGGAATATTCGCTTGCTCGATATAGAAAATGATGCACAGACATCAAAAATGTTCTCATCCTAAGAATAACAGATATCAACCTAATTTTTCTCATTTTTATACGGTTCCAGACAACGCCGAGCAGCCCTCCTAGTCCAACTGAAATTAACTTCAAATATAATGCACACAGTTATAAACAACTTCATCAGTGTGGTAGCAATACATAATTTAAGTAAATATAATATATGTTAATCATCGCCCTCTTCTCATTCACTGTAAAGCCGGTTTATAAATAGATCATCTTAGTTAAAAACGGTCCATTCAGTTTTGGGGTTGATAGCAAATTTCAGACTGATAATGTCAGAACGACAGAAAGGCAAATAAAGTGTATACATTGCCCGCAATCGAATCAATCAAATATTTGCTGTTATTTGGCGTATAATTCATTAGGAATATTGTGTGTGTGTTATTTGGCGTATAATTCATCAGAAATATTGTGTGTGTGTGTGTGTGTTATTTGGCGTATAATTCATCAGAAATATTGAGTGTGTGTTATTTGGCGTATAATTCATCAAAAATATTTAGTGGGTGTGTTATTTGACGTATAATTCATCAGAAATATCGTGTTGGGTCAGTTGGAAACAAAAGGCAAATTTCTGGATTTTCATCTTTTCTTTTTGTTCAAAATAACAAAGGCACGATATTATCGACTTTAAAAGATGTAATTTTCTTTCTTTTTCTTTTTATTCTTCTTTTTCCTCTCATTATCTTGTTCCGTCTCACGTTTTTCTTCAGTTACTTGTTGTCTCTTCTTTTTTCTCTTTTTTCCTCTTCTATTCTTCTTCTTATTCCTTCTTTTTCCATTCGTCCTTATTTTTCTTCCTATTCATCTTTTTTTTTCACCTTTTTTCTTTTTTTTCTTTTGTCTCTTCTTTTTCTTCTTTTTATCATTTTTTAAATCTTTTTTTCTTTTTCTCCTTTTTCATTTTAATTCTTTTTAATTTCTCTGTTTCTTCTTTTTTTCTTCTTTTTTACATTCTCTTCTTCTTTTTTCTTTTTCTTCTTCCTCTTCTATTTATTTCTTTTGCTTCTTTTTGCTTTTTTCGTCATTTTATCTCAGTTGTTCCTTTTTATTTTCTTTCTTTTTCTATTTTCTTTTTACATCTTTTTTCTTTTGAATTTTTATTTTTCTTCTATTTTTCTTGATCTTTTTTTTCTTTTTGGACTTTTTTATCCCCTTATATTTCTTCTTCTGTATCTTCTTTTCCTTCTTGTGTGTTTTTCCTTTTTTCCTTTTCCTTTATTTTCTTTTTATCCCTTTGTTCTTTTGCTGCTTTATCTTCTTATTTTTCCTCTTCAGTTTTTTTTTCCTTTTTTCGTCTTTTTCTGTTCTGAGTATATTTCGTCTTCTTTTTTATTCTTCTTTTTTCCTTCTTTTATCGTTTTCTGTTCTGTTTTCTTTTATTCCATTCTTTTTCTACTTTTTGACTTCATTAATATTATTTTATTGTTATTATAATTGTATTATTATTATTTTGTATTATTGTATTATTATTATTTGATTATTATTATTTTATTATTATTATAATTAATATTATATCCTTATTAGTATGTTATTATTACATTATTATTATTGTTACATATAATATATTATTATTGGCTCGAAGGGGTTTTCACACAGGTTATGAAAAATCATCCTTTAAAAACAGCATAGCTATTCCCTGGAAGCTGAGTGACAACAAGTCGCCTTAGATTTCCAGAACCATCCACCTCTTTCGATAACATTTGAAATACATTTGCATTATCCCAACAGCTGCTTGTCATTGTTTTTTTTTGTTTTTTTTCTCATTGGCAGCGCCTATTGGTCTTCACTGGAATTTAAGTGCCAATAAGCCTCCCCAGATACCAGTTCTACTCGCACTTATCCGGCGGAGGTATTATCTGTTCTCGTGTATTTTCTTTTTTGAGGGCGGGGCAGTGATTTGGCAATGGGATTGTGGAGGAGGGGTTAAGTTAAAGAACTTATAGATATGCGGTTTCAGTGTTCTTGTTTCCGTGTACTGTTACATGTTTTGAAATTGCAGCAGTTTGTCTGCCCCGCGCTTATTCGTCCTGTTTGTTAGTTTCCAAATTAAAGGTTTTTTCTTAATATTTCAGCTGTTTACAATATTGTTGTTTGTTGTATTGTTCAAGTATTCCTTTGATTTTAATTCCTCACATACTTTTTTCAAAGTTTTTCGGGCTTCTTCCTATTGCTCTTACTATTATAGGTATTATTTGGATTTTCTTCATCTTCCATATCCCTTTCAGCTATCTGGCTAGTTTGTATTTGCTCGTTTTCTCCTTTTCATTGATATTTCCTCCATGGTCAGCTGGAACAGCACTATCTACGATTTGACAGGACTTTTTTTTCCTTGTTAATTATTATTAAATCCGGTCTTCTTGCTTATATGGGTTTATCAGTTTGCATGTCCATGCCTCATAGGTTTTTGTGATTGCCCATTATATTATTATAATTATTATTATTATTATTATTATTATTATTATTATTATTATTATTATTATTCACAACATCATAAGAAAGAACATATCGATTATGGAACTTAACAGGCTTCTGTATGCAACCTCATACGTTATTGCGAATCGTCTTGGAGCAAGTCTGTTGGCAAGGTCGCTGGAAAGATGGTGGGATATTTCTACCGCTCCAGAAGATATCTCACTACTGATACAATTCTCTATCTATATAAAAGCCAAGTACGCCCAAGGATGGAATACTGCTGCCATATGTGGACAGGACCTGTTTAAAACAGTATACCCTGCCTTGACAGAGTACAAAATAGACTTCGTGGCTTACTGGGGGATGCCCTGCAACCTCTCTCCCACACAGGAGACGTTGCGAGCCTATCTTTGTTTTATCGTTATTTCCATGGTAGGTGCTCGTCTGAGCTCCAATCTCTAGTCCCCCTCGCCAATCTTTTACAAAAAAAAACACCCGTCTAGCTGAAACCACTGTCAAAAATTTTCCTCACTCTTTATCTGTGCCTAAATCAAAACGTAGATTCCATGAACAATCTTTCTTAGAAATGCACGCCTGTGGAACTCTGTTCCGTCCGCCTGCATCCCACCTGACTACAACCTGGATCTCTTTAAGTCAAACTTAAACAAATTCCTGATAAACCGCCCCCTTAAGTTGACACTTTTATTAAATACCCACACTAACGTACTGTACAGGCAATAATCCTTATCCCTGAGTGGCTTCCGGACCTTGATAAGTGGTGACCACCTTGTAAAAAAAAGAAAAAGAAAGAAATGAAGGGTAGAAGGCCATACTGGCAAATTCGGCTTGAGGAAAGTATTACACGGTGGCGGAAAGACATTGGTAGAATCGAAGAAATAAGAAAAGGAGGTAAATATAGACAGAAAACAAAGGACGAGCTTGAAGAGGTATAGATTGCTGGAAAAGGGAACGATGAGCGTTCTAACAATGTTGAAAGAGAAAATCCACACTAGTGGTATGAACATTCGGAACTTTGATTGAAAAGGTGTTGCGTTTCAGCAGAATAACTTTATTCCGGAACAGTCAACTTCAGCTGTATAAAGAATTAAATGGTAGTAAACAGGCAGGAAATAACAACACTCTAAATGCAAAATATGCCAGGAAGGTTTGGAGTGGGATTTGGTCTGTGGAAGGACGATATAATGAGAAGGCTATCTGGTTGGGTAAGGTCAGAAAAAAAGATATCAGGAATGCGGCATATGAAGAACGTTGAGATAATCATTGATTACGTGAAGGCTGGCATACGAAAGATGACAAACTGGAAGGCACCTGGTCCAAATGTAGTGATGGGCTTCTGGTTTAAACAGTTTCAATGCCTTTATCCACCTATAGCTGCTGCCTTGGAGACAAGTATGGATCAATGAAAAACGGTGGTGGCAGCAAACATAGAGCTGATGGGGCAGGTTGGCATTGAACTTGGAATATTCCAAGGAGACTCGTTATGTCCACTTCTTTCTGTAATAATACTGATGCCACTGAGCATCCTCTTGAAGAGAGAAAAAACTAGGGTATAACGTTGGATCGTCACAGACGCCTCAACCATCTACTGTTTATGGATGATTTTAAAATATTAAGTAGAAATGAAAAGGAAATGGAGAAACTGGTAACACTTGTGGGTGCATTTTCAGAAGACATTGGGATGGAGTTTGGGATTAGTAAATGTTCATTCGAATGGAATAGTGCTGTCAAATTGTTGTTGTAGTAGGGTTTAAGCATCATGATCAGAGAAATGAAGGTGAAAGTCAGAAAGAAGTATCTCAGAAGAGTAAAACTAATTACAGAGTCGAAACTGTATGGCGGAAACATAATGAAATCAGTGAAGGCATGGGCAGTCAGTGTTTTGAGATACCATGAGGGAATTTTAGAATGGTCTGGCAAGGAGTTACATGTCATGGATATCAAAACAAGAAAAGTTTTAACAATGTTTAGTATATTTTACATTCAAAGTAGTGTAGCAAGGCTGTATAAAAATAGGAAAGACGGTGGGAGAAGGTTGAAATTTGTGAAAGATTGTTGTAGAACCGAAGAGATGTTGTTGAAGGAGCATATGGTTAGAATTAAGGAGTGGATGCTTAAGTTTGTGGTCAATGAAGTGCAGTTATGTGAGAACAAGCCTGATTATGAGAAACGCATGAATAGAGTAACGATGACAAATTAGATGTATGGTGGTAGCTAGGTGTCATAACGAACAAACAATTAAAACATAATCGTCAGATTTGGTCGTCATTGACAAAGTCTAAAAAAGCTGGCAGATTGTAGACTTTTCAGTACCCTGGGACAGGAATGAGAGAGAGAAGGAGAACGAAAATGGAGCAATTATTACCCATTGGCCTTAGATATAAAGCGCATACACATGGTTATCACAAATACTCGCGGTCGTAATTGGTACGTTAGGAGTAGTATTAAGTAATCTGGAAGACAATTGAAAAAAAACTACGAATCCTCGATGTTTTCTACGGCCTTAACACTTCTGATATTATAGGTACAACCAACCTCCTTAGGAAACCCCTTGATCTTTGAAGCTCCTTGTTTGGAAATGAATCCCATTTTTTTAAGGGAGACATTGATAAACGCAATCAGAATGATTATTATTATTATTATTATTATTATTATTATTATTATTATTATTATTATTATCTGTTGTTTCTTCTTTTTCATCTACTCCAACATTTTTCTTCTTTATTTACCTATTACATTGTATCTTTACTAATGAAATATACATAATAATTCTAAAAAAACTCAAACAATGCAGTAGCTACAACTGAAGGTTAGTTGAACTCTCTTCTTGTTGACTTATTTTGTCCTGACTTTAGCCTTGATTTTTGCAAGATTACGGCCAATAGCTATTTGCTGTCATTACGATGGCTATATACGGGGTGCCGCAATAAACTATTTACACAATTTAATGACCATAAACCAATATTTATTATAAGTAAGAAAAGTTGCATATATCAAAATACTGTAAAAAATATAGAAACCAGCAAATCATCGAAAGTGTTCAAATTGTTGGTCATTGTTGTCAATGAGCAGCTGACCATGTCCATTGATTTAATCGAAAACGTTACTAATCACTTCAATTTCGATATTGACATATCTTTTTATTTTTAACTCATTCAGTGTAGCTCGTTTAGTGGTGTGAATCCTGTGTTGTACATGCCCCATCACATCGCCCCCCCACCAAGAGAAAAATCAAGTGGGGCTCAAATCCAGTGAGCGTTGAAAGAAATCGATACTTTCTTGTTGGCCTAACTATTTCTTCCGAAGGTTGCAGCAAAATGTGATCTTACGTGATGATGATAATAGCAAAGTGCTCCATACTGTTGGAAGTGGCATTCTTATTTCTAAACATCACTTGAGAACGTGGCTTAGCGTATTCATGCAGCAAATTGAGATAATTTTAAAAGTGTATACGTTATATTGGGGCACCCGGTATTTCGTTTTGTTAAGTTAATTTATGACATATCTTTACATATGTATACAAATAAAGAGAGTCAAAGAATACAGAAATAACTTATTCATATATTAAAATAAAATGAAATAAATAAATATCTACTATTATATAAAACATACTTTGTGTGCGTGCCTGTGTGTGTGTGGAAATTCGTTACCTATAGACTATGCAATGGCTGCCCCGATTTTTATGAAAATTCCCACCACTATATATTATGTTCCTAGTAGTGTTCTTAAGGGAGATTTTGTATCGGAATGTCTTCGATAAGTATTGATAATCGATAATTGAAATATTCCAATAAAAAACAAGAAACAGTCGATTGTGACCAGAGTTAACATTTTACATAGCCTAAAGTCACAATCGCACAATGAGAGAAGTTTTATTGCCACACAAGCTTAAAGGCCCGACATATAAAATCACAAGTAGGTTCTCTGAGATGGCCAGGGTAGGTTCGAATTGAATATTTCTATTGAAAGCAGAATTACACAATTGCATTTGACTTCTTTTTTAATTTAAACTTCTATTCAAGCCATTATCCTCGCACAAGCAGAAAAGCCAGGCCTACAAAATCAACGGTAGGTTCTTCGATGACAGATGTGCGTTCGAAATGTCACTTTCTGTAAAGATCCCAATTAAACCATGATACTTGACAGTTACATTTAAAACTTTTAATTCAAGCCATTATATATACAAATGATTTTATTAAATTAACAGTAGGTTCTCTACAGTGCAATGTAGACTATAATGTAATTGTGGACTTTGTCACTGCGGGGATAAAAGCTGTGAATTTTCCGTCCTGTGCATCGCGATGTTTCCCAAACTCGTCTACATCTTCGTCGACATGCATTCGTGTCCGAATATCAAAGGTCCTAAGTGCTATACAAAACAAAACAAAAACAGCAGAAGCGGAAACTGAGTTTCGTAAGAATTTTAGTCATTATCAAGATAATGAGTGTTTTTTGGTTGGAAAAAGCAATTTGGGCTCTGAATAGTCGGAGTGATTGGTTTCCTTGTATTCTGGTGGTCGGTTACGATTGTTTGGTTCTAACGCCCCTTTGTTACCGATTGGTTATTAGATTGGCTCTTCTATTTTCTTCGAATTCGCTTGTACCCGCCTTGACTGTTCCCCCTTTCATGTATGTTATTCTATGAGGCTTCAAAGGTGTTTGGATCTATATTGACCTCACAGAGATGTATTCAACTGGTCTTTGAATCTAAGTTGCCGGTTGCCTCTGAGTCGTTTTCCTGCATTCAGTTGACTGAAGAGCACGTGTCTCCCCAACTAAAATAGGCAATCAATTGATTCCATTGAAAAATCGATGATTTCTATGATTCCGATGACAGTAAATACGTAGGAGTGTGAAACATTCGTTGCTCACCATTAGATCCCTGGCGACGGTTGATCTCCCTGCTAGTAAATGATTAAATAACTACATTTTTTTTTAAATACTAAATGGAAATGAATACTATATGAAACACACACAATAAACACTCACACACACACACACACACACACACGCAAACACACACACACACACACATATATATATATATATATATATATATGTGTGTGTGTGATTTATTAGATGGTAAAAAGTTACATTTGGTGACTACAATCAGCCATCTGGTTCAGTCAATGAGACTTCGTCAAATGTAACTGTTTACCTTCGAATATATAATAAAATATATTTTGCTCTTGTTATCGAGCGATTTAACAACCTCGTTGACTCTATTAGCCTGGTTATATATATATATATATATATATATGTATATATATAATTTAAAGGAGATTAGAACAATGGTCTAAAGAGCCGAGTGTATTTTAATGTAACAGTGAAATTACTAGTTTAATTAAAATACAGGACATAGAAAGTGCTCGTTGTAATTTAGATATATAATAAGCTCGATAGTTAAATGTCCTAGAGCTAATTCAATATTAAATAATGTGATTGATAATTTAAAATTTAAAAATCAAATTTTAATTAAATTAAAAAATCCGTTTCATAAGAAGGAACAACAACAAAATCAATTATCTGTACGATCGTTTCGGAAAACAATGCTTTTTATTGTGGTATACATCAAGTTATGTACAATAATTATATATAGTTTTTTGATAAGCAAGGTCTCCTCATCAGCAAATTTTGAAGGGTTTTTATTTCATATTACCAATCTATATCACCTATCCTACTTAATAAATCTCTATTAATGTCACGAAAATTAACTAATATAACTCAAGACGAAATTAAACAAATACTTATAGCTAGAGAGTCTTTAATAACATTTGAAAATAAATATTGGACCAGGAAAAATACTCCTAACCACTTCAACATTTTAATGGGATCGACGGATTCGACTCAGGTCACTGATATAATTGGCCTTTTCCTTTTAAATGAAATACATTGTATACTCCATAAACAATTCAAACTTGAAGGAGGACTATATAGAAATGATGCACTTTTCATAACTAATTCTACTAATAAAAATGATGAAAATGCAATTAAAGCTCTACATAAATTATTTTAAAATTATGGACTTAGTATAAAAATCGACCCTAATAAAAAAATTATTAATTTCTTAGACATAACCTTAAATCTTGAGAATTCTACCTTTGAACACTATCATCAACCTAACCAATTACTACTATATGTCCACAATCAATCAAACCACCCTAAATCAATATTAAAATCAATAGTTCCCAATATAACTTTAAGAATTTCTAGACTGTCTTCTACTAAATCCATATTTACCAAAAATGAAAAATATTATAATGAGGCCCTTAAAAACTCTGGATATAATTCACAAATAAAATTCATAAATGAAAATGATAGAAACATAAACTGCATTAAAAATAAACCTATTAAGAGCGTAATAACATATAATATGGCAATGTCACCCCGTATACGAGTTAAGAAAAATAACCAAGAGACAAAAAAAGATAAAACCAAACCACAACTACTAGATAATAATACAAATAAACAGCAAACCAAAACCCGTAAACGTAAGAATATACACAAGGAGATCCTATGGTTCAACCCCCCCCCATATTCCAAAAACCTAGAAACAAACATAGCCAGAGAATTTTTTTAAATATTAGATAAGAACTTTAAAGCGCCCCATAGATATAATAACATTTTCAATAAAAACATAATTAAAGTATGTTACTCTACTTTGCCTAACCTTCATGAGAAAATAATAAGCTCTAATAATAAGAAAATTAATAAACTACAAAATACAACTATACAAAATACATCGGACTGTAACTGTAGAAGAAAAAATAAATGTCCCCTACAAAGCTCATGTAAAATTAAAAATGTTATCTATAGCTTCACAGTATCAAAAACTCCAAATCTACATGAACCTATTAACAGCCATAACTCAACTACCAGATTAAATAATAACACCAACTTTAATCAATCTACCGATCAATTACTAATCAACCCACCATATAATAATCAAAACCCAGATCTAACGGAAAATAATCACAACCAGCAAGAGGTAATATATTTTGGTTCAACATCTGGCCTAATAAACATAGAATTTCAACGCACAAACATTCTTTTAAAAATAACTCTCTGTCAAACCAAACTACTCTATCCAACTATATTTGGCAACTAAAAAAACAGCAATATTTCTTTCAACTTAAAATGGCAAATAATTGAGACTTGCAAATCATATAAACCAGGAGATAAATTTTGTGCACTATGTACAAAAGAGACCCTAACAATTTTAAAATATGAAGATATAAAAAATACAACCAAACTATTAAATTCAAGACAGGAGCTTATGACATGTAGTCATAAACGTTGGTTTAAATTTAATAAATATAAACCACCTTAAATCATTAAAAATTACTTATTAGTAAAAACAGATTACAATTATTATTATTTTTTTAATAAATTAAGTTAGACTAATAATCTCCCTTACACCCCTCAAATAAATAAAGTAAAGAAAACATGACAGTTATCTCCCCTTAAAATATGTAATAATAATATTCTCTATATATAAACCGTAGCGTCTTTAAATAAAATATACGCTAACGGAAACAATTTATTGCACGAGCGTCCCCCCCCCTTTTAAAATTCATCATTCAATAAGATAAAAAGCTATATCAAACATCTAAATGACTATTTTAACCACAGTTCCTGATTTCGAAAAACGAAACATTAAAAGGTAAATATCTCTATATATTTTTAAAGGAAATTTATTATGTAAATTCAAACATATATATTTTTCTCTACTTATTTCTATCTCTAACCCATATTAATTTTCTTATAAATTTTTAATCCAGACCTTTATTTCAATTTTTAATATTCATCTGCCTTACTTTTAATGCTAGGTTTATTTATGGTGTCTTTTAAATTAAAAAAAACCTTCAAAATTTGCTGATGAGAGACCTTGCTTATCAAAAAACTATATATAATCAATGTACATAACTTGATGTATACCACAATAAAAAGCATTGTTTTCCGAAACGATCGTACAGATAATTGATTTTGTTGTTGTTCCTTCTTATGAAACGGATTTTTAATTTAATTAAAATTTGATTCTTACATTTTAAATTATCAATCACATTACTTAATATATATATATATATATATATATATATATATATATACAGAGAGAGAGAGAGAAAGAGAGAGATACATTAACATACAGTACTGTTTCGCTGTTTCACAGCTAATCAGTGCGGCTAGAAAGACAACTACCTCAAGCCAGGATTAAAACCCGACCGCCTGTACGAGAGTTAAGCATCGTAACCATAAAGCCCAACGCCGGATGCTGTGCGAGTCGTGAATTAACGAGGTTTTGACATCGTCCGAAATACCTTAGTTCGATTTGTTTACACAAAGAGCATCGCTTTATACGCTAATGCTAATGCGTATATTACTTCTCAATATGCTCAACTCAAGGTGAGGAGCATTATATATATATATATATATATATATATATATATATATATATATATATATATATATATATATATATATATACGAAATAAACACATTAGAATTAAGGAGTATCCAAGTTATTTTCACTAATGATAGTTTTTGATAGAGGGGGATTATGTCAAGCCTTTTCTTTGGTTTATTTTGTTGGTGGAGTGGGAAAATAGGGCGCCTTCAATCAGCAAACATGAAGATTTATAGATTATGGGTTTAATAAGATTTGCACTTTGAAGTCAAAGAGATGGCTGTACTTCATTATATGAGATAAAATGAAGTCCAGTATCTTATTGTGTTTTTTTTTGTTTTCATAAAATTTCCAATCCAAGGTCGTTGATTTCGCCAATGTAAATTATTTTGCAACCTAGATAAGTAAAACAATATACCTCAGCCTTTACTATATTTGTGATGTTAGATTTTGATTTCCTGACTATATAAAAAAGTGATAGATGAAGTCACTTGAAATATTTGGCAGTCTATTCTGTTCACTGTTGTGTAGATGGGGTTGTTAGAGGTTGTCGGTAGAGATAATTTTCATATCATTGTCGAGTTAATTTTTGCATTGTTTTGCCTGCGTATAGAGTAAATCCAGAAAACTTTTCACTTGGGGTTTTGTTTGGAATATGGTGGGTATTATAGAGTTTGGAAAGTGCGTTCAATAGACTGGAATATCTCGCTGAGTCTACATATTTAATGAGGTAAAATCCGATTACAATATCGGATTTCATACTATTATTGTGGTACGAATATAAATGTATACAATTGTCTTTGTTAATTGGCAAACAAACATGAAAAACTGTCGAAAGTTTGGATCTTAAATAGTACGTGTTCTCTCCTGATGAAATATATACATTAAGACCGAAATAAAATAATCACATTAAAAACTGCACTAAACCAAATTGTCAATGAAATAACCACAAAAAAGGTGGCAAACTATTCATATATCTATCCCGATTTCCCGCTACAGACTTGAAGACGACATAAAATGCACGGAACAGATAATAAATAACACGAGGTGTGAGGGGTTTTGCACAATAGATATTGAGAACGGTGATGATATTCGAGATGTAAATATAATTTTTCCGAGAAATCCTATATAATCCAATTATATGTTACTGCTTTTCGGAAGTTATCGGGCAGGAAAAGTATAAAATTAAAACTGTTTTTGCTGTTCTAGTTGTTCATCTATTTTTTGACCTTGATAATATAATTACGGGTTGCTAGATAATAGTGTTTTTTATCTATATAACCATATCATAATATGTATATATGATGATTGCAACGTCTTGTCAGACGAGTGCCACTCCCTCAGGTACTGAAAGTCCATGAGCCGAAAATGACTTTAGTCCTGCCGGCAAAATTCACACGCACAAGCAAACATGACACTGAAGATGATCACTGGTGTGTGTGTATATATATATATATACATATATATATATATACATGCACGCATGCATACATCTATACCCATGCATAACCATATACACATACAAATAGCCCACATATATGCATGCATACACATTACATATATGCATACATAGACATACTTATACATACATAAACATACACAAGACGGTCATTGACATACGTATATATATATAAAGGCAAATATACATATCTACACATAAACACATACATATCTATACACATACACATATATATATACATACACCATAAATAATACACATAACTACGTATACAAACACATGCATACATACATATATACATACAAACATACACACATACACATATACAAATACATACACACATATACATACATATACCCATACGCACACATATGCACACACATATATACATACACTTACCTACATATACATACACGTACATAAATATGCACTCATACACATATACATACATGTTCATATATACATACCCATATATATGCATACATACACATGCATACATCTAGCTACATACACAATGTATAAATACATATACACACGCCTATATACATACATGCACACACATACATACCCACACAAACATATATACACACATATACATATATACACATAGATATACACACATATACATACACATGTACATAAACATACATACACATATACAGAGATACATATAATGATGGCAGATCAATTATTACATGCTTCCAACATTTCAGACCTACACGTGTCACAACTTTGCCATAGCAATAGGACAATTTTTTTTATAGAAAAATGCCCGGGGGAGTATCTATATCTAAGGTGTTACAGAGTTTTTGCTTTGTACGACAGCTAAATCTCTCTCTCGGATCAAAATGTTGACATCAAGCAACAAGCAAGAACAAAGTAACCAGCAACAAGTCAAACTGCAGACCAGCTTAATGCAGGTACTGGTCTTCCGCTTTATGTTTTTTTTTAAATCAGAGATTTGCTTCTCCTAGAGGGGTAGCCTTCACCACGGCTTACGGAAGCCCCTCCTCCCCGCATACACATGAAAATAAACACATGCGTACATACAAATGTACGCCAACATACGTATGCTTGTGCACACACATACAAACATAATCACGTAGAGGCACACATATACGCATATACACACATGAACACACATACGTACACACACATATGCATGCAAAATACACATAAATAAATAGTCCAAAAGTCATGAATAGTAAGTGATCAGCACATAATTTTCCAAACAAATCAATGTTCGAACCGACGAGAAAACGGTCCGACTGAAAACGTTTTAAAGACGCTTGTTTTGTTTGTTTTTTTTTAAGTTTGTTTTAGACTCATTCTTCTGCATCACATGGCAACACTATAAACAAACTCGCACATAATTTTCCAAAAACCGCGAGAAAACGGTCCCATTGAAAACGATTTTAAGACGTTTGGATTTTTTTTAAAATAAACTTTGTTTTAGACTCATTCTTCTGTAGCACATGACAATAATATAAGCAACTTTCCACATAATTTTCCAAACAACCGACGAGAAAAACGTCCAATTGAAAAAGATTTAAAGACGCTTGGATTTTTGTTAAATGAAGTTTGTTTTATACATATATACATCATATCAGGTGTTTGCGATACATTATAGATGTGTTGATTTACTTTCAATAAAAAAAAGTGCATCAGGCGAATCACAACGAAATATTACGAAATTAAGCAAATATTTTATTTATTATAAATTTATCCTGTAAATATATTTTGGAGTCAAACTCCATCTCCAGTATTTTTTGCAGTTTCCTTTCTTTCTTTTTCTTTGGGGAAAAGATAAAGAAGAAAAAAGAAAAAAAGTATTGAGAATAAAGTTCACCTCGAAATATATTTAAATTATAAATTTCTAAAGAGTAAAATATTTGTTTATTTTTTTAATATTGCGTTGTGATTTTACTTTCAAGCGCACCTGATGCGTATTTAATTATATATATATATATGTACATATATATGTATATGCATATATTTATGTATATAATTATGCATATATATATATATATATATATATATATATATATATATATATATATATATATATATATATATATAGTAAAAGATAGTCGCACACTTTTTGACGACACTTATTTTTAAAGTAAAATTTAAATGGAAAATTTGAAAACTTTGAAGTGTCCAATATAATGATAAAAGCATTATTATTTACTGATATTTTTTTGTAAGTCCGATATTTCACTAATAAAAAAAAAATCCTGGATCGAACTTTCTACCCTGATGAGGTTGTTTATGAGCGAAATATCGGACTTACAAAAAAATCAGTAAATAAAAATGATTTTATTATTATATACGACACTTCAAAGATTTCAAATTTCCCATTTAAATTTTACTTTTAAAAAAAGTGTCGTCAAAAAGTTTGTGACCAGCTTTTACTTTAAATCCCGCTCGAAACTGAGGCATTCCACACTTGAAATATCTTCTCTTCGCCATAACACCAAAATGAAGAGAAAGAAAAAAAATCATGGACCGGACTTTCTACACTGATGAAGATATGTGATAGCGAAATATCGGACTTACAAAAAATAAATCAGTAAATAAAAATGGTTTTATCATTATATTCGGTACTTCAAAGTTTTCAAATTTCCCATTTAAATTACACACACACACACACACACACACACACACCCACATATATATATATATATATATATATATATATATATATATATAGAGAGAGAGAGAGAGAGAGAGAGAGAGAGAAAGAGACTGTTTATATATATATATATATATATATATATATATATATATATATATATATATATATATATATATACAGGTGCGTCTGATGTTGGCTGCTAGCAAAATACGCTTAGATATGCTATTTAAATTTACACATATTTCGCATTTATTATTTAAGTTATTAAAAATGTAATATTATGAATTACCCAATACACATTTATAATTTCCAAAAAGTAGAAAAGAAATAGTAGTTGAGTACCATCGGTTAGAACCGAACCACAAACTTACACATAAAAAATCATACGTCTAGGAGGAAAACTTTGTGTACAAGTGAAGCAAAGACTGAAGTTTATTTAGCACTCAATATGGTTGGAATGTAGAAAGTAGTATTGGTTTTATTAAAGACAAACTGATTTCTATGACAACAATGTTTTTTCATAGACAAGATGCAAGCGGGGAAGAGGAGTGCGTATGACCTAAAGAGTTTTATGATTATATATATATATATATATATATATATATATATATATATATATATATATATATATATATATATATATACATATGGGGGTGTATGTGTGTGTCCTTAAGGTGAAAAGGTGTTTATCTGACTGATTGGATTTACATCCGTGAAGTTCCGTAAAGCGATGGAAAATAAACGTACATTTGTAGCACTATGGGGAATCTGTTTTATCTACTTTCATTAAATTAATAACAATCATTCTGTTTTGGTTGCCATTATTTGATTTCAGGCCTTCGTGTACAATCGAGACTTTTTATAATAACAGAAAAAAAAACGAGTTCATGTCGACGCCATTAATTTGATTATACGCACGAATCGATCGACGTGTTTTCTTACCGGCCTTCCCCAAATGTCCTTGTCATAAAAAGAAATCAGACTGAATAAACATCTAATAAAACCAGCTACACTAAATCACATTAAAGGACAAATTACTGTTTTATGACATCACCTTTGGGGTGTTAATTTCAGATAGAAAATTATAACTTAAAAACTTTAATATTGTGTGTCTAAGTAAGTGAAAGTTTTTGAATTTATTTAATTATTCTTAGAGCAAAGGCAAACTAATTTACTGAATGATACCATATAGTATGACGACATATTTTATATTACATCGAACATACAAAATAACCCAAGACACTATCTGTATGTCTAATTTCCACATATATCTTAAATAGATTTAAATCAGTTAATATTTAGTGCTATTAACTTGTAATTTTATTGTTTTCTATCTCTCTCTGTATAATTATAAATAATATGTAATTATTTTTTATACTTATTGACACTAGTGTTTTATCCTTCATAAATTATCAGTGCTGGAATTTATAATTGCCGCTGGTCGTGGGATTCGAACGCTGCAAGGTAATAATCCTGCCTAAATTCGCAAGGAAAGAAAAAACGCAGGTCTGTCGTAAAATTACAACGCTAGTCAAAAGCATCAAACATTTATAAAGATCTAAACGTTATATATATATATATATATATATATATATATATATATATATGTATATATATATATACGCATATATATGTGGGTGTGCGTGTTTGTATATTTATGCATACATAGATTTATGTATATATATATATACATATATATATATATATATATATATATATATATATATATATATATATAGTCCGTAAAGTTACTATACAGTCTTACAAGTTACTATACAGCCACCCTGTAATATATTAACAGTACAGTAAGATATTGTATTAAAACATTTATTTGTAACAAAAGAAATAAAAAGAAATAACACCTTTATGTTCATAAAAATCTCAGAAAATACACGTGTTACATCCGAAAAGACTGTAATAATCAAGGCAAACAATTTCTATGACAAATATTCAAATTGAAGGCTTTCAGCTCCAATACATTCTCGACAACGTGACACCACACTCTGACAAACTTTGGTGCACAAGTCACGATCAAGGTTGGCAAATGCATCAATAACAAATTGTCGAAGATCTTCAACATTTCTTGGCTTTCTCGAATACACAGAGTCTTTGATGACTCCCCAGACAAAGAAGTCCATTGGAATTATGTCTGGAGATCGTGGAGGAAATTCAATGGGCCCTCGCCTGCCGATCCATTTATCAGGAAATATCTCATCCAGAAAATATCAGACAGCTGTAGCATAATGGGGTGGGGCTCCATCCTGTTGGAAGTACAAGTTATTGAAATCTGGTCGTTGTCTCAATGCCGGTACGATGATATTTCTCAGTTTTTCCAGGCACCTTTCTCCTGTAACAGTTCGGTCGAAGAACTGTGGGCCCCCAATTCCATCAGACGATATTCCTGTCCAGACAGTTCTTCCAAGCTGGTTTAATTGGGACGTGATCGTAAAATGAGGATTTGTGTCACTTCAATAAACCCAGTTGTGACGATTTACGTGTCCCGAAAGTTTGAATGTGGCTTCATCAGTCCACACAATCTCGTCCAAGATAGTAGGATTATCCGCACACATCCTGACGATCTGTTCGCAAAACTGAGACCTGCGATCAGGATCATCCTCAAGAAGTCCGTGAATTGGGCGCGGGATGTATGGTCTCATGTGGAGTTTCGTGGGTATTTTATGTAGAGAGGTTCGTTTGATACCAATTTCTGCACTAGCACGGTGAAGTGATTTCTTTGGGCTTCTGCCATATGCCTCAGCAACTGTAGCCAAATTTTGTTCAGTGCACACACTTGGCCGACCAGAATGAGGAGCATCGGCAACTGAGCCAGTATCATCAAATTTGTCTCGAAGTTTATAAATAGCCAAACGTGTTGGAGGATCTGTATTAAAATATTGATTCCAATCACGAATTACATCCTGTGCGTTTTCTGTTTTCCAATATCGCTTCAAAATAAATTTGCGCTCTTCCAAAGTTAGCTTGCGTGGCATGCTTGATTAAATAAACATGTAAAAAAATAAATATTAACTATTAATAAAAAATATAATACAATAAAACAGTAAGACTGTATAGTAACTTACGGACACCCTATATATATATATATATATATAAATATATATATATATATATATATATATATATATATATATATATATATGTATAAGAGGGTGGTCCCAAACCATGTGTATTTTTTAACATTATTTTATTATTCCGTGTCTTGTTTTTCATTGAGATTTATGTTTAGATCATTGTTTTTGAATCATTGAAATCGTTTTTAACGCGTTTCAGACGTTCTGTGAAGCGTCCTCTTCAGACATCATTTTCAAAATGTGTTAGAGATGTAAAAATAGCATTTTCGTAGTTCATTTTACATGTTTGCAAGAGGTGGAAACGTGTATTCATTAAAATGTTCAATTTTTATTACTGTTTTATTATTGGGCTGTGGTCACTCCTGTCTTTTCTTTCTCTCTCTCTCTCTCACTCTCTCTTACTGGTTGTGTTTTTTTCTTTTCCTTTAGGGTAGGATGTGGGTGTGTGTGTTTCCTTTTATTGGTTTGAAGTACGTGTGTACTGTTTTATAGTATTATTATGTTATTTGCTTCCCTAGGAAGGTAACTGTGATCCAAAGTCGTTACTAATGTGTATGTGTGAGGAGGGGGGCAGCTCTTCTGAAAAAAGTGTTTTCATTCTATTTTGATATTTATTTTCTGGATTCTGATATTAGTATTGTGATGTTTCATTTCAGTCTTAGAGTGTTCGGGTATGCTTTATATTATGTTTGTTGAGATAGAGTGATGTATTTAAAAATATTTATAGTTTTTTTTTTATGTTTCTATTTATTTGTCTCCCCATGTGGGTATGGCTAGACCCAGGATCGGTTCCTTGTGTGGGGAAGATCTCGTTTCCCAGAGATGAGGGGCCAAATGGAGGGGTATAGTTGTGGAAGGGGGGATTATAGAAGGGATGATAGTTGTCTCAGTCATGAGAGATTTCTCCTCCACTGACTGAAAGGGGAGCGAGGTGTTGGAACATATATTATACTATGGTTCTAGGTGTTTCCTAGTGTTGTTGGTTTCGAGGTTAAGTAGGCTTGGTATTGTTTAGTGTGTTGTATTAGAGATAGGTGTGTTATGTCCGGGTGTTGTTGTATGCGCGCGTGTGTGCGTTTTAATGTGTCGGTTCTGATTTATGTGTGGGTGTGTATATGTATATTGATGTGCATGCGAGCGTGCCTTGCATTTCATGTGTGTTGTGTGTTGATATTAGGCTCTGTTTAATTCAGGAGTGAATCTTGTTATGAAGTTTTATTTTCCTGTGTAAGTGAATAAAAATAATTGTCTGTTTGGAGGATTGCAATTATTTTTAAGCTGTTTCCACTGCATGTGTGTACTTGTTTTGAAACATAGAGGTGTCTGTTATTTGCAATTTTGTTGTTGCTCTTATGTAAGGTCACTCAGTTTCGTAAATTTTTGGTGCTGCCTATAAAGGATTTGTTGGATGCTGTGAATCTTAGTGCATTTACTACATTTCTGGAGGTGCAATTTAGATCCTTCTTTATGTGTAATGTTTGTGTTGGGTTTTTGAATGTGTATGTGTTTCCTTCTATTATTATGTCACATACTCCACATCACGATTCGTTGCATTTTGTAACCCCTTTTGTAGTGTGTGGAAAGAGTGTTGAGGAAGTTAGGATGTGTTTTAAATTTTGGGGTTGGCGTTTGCTTTTTATTATTTTTGTTGTTTTAAGTATGTTGTTTAGTTTCTCGTTCTGATTGAGGAGGACAAGGTTTTTTGTTATCTGTGTAAATAGTTCTGGGTTGTTGTTTTTTTTTTGTGTGTAGAGACGTATGCTAAAATTTGTTCTTTTTTGTGTTGTTTTGAGATTCCTAGTTGGTATATTGGAATGTTTTCAGCTAGTTCAATAATTTCCTGTATTTGTGGTAGTGGATATCCTCTTTTCCGCAGTGTTATTTGTAGTTCATTCAGTCTAGTCGAACGGAGGCGTCTATTATGGTGTAGACTCTACGCGCTTGGGAGTAGATTGATTTTAGACACTTTTTAGAATGGTGACTTTTGAAGTGGAGGTATTGTTGATTGTCTGTGGGATTGTGGTAGATGCCTGTGATTATGTCGTTATTTTTTATTGTTACTAGGATGGCTGTGAAAGGTAGTTCTGTGGGGCTTTGTTCTAGTGTGAAGTATATTTTGGGTGTATATTTTGTAGCAAAGTGTGGAGGTCTCTGATATCCCACCATGTGGTTCTCCAGAGGATAAAGCAGTCGTCTAGGTATGTGTTCCAAGATTTTATGAAGAGTGTTTTTATATTGTGCCCGTACTTTTGCTCTATCCGTTCATAAAGGATCTCTTCTAGGAAGGCGAGTATAAGAATGGCATATATTGGTGCCATTTTAGTACCCATTGCTGTGCCTAGTATTTGGATGTAGTTGTCATTATTGAATTGGAAGGAGTTGTTATTGAGGATTATGTCAATGCTATCAATCACGAATTTTTTATTGAATCAATACACACACACACATATATACATATATATATATATATATATATATATATATATATATATATATATATATATATATATATATATATATATATATATATAAGTAATGAAATCAAAAGGATGAATTGTTCACCTGAAAGACGTAATGGTGACTTTCAATCTAGTTTATGCGTCAGTATATATATATATATATATATATATATATATATATATATATATATATATATATATATACTAGCAGTTTGTTCAGGCGCTATGCACTGTTCATAAGGTTATGTGCATATCTATATATTAAAACGTGTGAATATGTAAAGTAATGCCTTTAGTAAAGACAAACAGAAATTTTCACTTTTTCACATATCTTGATAGATATCTAGATCGATAGATAGATAGGTAGATAGATAGATAGATAGATAGATAGGTAGATAGATAGATTGTATGCATTGTATAGTAATGATTTAAAAAGTTATATAAAAGAAATCACGCGCCATCACCGATAATCGATACGGAAATGTTCAGCTCGTGATTTATTTGCCTCTGCCGTCAATGACTGGGCTATGAAAACTTGTTTATTGCAAGGCTAAAAATTAAAACATGCGTCAATAGCCACTACGTTATGCATTCGTAATGCCGGCGTTCGACGTTCACCTGGCAAATTCCCGTTTTTCATTTTAATTTTCACATTTTGTACCGATTTTCTAGGCTTATAATATAAAGTTGGGGATGGATTCAAATATCAAAATTTGTTAAACAAAAATATATACGCATACATAAATATATATGGAAACATTCTTGTGTTTTACTATCAATTTTTTACGCAAATATTATGCAAGGATAAATTATGTAGAATATCTGCATGAATAAAATTACACGTAATAGTTAAATAAATATGATTATCCCATTATAAACCGAAGCAACTAATAGGAAATTAATTAAAATAAATGTTTTAAAGAATACGCAAATTAGCTAGATCTTTTGTTAGTGAATGCAATTACATAACCCATATATAAGAACATAGCATTTTCTTTTTAAATAAACAGAAAAGAGGGTTGCCTTTTTTCTGCTGTTCTTGGCCTTTTGGCCAAGATTAAATTGTAGTATCTCTTCAGGCAGATACTGCAAGCAAGGACCAGATGTGGAGGCAACATATAAGACCTTGGTCAATGTAGGGGCAACCTTTTATACCAATTGTAACTATCCAGCTCCCCTGCTTCCCCTTCACTCCTCACATTAAAAATCGGTCTTGTGCTTAATTTGTTCGGTGGGGGGGAGCAAATATATACCCTTTTTTCTGTTGTTCTCGGCCTTCTGGCCGAGATCAAAGTGTAGTATCTGTTCCGGCAGATACTGCAAGCTAGGACTAGCTATGACTAGCAAAGACCAGATGTGGGGGCAACCCCACATGCCTGACTATTAACCAGCTCCCATTTCCCACCTCTCGGGAGCTGGTCCCCTTTTTCCCTTCCCCCTCCCTTCACTCCTCACATTAAAAATCGGCCTTGTGCCTAATTTGCTCGGTGGGGGTGCAAATAAATACCATCTGTTCTGCAGATGCTGAACTTAACGTAATTTGTCCAAGTCAATGGAGTCAATGGAGGGGAAACCCTCTATACTGGGAAAATTACTATTTTGGGGGCCAGCCAGCGTGCCCTTATTCCCTTTTTTTCGGGGAGCTGGTTTTACCTCACTTAAAAAACGACCTCGTGTCACATTTTTTTAGTGGGAAAGCAAATAAATACTAAGAGAATAGAGGGGGTTTAATATGAATATAAATACACACAAAAGAAAAACGAATATATATATATACATACATATATATATATATAACTATTTAATTTATTCACATAAATTTACTATACGAAAGTATAGATTTATGCGTAAACGTTAAGTATTTACTTCAAAAGTGCTCAATACGTAGGTAGAGCTAGTTAGTAACAGTAGACCTTTTGATAAACTTTGAAAATTACATTTTAAACGTAATTAAAAACCTAGAATTCCACAATCAACCTAACAATTTCCAACGGAAACTACACAAAATCGTTAGAAACATAAACAACTCTAATAAAATCTTTGTAAAAGCAGATAAAACAAGAAATTTTATAAAATAGATAAGCAAGAATATAACAAACTAATCACAGAAAACATTACAAAAAACTACAAAAAACTAGACACAAACAAATGCGATTACATAGATATAATAAATACTGAAAGTAAACAAATTACCGATAAACTAAAAATTAGCGATAAAGCTGGCAAATTGAAACCTAGAGAGTCATATATTCTGCTTAAAGACCACAAACGGGACTTTAATAACAATCCCAGCACCCGCCTGATAAACCCAACTAAACCAGAAATAGGTAGAATTAGCAAAACTATACTTTCTAGAGTAAACAAACAAATCAAACAGGACCTAGAACTAAACCGGTGGGCAAATACTACCGAAGCAATCACCTGGTTTAAAAATATAGAAAACAAAGATAAATGTACGTTCATACAGTTTGACATCATAGACTTTTATCCCTCGATATCCGAAGAACTTTTTAACATTTCCCTAGAATTTACCGAGGTATACACTGATATATCCTCAGAAGAAATCAACATAATTAAAAAATGTAGAAAATTAGTTCTAATAAATAACAATAACCAATGGATAAAAAATAAAATGAAAAATTCATTCGATTTGGCGATGGGTGCCAGAGACTCTGCAGAGGCATCAGATCTTGTGGGATTATTCATTCTATATACCCTCACAAGCATAGTCGATACTACGGATATCGGCCTATATAGAGATGACGGACTAGCTATAATAAAAAACTCCAACAAAGTCAAGGGAGAAAACTTTAAGAAAATCATACACAAAGAAATGAAAAAATTAGGCCTAAAAGCGGACATATCAGCTAACATAAAAATAACAAACTTCCTGGACGTCACGTTAAACTTAGATAAAAACACATATGAACCATACTTAAAAGATAACGCTACTCCAATTTACGTAAACCCTAAGTCCAACCACCCACCATCAATTATAAAACATATACCTAACTCGATCGTAAATAGACTCAGTAATAACTCAAGCGATGAAAATGCATTTAACAGGTCATCCAATATTTACGAAACAGCCCTTAAAAACAGTGGATACAAAAATATAGATATAAAATATAAACAACAAAACACCAACAACTATAATAAAATTAAAAACAGAAGAAAAAGAACTATAATTTGGTATACGGCCCCATACAATCAAATGTTAAAAACAAAACTTGGCAAGAAATTTCTAGATCTTATTGAAAAACACTTTCCCGCAACCAACCCCTTACACAAAATCTTCAATAAAAATACCTTGAAGTTATCTTACAGTTGTTGCGAAAATTTAGAGATGATAATTAAGGCACATAATAACAAAATACTAAATGAACACAATGTAAACAACAACAAAATAAACAATAAAATGTAGACACCAGGACAGAAATAAAATCAACACTAGCAGAAATAATAATAATAATAATAATAATAATAATAATAATAATAATAATAATAATAATAATAATAATAATAATAACAAACCAACCCCGGAAAAGTACAACCATACCATAAATAAAAATACTAATAACGAACAAGATAAATGCAATTGTAGACACCGCACACTTTGCCCAGTCAAAAACAAATGTCTAACAAAAAGCGTAGTGTACCAAGCAACAATATTTGCAAAAGAAAACCCGAATACCAAAAAATATTACATAGGCATGACTTCCTTAGATTTCAAAACCCGATACTATGACCACAAAAGCACATTCAAAAATAACAAAAACACCGTATAAAAACAACACTAGCGAATAAATACAGGGAACTCAAAGAAAGCGGACATTCGCCGGTAGTCGAATGGAAAATAATAAGACAAGCTACCACATGCAGACATTTAGACGACCCATGTAAATTATGCCTCCATGAAAAATTTTCTATCCTGTACTTTAAAGAACCTCAACATCTATTAAACTGTAGGCGGGAAATAGCAAACAACTGTGTTCACAAAATAAAACTTACTCTAGGATAGCGATACAAAATAGCTTTAAAACTAACAATAACAATAGAAAACAAACACATAAATAAATTAAATAAACATAAATATACATAAACGATCACACGCATATGTGTATGTATATATATATATATATGCATTATTGTGTACACATAGGTATATTTATATGTATATAAAAAAAGAAGCAGAACGGCCACCTAAAACCATTAACCTAGCTCTAAAACAGATCCTTTGTTTGATAAAATGCATGCCCATTGGCTGGTAGGAAGGGGTGCGGTTGATACTAGAAAGCTGATTGGCCAACTAGTAATCCTCAACATGTATAAAAACAAGAAGCAACGACAGAATTCGCGCATAAGCCTGACGAATCCTATAGTTGGATGAAACGCAGAATATTCAGTGTAGCTTAATCGCCATATATATTTTATAAATTAATATATATATATATATATATATATATATATATATATATATATATATCATTCAACCACGGTGGTGGTTGAATATATGCTTAAGTCCGAAATTGAATAAATCGAGACACATTCAAACCCCCACCACTAATTATGTACGCACTGAAATTTAAAACAGCTTATATAGTTGGATAGAACACCACATTAGCTACATTTGGAAAAAAAAATTCGAAAATTTGTTCAGTAGAAAAAAAGTTACAACAAAATATGTGGGTTCACAAACAGGAGAGTAAGTACATACTTAAGTGACTAACGCTGTTTTTTTATTTCGCATAACTTTTTTTTTGTATATAAATATTTTTTACTGCGGTTTTGCCAATATGACATGTTAGCGTAACGGTTAAAATACCAGGGGTTGGTGGAAAGATTTTAGGTTCAATCCCGTGTATCGTTTTTTTTTTTATAATTAAAAAACCGAACTTTTTTTTAATAACTAATTTTTTCTTAACTCTCCTCATGAAATAGATATGCGGTTTTCTTTTCCTAGATGGTTTAGATTTTCAATGCAGCACAGTACGGTTTGGGATCTTACCGTACTATTCTCCAATGCTTTAATAGCTGCCTGACTATCTGAAAGGATAGCTATTTCCTGTTGCTGAACCTCTTCCATGATCAGAACCTCAGATTCAAAAGCCTTAAACATGCGCTATCTCTCCTTCTTCTTCGGTTTTTGTCGTGATGTTTACCGAATGTTAGTTAGAGCTGACTTGTCAGACTTAGGTCTAAGATCCTGCTCTTCGGTGAAGGCGGGGGTGGTGTTTGGTACCACATCCAATAGTGCCAGCTCATGACTGGTGTTTGGTGTTGTATCCGAGGATACCTGCATGGTGAAGACTTCTGCCTGGAAGACCGTCTCCAGTTTACAAAGATAATAAGATTTTTGACATGTGAGGTGGTTTGGGTATTCTATATAAACACTCGCACTAATCCTATCATTCATTTTAGATCCATCAGTATAGCATTTGATTACGTTGCTTTCCAGCTCTTTTTCGTAATCTCTTGCGCCTGTTCTGTCATAAACCATACATGTGAAATGCTTTTCAAATGATCTGGTTTTAGTCATAAGGTCACCCGGCACATGAAAGAGCAGTAGTTCCTTCCTAGCCTCATTGCACAAATCCACGTGACTCTTTGTTTTTCCAGTAGTGCCAACAAATCTTGACCACCACAGACCCATGAGATCTATTCTATAGGATCCCCGTATCGCTTCTGCCTTCAGGAATTCTTTAATCGGAGGGATATTCAGCAGCATCTCCAATGCTCCAGTAGGTGTGCTCGGATATGCTGAAGAAGTCATTAAACAAGCAAGTCTTTGTACCTTCTGGAGTTTCTTCCTCAAGTACAGTTTCTCTGCCCCGCGGATCCAGGAAACACATGCATACGACAAAATGGGACATACCATAGCAATGTATATCCACCTCATTACATGCGGGTTAAATGCCCAGGTTTTCCCCACAATTTGTTTGCATTGCATATAGGCTGCAGTCGCCTTGGAGGAAATTTTTTCTATGTGGCTTTTCCTGGTTAGCTTACTGCCCAGGATTACCCTTAACAGCCTTGCCTCCTGCGAAAGTTTCAATTTCTGTCCACTCAGAAAAAGGTCACCAAGTTGGCAATTCCTTTTATATGTAAACAAGACCATTTCTGTTTTACGGCTACTGAATTCTCATTCCTTTCGATTAGACCATTTATTAGGAATATTTAATGCCATTTTGGCAATGCGTCTGACCAATGATGCTTTTGAACCCGCGACCAGCACTGCGATGTCATCAGCATCAGCCTGGGTATAAATATTCCTATTTTTTAACTCCTTTAAAAGAGGATTCAGCATACAGTTCCATAGTAAAGGTGATCAAATCCCACTTTGGGGGTTTCATTTAACTACTTCCCTTTTAACAGTTGCCTTCAGTAGTTCTACTTGAACTGTTCTGTGCCTCACCATATACTCAATCCATCGGATGAGTACTGGTGGCACATTGAGTTCTCGTAGCGATTTGAACATACTACTGAAGGGTATGTTGTCAAAAGCTCCAACGATATCTAAAAAGACACCGAGTGTCATCTTCTTTTTTGTTAGTTTACGCTCAATACAGATCACGAATTCATGAACCGCAGTCTCGGTGGAGACCCTGGCTCGGAACTACTGTGATTGAATGATAAATATTGCATAAATGTGTGTTTGAGAGCTAATTTTTTTTGACAATCATTAATAAACATTATAAATTTATATATTAATACAAGAGAAATGCCTGGAAAACTTATTTCAGACTTAAAATATTGTAGCAAAAAATAAAATTTGAATATTGATAATATTTTATTTATTATTTGCATATGTTGTTGTTTATTGTTGAGTTAGAAAGGGTGTCAGTCGCTGGATTGAACTTATTTCCCCCACTATTATTTGCATATATTTATGTAGTGAAAATTGTTTGAATAAAAGTAATTCATAATTAGTTAGTAAGTAGATGGAATTAATAATTTTATAATTTACATAAAAATTAATAATTATATTATATCATAATTAGGATCATTTAATTCATTTATATCTCACTGCTGATGCAATTCTCTATCTATATAAAAGCCAAGTACGTCTAAGGATAGAGTACTGCTGCCACATCTGGACAAGAGCTGCTAAAAATAGCCTATCCTGTCTTAACATAGAGTAAAATAGACTTCGTGGCTTAGTGGGGAATGCCCTTTATCTCTTCCCTACAACCTCTCTTCCACAGAAGAGACGTTGCGAGCATGTCTTTGTTTTATCGTTATTTCCATGGAAAGTGTTCGTCTGACCTCCAATCTCTGATCCCTCCTCGCGAATCTTTCACAAAAACCCCGTCTAGCTGAGACCACTGTCAATAATTTTCCACATTCTTTATCTCTGCCTAAATCAAAATGAAGTGCATGCATGTTGAACTCTCTTCCGTTTTCATGTTCCCCACCTGACTACAACTTGTATGTCTTCAAGTCCAACATAAACTAATTCCTGATAAACCGCCCCCTTAATTAAGACACTTCATCAAATCTCCCTTACTACCATACTATCCTATTGAGTACTGTACACGCAATAACATTTATCCCTGAGTTGCTTATGGATCTTTATAAGTGGTGACCTCCATATATAAATATGTATATATATATATGTATATATATATATATATATATATATATATATATATATATATATATATAAGTTTAACACAGTAGTGTTTAAATATACTGTTCACTGGCAGTTTTAAACATTTAGAACTGCTTTAAAGCTTCACCGCTTATTTATGTTTCGACAAAATTTCAAACAATTATTACCGTTTACCTCTCAGCTATACTGTAGAAAATATTTTATTTCGATTTTCGTTCAGTAAATCAAAAGTCATCAGGAATATACTAGTGTTACAAATCGTAAAAAAATTGTAACAAGGGAGCGATATTTTTTATGAAGTTTTGCTCTAGTGAATTTATTGGAAGCCGGGTAAAATCATGGATAACAATAGAGAAACGCGAGTCTGAAAAGTAATATGGTTAAACTTCAACATGGAAAAGTAAAGGACTAGTTGTTAAAACTGGAAAGGAAAAGACGAGATATTTTAGTAAACACTATAATAAATTAACAACTTCATATATTGCATCATTATTTTTTTAAGTAAAATTAGCTTCTGCTTTCCTTTTCTAGTATTAACAATTACTCCTTTACTTTTCGATGGTGTAGCTTAACCATATAACTTTTCATGCTCGCATCTTTTAAATGTAATATATATATATATATATATATATATATATATATATATATATATATATATATATATATATATATATACTTACTAGCAATCCATGTTCGCTTTGCTAGATCCCTTTGTACTGTTCATCACTTTTTGTGCATATATATATATATATATATATATATATATATATATATATACATATATATATACATATATATAGAAAGAGAGAGATAGAGAAAGAGAGAGATAGAGATAGATAGATAGACACATACAAAATAGTGCGCGTGCTAAAACGCTGACATTCTAAATTCTACGTAATTATGCTCGATGTCGAAACAATCGATCAACAGAATTCAACGTAATATTTATAACTAATTATCTAATAAACAGTAAGCTTTTAATATCAATGCCATGGTTAGAAAAACCTTAGCTTTATAGATTATCTCTTATATTTCATTTGAGTTTTGAACCATTAACGTTTTAGACCATAACGTATTTAATTAGAAATCTTAGAGATGTCTTCAAGTTATTGTACCGTGAACGAAGCAATTATTAAACTGAAGTGAAATTATCTATATAGACCAAAATAATGTCGGAAAGTTATTCGATTTCACAGATCAATAACCTTTCAAACACCAAACAAAGAAACCGTGTAAAACAAATATTTCTTAGACTGAGAAACTGATTGCTTTTTCCACTGTTTTTTTTTCATGATTAATTTGACTAAAACTCCATCAATAATGGAGAGTATGAGGCTGTTTGTGTGAATCATGGATTATACTATTTAGGTCTATGTTAATATATCTCTGCAATACCATTAGATTGTTGAATTCTTATGTATTTATTTATTTATTAGCGATTAATTTCTTTCTTTTTTTTCGTATTATGCCATTACTAACGGTGAGCTGAAAAAGGACGCCACCCGCCAGATCTTAGCAAACAAGATCTGTCAAATGTCAGCCTGTTGATAATGAATATTGTTTTTACAAAAATGCATTATAACACTTTTAAATTGCATTACAAAGAAAACTCAGATTGCTTGTAATTGCCCACATTGAATATCATTTTTAAAAGGAATGTAAATCGGAAAATTGTGGTTTTATGTGTTAAGAGTTATGTTACATTTCGTTGTTTAATGAATTCTCTGTTTAGTTATACAAAATTATTACATTTGAAAAGTAGAGAAACGAAAGCAATTCGATTTCTTGTGAATCTCAACTTTATTCAATATATTAAAAATCACGCAAAATGAATTAGTCGGAGGCAGAAAATAAGACAAATGCTGCAAAACATGAAACATTAATTAAGGCAATAAACAAGAATTAAACTATCAATGAAAGAATAACTATTTTGGATAATTATAACGCAGCAGTAAATCACTTTTTAAATGAAAGCCAACATAAATATTTTAAACATATCAAAACTAACGATACACAATTTTAAAATGAGAACGAACGATATCATAAGTACACTAAAATCAAACGAAAAACTAACAAAGTCAAAAACAAAATAAATACAAACCAAAAGTTTAATATAAACAAAGTTGCTTGTGCAGAAATATTTCACACATTAAATATTTAAACTAAACACATTTTTAGGAGAACTTAATCAAAACTTCGAATATTTCTGAATTTGTTTACTAATAACGCCATTCTATTTTTACTAATATTGTCATGCTTTTTTTAAATAATACTGCCATTCTTTTTTTTACTAATATTACCCTTCGTTTTTACTAATATTTTCATATTTTTATTAATATTGCGATTATCTTTTTAAATAACATTGCCATCCTATTTTTACTAATATTGCCATTCTATTTTTCTAATATTGCCATTATTTTTTTCTAATATTGCCATAACTTTTTTACTAATGTTTTTATTTTATTTACTAATATTACCATTCTTTTAAACTTATGTTGCCATCCTTGCTTTATTTATAATTCCATTCTTTTTTAACTTACATTGCAATTTTTCGTTTTAAATATTGCCATTTTTTTTTTACTAATATGGTTCTATTTTTATACTAATTTTGCCGTATTTTTTCTAATATTGCCATATTTTTACTAATATTGCCATCCTTTTTTAAAATAATCTTTTATTTTTTTTTACTAATAGTGCTTTTTAAAATATTTTGTTTACTAATATTGTCATTCCTTTTATACTAATATTGGCATACCAGCTTATTACTAATAGTGTCATTCCTTTTTTTACTAATATTGCCATTCCTTTTTTTACTAATATTGGCATTCCTTTTTTACTTGTATTGACATTCCTTTTTTACTAATATTGACATTCCTTTTTTACTAATATTGACATTGCTTTTTTGCTAATATTGTCATTCCTTTTTTACTAATATTGACATTCCTTTTTTTGCTAATATTGACATTCCTTTTTTACTAATAGTGTCATTCCCTTTTTTACTAATATTGTCATTCGTTTTTTACTAATATTGACATTCCTTTTTTACTAATATTGACATTCCATTTTTTGCTAATATTGTCATTCCTTTTTTACTAATATTGACATTCCTTTTTGTGCTAGTATTGTCATTCCATTGTTACTAATATTGACATTCTTTTATTTTTACTTATATTGTCATTCCATTTTTACTAATATTATCATTCTTTTTTACTAATATTGACATTCCTTTTTTTACTTATATTACCATTTCTTTTTTTACTAATATTGGCATTCTTTTTTGTTACACATAATGTCCATTTATTATAGACTAATATTGCTATTCTTTATTACTAATATTGTCCGTCTTTTGTACTAATATTGACAACCTTTTTTTTACTTATATTACCATTTCTTTGTTTATACTTTTATTAGCATTCTTTTTTGTTACACATAATGTCCATTTATTATAGACTAATATTGCCATTCTTTATTGCTAATATTGTCCGTCTTTTGTACTAATATTGCCAATCCTTTTTTTGTTTACTAATATTGTAATTCTTTTTTACTAATATTGACATTCTTTTTTACAAATTGATTGAATTTAATCAATTTTCTACTAATATTCCCATTCTTTTCAACTTTTATTAAATAATATTGCTATTTTTAAATCGTATTGCCATTATGTTTTTTACTTATATTGCAATATTTATTTTTGTACTAGTATTGCCATACTTTTTTTTTTTACAATTCTCATCCTTTTTACTAATATTACCATTCTTATTTTTATTAATATTACCATTCTTATTCAACTTATATTCAATATTTTTTTACTGATATTGCCATTCCTTTTTACCAATATTGTGATTCTGTTTTTTACTAATATTATACTTATTTTTTATTTATATTGTATTTTTACGAGTATTGTCATTCTTTTTACTGATATTACATTTTTCTTTACAGATATTGTCATTCTTTTTACTAATATTGACATTCTTTTTTAACTAATATTTTCGTTTTCATTACTTATATTGAAATTCGTTTGACATATAGTATCATTATTTTTTACTAATATTATCATTATTTGTTACTACTATTGCCATTCTGTTTTTACAAATGTTGTCATTCTTTTTTTACTAATAATGAATATTTTAACTAATCAGGCATTCTTTTTGTACTATTTCTGTCATTTTTTTTACTTATATTGCCATTCTTCTTTTACTAATATTGTCAGTCGTTTTTTACTTATATTGAAATTTATTTAGTACTAATATTTCCATAGTGTATTTACAAATATTGCACAATTTTTAAGTGTGTTTCCATATTCTTTACTAATATTACCATTCTTATTTATTTATATTGCCATTCTTTTTTTTTACTAATATTGCCATTTTTTTAAAAAATAGTATTCAATTCTTTCTTAACTAATATGGCCATTTTTCTAATATTGTCATTTTTTACTTATATTGCCATATTTTATTTACTAATGATTCTGTAATGTTTTACTTATATTGCCATATCTTTTACTGACATTGCCATTCTTTTCTTAATTAATGTAACCTCCTTTTTTTACTAATATTGTCATTCTGTTTTTACTAATATTGTATTTTTTTAATAATATTGGAATTATTTTTTTACTGATATTTCCATTTTATACAAATATTGCCATCCTTTTTTTTTTACTAATATTTTAAATTTTTAGCAAATATGCCTATTCATTTTTTTTTCAAATATTGCAATTTTTGTTACTTATATTGCAATACTTTTTTTTATTAATATTGCCTTCTTTTGTTACTAATATTGTCATATTTTTTACTAAATTTGCTGTTTTTGTTTACTAAGAATGCCATTCTTTTTTACTAATGTTGCCATTCTTTTTAATAATATAGCCATTTTAAAAATAATATTGCCATATTTATTACTAATATTGCCACCCTATATTGTTATTATGTTGTCATTGTTTTACTGAGATTGTAATTCTTTTTTTTTACTAATATTTATATTCTTTTATTAATATTGCTATTCTTTTTACCGATATTGTTATTCTTTTTTATTAATATTTTAGGTATTTTTACTAATATTGCCATTCTAATATGCATATTCTTTTATTTTACTGACATTTTCATTCTATTTCTTCTAATATTGTAATTTTTTTTACTAATATTGACACTCCTTTTTTCTACTGATCTTGGTATAATTTTTTACTAATATTGTCATACTTTTCTTTCTAATATTGACATCATTTTACTTTTCTTTTTTCCTGATTTTGCTATGCTTACTTTACTAATACGCCATCTTTCTTTACTTATATTGTCGTTCTTTTTTATTAAAATTGACATTCTTTTTTTGTTTACGAATATTGTCATTCTTTTTTACTAAGATTGTCATTTTTACTGATACTGTGATTCTGTTTTTACTAATGTTGCTATGCTTTTCACTAATATAGCCATTTTCGTTACTGATATTGGCATCCTATTTTTACTTATATTGCAATTTTTTAGTAATATTGCCATATCTTCTTACTAATATTGCCATTCTTTTTTTACTAATAGTGCCATTCTTTTTTTACTTATATAGCGATTTTTTACTAATAGTGTAATTCCTTTTTACTAATATTGTAGTTATTTTTTTTACGAATATTGTCATTCTCTCTTACTATAATTGGCATTCTTTTTTACAATTATTCTCATTTTTAACTTGTATTGTCATTCTTCTTTACTGATATTGCAATTATTTTTATCTTTATTTTTACTAATATTTTCATTAATCTTTTAAATATATTGGCATTATATTAATACTAATACTGTTAATTTTTTTTACTAATACTGCAATTGTTTTCTTACTTATATTGTCAGTCTTTTTTTGCTAATATTGCCAATGTTTAACCAATATTGTCAGTCGTATTTTACTTATATTGGCCTATTTTTTACTCTTATTGTTCTGCGTTTTCTACTAATATTGCCATTTTTTACTAATGTTGTCATTCGTTTTTTACTAACATTGCCATTTTTTAAAATAATATTACCATTCTTTTTTACAAATATTATAATTCTTTTTTTACTAATGTTGTCATTCTTTTTTCCTAACATTGCCATTCCCTTTTTACTAATATTACCATTCTATTTTTACCAACATTGTCATTTTTTACTAACATTGCCAGTCTATTTACTAACGTTGTCATTCTTTTTTACTGATATCATCATTATTTTTTAGTAATATTGTCATTCTTTTTTTACTAATATAGTCATTTTTTACTACCATTGCCGTCATTTTATTACTAATATTTATCATTCTTTTTACTTATGTTGTGATTCTTTTTTACTAATATTACCATTCTTTCTTATCAATATTTCAATTCCTTTTACTAATATTGTCATTCTATCTTACTGACCTTGCCATACCTTTTTTCAAGTATTTCTACGTTTTAACAATGTCGACATTCTGTTTTTAACTAGTATTGCTATTTTTTTTAATTATATTGATATTACTGTTTTATTGGAATGCGTTTTACTTATATTTTTATTTTTTTTACTAATAATCTTTATTATTTTACTAACATTATCATTTGTTTTTATATTGCAATTCCAATTTTATAATATTGCAATTTGTTTATAATATTGTTGTTCAATTTTTTTACTATTATTTAAATTCTTTTTTACTCGTATTTTCATTCCTTTTCACAAACTATCTTATTTTTTACTAATATTGCCGTCTTTTTTACTGATATTGGAATTCTTTGTTTACTAATATTTGCATTCTTTTTTACTAATATTCTCATTTTTTACTTATATTATCATTCACTTTTACTGATATTGCATTGTTCAATATTGTTATTTCTTTAAATGAATATTGTCATTTTTTTACTTACATTACAATTCATTTTTTACTAATATTGTCATTCCTTTTTACTAATATTGCAATTTTATATTTATATTTTCATTATTTTTTACTTATATTTCAATTCTGTTTTTAGTAATATTGACATTTTTTATTAATATTGTCATTCTTTTTTACTTATATTGTCATACCTTTGTTTACTCTTATTTCCATATTTTTCCTTATATTGCCATTCTTTTTTACTAAAGTTTTCATTGTGTTTTACTTGCATATCTATTCTTGTTTTACTTATATTTTCATTCTTGTTTTACTTATATTTTCATTCTTGTTTTACTTATATTTTCATTCGTTTTTAACTTATGTTTTCTTTCTTTTGTTACAAATGTATGCATTTTCTACTAATTTTCTCATTATTTTTCACTAATATTGTCATGTTTTTACTAATATCGCTATTTCTTAACTAGTATTTTCATTTTTTCTTACTAATGTTGTGCTTCTTTTTTCACTAATATTGTCATTACTCTTTCACTAATATTGTCATTACTCTTTTACTAATATTGCTATTCTTTTTAATAATATTCTTATTCTTTTTTTGCTAATATTGCAATTCATTTTTTAATAATATTGCCATTTTTTATAATATTGTCAGTCTTTTTTTTACTAATATTGCGATTCGTTTTTACTGTCATTACTTCATTATTTTATAAATCATCTAATTTTTTACTAATATTGTTATTCCTTTTTTACTAATACTGCAATTTTCTATTCTAATATTGCCAATTTTTACTAATATATCTATTCTTTTTTACTTATATTGCCATTGTTTTTTTACGCATATTGCGATTTTTTACTAATAATACCATTCTCTTTAAGAGTTTAACATCTTTCAAGTGTTACTAGATTCTTCTTGGATTTAAAAACATACAGTTTATTGCAAAAGTAATGAATAAAAAAATCAAACTTATGAAATAATAATAACAAATAAAAATGATGATAATAATAATAGTAATAAACAACTCATTTTAAGATGTATTTGTTAAATAATAAGTATATATTATATGATACATTTGTTTTTAACTAACGTTATGAGATTGAAAATGTTATTTAAATTCAACGTTTAAAAACCAAACTTTACTATATTCACTTGTCAAGATAGTCTTTCTTTTCGTGTATACAAATATAACGAAAACCGTTAACAGGGGCCAAGATTCGAAAAAAAACTACAAAATACTAATAGAAATCTACTCACTTAGTGGCATTTTCTGTTGTGTCGTGGAACAACAGTGAAAATAAGAACAATCAAGTCGATGTTCGGTTAAGGAACAAGTGTATTGGCAATAATGTACAAAGATAGAAAAACGTGTATATCTGCTGGGCAATCGGCTAGCAGTTTTAGTGCAGTTGCCTCTCTGTCACCGGTGTTGGAATTACTAGCGCTATTTATAGTGCTAATCGGTATAAATCCCTCTGGTCAAGGAAGGCCAGTATAACACCCCATTTGAAAATATCCCGTCTGGGATTAATAACGATTTCATTTTGGGTTCACCTCAATCTATTCTGTTGATTTCCGTTTTCTGTTTGATCTTCTGTTCTCCGGAGATGTCTCTGGTATGGGCACCTGAAAAGTATCAACCACTGTGTCCATGATGTCCTCCTCGGGCGATCTGGTCACCTCACTGTTCGGGTATCTTTTCCGAATTTGTTAGTGTGACATTTGTTCACGAAGTCTGGTCCCTTAATCATGTAGACCATGTTGCCTATTTGTATCTCAACAATGTCGCGCTTCCAGAAAGTATTATTATTTTTGTGAATTTTGTAGAAAACTCTTTCGCCAACTTCATACCGTTTTTTTTTTTTGCTATCGATTTCTTGAGGTTTGGCCTATCCTGGTTTGGTAGCAACTTTTCAAAAATCGATCTAAGCTCGCGTCTGAACATAACCTCAGGAGATGTCTTCGACATTTTGATGTTTGCATTCGAAGTGACTCTGTAGACTTGTAAAAATACTGTTGGATTGACTTATCAACCGTATAGCTTTTTTCAGAGCTATCTTGAATGTGTCAACGGATTTCTATGTCTGTCCATTACATCTTGGGTGGTATGGCGGAATAGTTATATGCTCGATTAGATGCTCCCCGCAGAAATGTTTAAATTCGATATACAAAAATTGCGTTCCATTGTCTGTAACACTGCAGTCTACTACTCAAAACCTAGCAAATAGGTCATACAGAAAGTTGATAGTAAGCTCGGAAGTGGAAGTCTTACATTTTAATACTTCCAGCCATTTTGATAGGCTGTCTACAACAAGGAAATAGTAGAACCCATCTAGCGGTACTGCAAAATCTTAATGAATCCTAGACCAAGATCGGTCTGGTTTTGCCCACGACCCGAATTGAGTCGGAGGAGCTTTCATAGCTAATGCGCATCATCTACGCTCCCTGATTTTCATTCTATATCCTCATCAAGATTGGCCAATTAACGAAAGAGCGCATAAAACTCTTGATATACTTGGTTTTCCTACATGGAATTCCTTGAGCATTCTTTTATGTAACGTCGCAGGAATTACGACCGTGTCGCTATATAACAGGAGGTTATCGCAAATTGAATAAATTTCTTCATCCAGTTCGTTATTGTTGATCTTTACCTTCGTGAATATAATAAAGTTGTCCACCTCTGCCTTACTCTTAATCTCATCGAGCGTTACTGGGAGTTCTCTTATTGTGTCTCATAACGTATTTTTTTACTTCAACTTCCGCTTGAATGGCTGCTATTACAATGGTTCTTTCCGCTTAGGTAGTAACCTTGATAACCCCTCTGCATGACCAAATTATTTTGATGGTACATACTCCATTGGAAACGTGTAATTCAGACGTATCTTTGGAGTCTATTTGCCGTATGTTGTGGTAGTCCATTTTTCGATACGAAAATCGGTAATAATGGTTTGTGGTCTGTTTGTAACAGAAATTGCCTACCGTGCAGGAAACGATGAAATTTCTTTATCGCGAATATAATGCTAAGTTCCTCGGTATCAATTTGTGAGTAGTTCTTTTCGGCTGGAAAATGTGATCGGGAATAATGTGCTATGGTTTTACTTTTCCATCATCCATTTTCTGTAAAATGCATACTCCTATGCCATATGAACTGGCATTGCTTGCAACTAAAATTTCACGCTTAGGATTATAATGTGCCAGAAACAAGTCAGACGTTAAAGTCTCTTTAATTTCCCGAAATGCTTCCTTGCACTGTTGCGTCCAGATCCATTTTTGGTCTCTCCTTAACAGTTCATTTAAAGGCGACCTTAGTTCATGCATATTTGGACAAATATATTGAAATTTGCCAAACATAAGAAACTTTGTAAAGACGGAATATTTTCTCGAGCAGGCATATTCTTTATTTCACTCGATCTATCTGGATCCGACCTTTTTCTATGTTTATCGATTATTTGCCCCAAGTATTTTTTCTCCATGAAAAAGTACATTTTTCCTATTTTACTTTAAATCCCTAATCCTGGACTCTTTTGAATACTTGGTTCACATGAGCTCTGTGTTAATGCTTTTCATTAACACATCGTCCAGGTACACTACTGCGAAATCCAACCCATTTAATACAATGCCCATAATTTGCTGAAAAATCGCAGGAACGAATTTGTCCCCCAAAACAAGTCTGTTAAACTTGTACAATCCCTTATGTGTATTAATACATAGCAGATTTGAACACTCTTCATCGACTGGAATTTGTAAGTACGCGTCACTGAGGTCGATTTTAGAAAAAAATATTTCCCTCCACTCAGTTTCGCAAATATCTCTTGAGGGCTTGGAAGGGGATAATGGTGATCTTGTAGTGCCTTGTTTAAGCCTGTCGCGAAGTCGGCACAAACTCGAATCTCCTTACTCTTCTTTTATATGTAAACCATTGGTTAAGCCCATTCACTATGATCAATTTTACCGATGACACCCATGTTTTCGAGTCTTTCGAATTCACCGTCTATCTGTTCTATAGCGGCATATGGAACATTTCTTTTCTTCCTGAACACTGGCTGTTCATTTACTTTTACGTAAAATCTTACGACCGCTTTTATATTCTTTCCCAAACCACCTGAAAATACGTCTGGGAACTTGTCTTTTAACACTCTCTTAAGTTTTTCTGCCTTCGCGTTCGAATTTATAACCTTTTGGCAAAATGAGCTTAAATGCAGATCCCATAGTCTAAACCTTTCGAACAGATCATTACCAAAGAGGTTGTTTGATTTTTGCATGACAAAAATTATTGCTTTTTCGGCTCTGTTCTGAAAAAAAAATATTCGTCAATAATTCTCCTTCGAAGGTAATTTTTTCGCCACTCACGCTTCTCGCCGTTTTATGTGATTTAATCATACTGAGTTTCAAAAGCCTCTTCAATATCTGTACATTAATAGTAGAAATGTCAGACCCACTATCAAACTGTAGCCTTATTTTCTTTTTAAACATTTTGACCCGTACATATTTCCGGATATTTTGTTCCTCAGATTCAATTTTCGTAAGTTTACTGGATCTCTTTCCACCAGATTTTTTCTACAATGCGATGATTTATGCCCTTTCTGGTGGCAGTTGTCACATTGTTTGAATTTTTAGGGACACTTATTATACCAATGTTTATTTCCACACCTCCAACATGGTCCAGGTGGATTTTTTTCCTGTTCCCTTCTCTGACTATGTTTTTAAGTCGAATTTTCTGTTTGATGGATCTTTTTAATATGCGACACTCTGCCTTCCTCTATGTCACGACTGTTTTCTTTCAACGCAATAAACCGGTAACAATCTTCCGCATAGTTTTTAAAATTCGGTTCGTTTTCGAGTTTATTTAAAACACGACGCCTGATTTCAGCGTCTTTATTCAGGACAAGCCCTTGCTCAAATATTAAACATTTAAAATTATCTGCTGATAATTCCTCCAGTTTAAAATCGTCGCAATGCTTGTTCACTATACTTGCATAAGTAGTGTAGTCGTCTTCTTCTCTTCTAGTAACATTCATACATTTATATCGCCTAATGAAAAGATACGTTTTTGCAGAAAATAGTTCTGTAAGTACCGTAACTATTTCTTGGAAGTTCAACTCACTTGTCTTTTTTGGGGAGAATAAAATTCACGAACTTTGTATGCTCAGCTGTTCCCAATTTCCTTAGCAAAAGCCTAATGTTTTTCGCGTCTGACCAGGTACCACAATCTGATATAAACATATCCTCATATCGTGTATAGTACTGGACGAAAGTGGCATCGTCTTCTGGAGTATAATTAAAATTTTCAATAGCGGCCCACACAGCTGTTAAAGAAAATTCGTTATGATTATCGTCCGCTTTAGTTAACTGTGTCGCCTTCAGAATTGTTTTTATTCCTCCTGTGTTTTCAACAATATTTCCTAGAAGCGTGTCTGTTGTTAAAGCATTTTTCTTCAATTGCTTGTTTTCATCTCTCTTCTCTTTCTACTTGTTATTGAATTTGCTGCTTTTGCAACGCGAGATTTTGCACTGCCTGGAGTTGCAACCATTCAAACAGTGAATCTGAAATTTCGCATCCATCATACGAATTTAGTTTACAATTTACGCTTGTATTAATTAAGTATTCCTTAGTAAAAAAAAAATAACAAATCTTTCTTTCCCAATTCTGTTGTTTGAAGAACAACAATCTAGCAGTCCTTTTGTAACTTAATTTGCGGAACGCTATATTTCTAGTCTTACTAGAAACACTCCAACGAAATAACATTTGTTTAAAATTGTTTTAGTTTTATTTAAAACTCTGTGCCTTTTGCAAAAATGCCTTGGTTCTTTACATGTTTGTTTAGCGCAAATGACGTACACGAATAATTATGTTTCACGGTCTGTCTATTTTTCTCTTGACAAAATCAAGCGTGTCTTTTTTTTCAAATCCAAGATGTTATCGAAATAACGATAAGCTTATACGGTATTTACTAGTTGGTTTTGGATATGTAACTTTGCAGAAGAAAATTCTTACCGTAAGAAAAAAAATGGCTTCTGTTGAAGAACAAATGAACACTTTTCCCTTTCTAAAACACTTCGTTAGTGTGTTCAATTATTAAATAATTGACAACATTCGCGTTTTTCGCTGTAGATTTTGTTAGCAAGTTTTTTTTCCCGTCACCAAATGACTATTGCAGTAATTAATTCGCTGTTAATCCTTGCGTATCCAAATATTTGTTGAAATGACGGAGGTGCTTTGCCGAAAAGATTTTACGATTCTTTATTCCAATCATTTTGGTGATTCTCTGCAGTGATGGTCGTTTGGATTCCTTGTCGCCAATCTGTTGTGTCGTGGAACAACAGTGAAAATAAGGACAATCATGGGGAGGTTCAGTTAAGCAACAAGTGTATTAACAATAATGTACAAAGATAGGAAAGCGTGTATATCTGCTCGGCACTCGGCTAGCAGTTGAAATGCAGTTGCATCTCTCTCACCGGTGTTGGAATTACTAGCGCTATTTATAGTGCTAATCGGTGCAAATTCCTTTGTTCAAGGAAGTCCAGTATAAGAATAATAATAATGATAATAATAATTATTATTTTAATTATAATTATAATAATAATGATAGTTTTAATAATTATTGTTATAATAATAAAATAATAATAATAATAATAATAATAATAATAATAAGAAGAAGAAGAAGAAGAAGAAGAAGAAGAAAAAGAATTCTGATTTCATTTATCAACGTCTTGCTGGAAAGGGATGGGATTCGTTTCCAGAGGATTTCCCTCAATCCCGGCTTCAAACCACGAGCTTAAAAGATCAAGTGTTTTCCTAAGGATGTTGGTGGTACCTACAATAGCAGAGGTCTGAAGGCTGCCTAAAACATCGGGAATTTGTAGTTTTTTAAATTGGTTCCAAACGGCTTGATACTACTCCTACGGGCGGGATTACTTGTGGTTTAACCCAGTCTATACGCCTTATGTCCAAGGCCAATTGAGCATCATTGCTCTACTTCTCATTCTCTTTCTCTCTCACATTTATGTCCCAGGGTACTGAAAAGTCTACAATCGGCCAGTTTTTTGCGACTTTATCAATGACGACCAAATCTCGACGATTATGTAAAATAAATAAATAAATAAATAAATAATAATAATAATAATAATAATAATAATAATAATAATAATAATAATGATGATGATGATGATGGATTTAGAGATAACGACAGTTGGATTTGTCTGGCCAGGGGAGATATTAAAATATCTACTAAGAACACATTAATGACAGCCCAGGAACAAGGCACTCGCACTAGATCCATCAAACACCACATCGACAAAAGTGCAGAAACGCCGATGTGCAATATGTGTGATGAATGAAGAAACATTAGCGCATATTGTATCAGAATAACCTATGCTACTTCAATACCGATATAAAAATATGAGACAATTTACTCAGTCCTTGACGTAGCTCGCCCTTTGGATACAAGAGTGCGAGAAAAAGAACGAGAAAAAAATTAAAAATATCTAGATCTAAAATTAAGGTGAGCTAGACTTTGGAAATATGAAGACGTCAAGGTGATCCAAAATGTGATTGGAACGCTTGGAACCATAAAAAAATGAAATAATAATAATAATAATAATAATAATAATAATAATAATAATAATAATAATAATAATAATAATAATAAAACATCAGAAAGTTAAGAATGTTATGAACAATAATACTATCGGTCCAGTAAATATCTCACTACTGATACAACTCTTTATCTATATAAGAACCAGGTACGTCCAAGGATAGAATACTGTTGCCACATCTGGGCAGGAGCTGCTAGAAAGGACTTGCATTGCCTTGTCAGAGTTCAAAATAGACTTCATAGCCTCGCAGGAGATCCCATGTTCTCTTCGCTGCAACCTGTATCTCACAGAAGAGATATTGAGAGTGTGTCTCTGCTTTATCGTTATTTTCATGGAGCGTGTTCGAGTGAGTTTCAATCTATGGTCCTCCCTGGCCAAACTTTCACAAGAAACACTCATCTAGCTGAAAACATTATCAATAATTTCTCCCCACTCTTTATCTGTGCCTAAATCAACACGTAGATTCCATGAGCAAAGCTTCTTTCTTAGAACTGCACGCCAGTGGAATTACCTTCCGTCTCTTGCTTTCCATCGTACTACCATATGGTTGTCATCAAGTCCAATGTAAACAAGTTCTTAATGAGCCGTTCTACTTCTTAACAAATTTACCGAATTTCCATTACTAACGCTTGCCTGTTGGGAACAGCGATAGCATTACTATAGCTTGATTTTTTACAGTCAAAATAAATTGACCTGAAATACAAGGAACAACATCCAACTAACAACATGCAAAGGTTGAGACTACTACTACTACTACTAATACTACTAATACTACTAATACAATAATAATAATTCTTATTTCATTTATCAACGTTTCTCTGGAAAGGGATGGGATTCATTTCCAGAGTATTTCCCTTAATCCCGTCTTCGAACCAAGAGCTTCAAAGATCAAGGTTTTTGCTAAGGATGTTGGTGGTACCTAAAAAGTCTGAAAGCCGGCAAAAATATCGGGGATTTGTAGTTTTTTTCAATTGTCCTGCCAGACGATTTCCTAGTGTGCCAACTTCGACCGGGATTATTTGTTTTTTTAGCCCCGTGTATACGCTTTATCTCCAAGGCAAATGGAGTATAATTGCTCCACTTCTCATTCTCGTTCTTATATTATTATTATTATTATTATTATTATTATTATTATTATTATTATTATTATTATTATAACAATAACAATAACAACAATAATAATAACAACAATAACAATAATAATAATAATAACAATAACAATAACAATAATAATAATAATAATAATAATAATAATAATAATAATAATAATAATAATAATATATTATAATCCTTATAATACTGTGAGAAAGGAATCCGTGTTTATTTTGACGTATAACAATTCTTTGTGGAAGAAAGAACTGAAATATCACGTAAAAATGGAACAGTCCAAAGAAACAGCACACACAGAAAAACATTGTATGGGAATAAGTGCTGGAGTAAAGTATTAAATTAAATATTGTCTTCTACAATGTGTGCTATCATTGATATTGAACTATGTAGCAGAACATGGCTTTCTGTGTATTTATTAATTCATCTCATGTGGGTCAGTTCTACATTAAAAATACAATGGTCACTTTGTCAAGTTGAAATGTTAATAAACTCATATTTTCTGCGTGTAATTCGGTTTTCTGTTTAAAAAATATGTTTTTGGTTATCTGGAAATGTTGATTAAATTCACTTGGAAATTTCCACAGGTCATGCTAGTTTCGAATATTGTTCTAATTTATCTACTATTTAATAGCATTGTTGGTTGGTTGGTTTCTTGTTTTATGGCATATCAACCATTTTCAGGTTATTTAATGCCAAATCCAGTGATTATGAAGAATTTTTTTTTCATAGAATATATTGATAAATATTTACTTTTTTTTCATGTCAGTTTCTATTTAACCCATACTTAGACCCTTACATGTACTACCCCTCCAGGTCAGAGTCGACCTGGAAGCAATGGCAATTAAAGGATGGATGTACACTCCCCAAAAGCCGCGAGCTGGGACCTCGTCATCGGATAAAGCTTAAAATCATATCCAGGACCTAATAGTATTGAAAGAGAATACTAAATAATAAGGGTGAGTTACTCCTTCACAAGCGACATATTATCTATTTTATTGTTCTGATATTTAATGTATATAGTGAAATAATTCTATATTATTTATATTATTAAATATAAATAATCATTGGGGGATTAGTGTAGATGGCCACATAAACAAGTAGATGATACAAGCAGATGACACAGTCTTCATCGCTCATTCTGAAGTAAAAACTGCAAAAAAAATCTGTAATAGACGAAAGCGAAAGAAAAGGATTGCAGCTAAATGCATGATGATCTCGAAGAAAGCTGTAAAACACAATGCAACATATCCTAAAGGGAGACAGATTCAGCCAAGTAAACAGCGCCAAATACCTTTGTTGTCACTATCACCCTATGTGGCAGGTGTGGCACAGAATTCAGGGGATAAAATTGACAATGCAAGACAACATTTAACCGTAAAATGAGTGTTAATCCAAAAACACATGTTATCAGTGTCTGTAGGGTGCAAATGCCGACCCTAACCAAAAACATAGAATAGTGACTAAAAGTAGTGGAAACGCTGTTCATCCCGAGCATCATCAAAATGTCATGAATATAAAGAAAAACAAAGATCGAAGTAATGGACATGGTTGGATACAAGTAAATCCATTTCTTTATACCACCAGAGGAAGACAGTTAAAATTAATAATAAGAGCCGACAGACTACAGAAACTGTTACGGAGTGGCAGTATATACGGGAAAAAGAGCAGAGGTTGACAACGCAAAAAAATCACAAACAATGTAAACAAGTTTACATAGAATAAAGAGGGCAGCAACAATGTGCTCATGAGAAAGACAGAAAACAAGGAAGAATGGAAAGCCATGATCATTGATGTCTGCGAGACAAGACCGGACACTCGAAGAAAAAGAAGGAGAAGAAGTAGTAGTACCAGTTCGTTTACCATAACACAAAAAAACCTTCTAATTAAAGGGGGTTAGATATAGTATAAATTGTTTCAGTTTGATATAATAATCCCAGGTGTTATCTCCTCATTTATGACGCCACTATAGTATACGTTCAGCTTTAATGCCCACTAGACGCAAGCTTTGAGTGTCTAAGTTCTCTCTATACAAGGATTTGCTAAGGCAATCTAACTTGAGTATACTTTTCCCTACAAGTATACTCTTAGTAAATGTACTTATCTGGCACATTTGCTGGGTGTAGTATCTGTTCCGCCAGATGCTGCACTTTGTGACCATTGCCCTTGTGGCAATTGGTTGTTGGTACATGTAGGGGCCAACCCTGTATGCACCACCCCCTCCTCTCCCCTTCACCCCACATTAAAACGACCTTGTGTCATATTTTGCTTACATGGGGAAGCAAATAATGCATACTCTTAGTAAATATTAAAAAAAAACATAATATTCGCGACCAGATGAGATCTCCAGGCTATTGCAAACATACAATGGTTTTACAAGGAATAGTGTGCCTTCTCCAAGTACTGCTTCCTCAAAGAACAACCCGAAGCTAGATCTTCCACCGGGCGTGATGTATTCATACAATTGAATCTAATAAATAATATATAAGATCAAATACTACGTTTAAATGGACAAGAGGAAAATTTATATCCTTAACTTGTTTACTAATTCAGTGTAAAGAGTTAAAAGAAAATGTATGTATTTCAAAGAAAGATAAATTGTTAGCTTCGAGGAAGGAGATCTTCATCTGAAATAAAATGACACAAAGATTATTTATTTTGTGTGTGGGTATGTGGAATCTATTATGTATTCATGTGAATAGTCTTCCAAGTAGTATCCCCTTCGATTGGGGAGTCAACGTGCAATATCCATTCGATGACAATGATAAAAGCTGCCTTCAATAAGTTTCCTGGCTTTTTTTACAGGCATTTCAAATTGTCGTAGGCTCTTAAACATTCAGTATGTGATTGTTATATATCTTTTAAAATAGCTGACAATTTTTTATGAATTTAGATTCAAATTAATATTATAAAAATCTGAATTGCCACAGCTATAAAATTTCAAAAAATGCAATCTGGACGTGAGGACGCTTTAAAAAACAATATGCAATAAACTCTGTTTTTAATTTGAATGGATTGTCATAGAAATAAATGGAATGCTCCAGACCATCTTGCGTGTATTTAGCATAAGGTTTTGGAGTCGGACACGAAATTTAAGGAATGCAGGGAGGGAGTCAATGAGAGATGATGAGAATTGTAGGAGGAATAAATATGCCAGAACTCAAGAGTTGATGTGTTAAATTAAGAATTTCATGGATAAGAACCGTCATGTGTCTATAGAGAAAATACGTGCACAGTTTAATTCAATTTGGTAACCGTACACAATTATTCACGAAGAACTGAAGACACGGATGCTTTACGTAAAGTTTGTCCCAATGCGCCAGTAAACAACTCCATATTTGCCGCAGACTATTTGACCAAGATCCACATCAAGACAGTATCGCACCCTCCCCGTAGTCCAGACCTTGCTCCATGTGACATTAGATTTTTCCTTCAATTCGAGGAAAACATCAGAGCTGTCGTTAGAAGACAATTAGAGAGATGAAAGAGATAGTGACGAGGGTAATACAAAATATGACACAACTTCACGTGTGTGTATTTCCCGCATCAACGTTACTTTCAAAATTCCGTACTGAAGTGTTACATTTTATTTACTAATAGCAAAACATGTTTCTTGTAGTTGTCCCTATGAAATATAATGGCACAAAGAATAGAAAATAAGTAACGAAAAAATAAGATAGCAGAACATGCTTAAGAGCAGACTGGGATACTTTCTCGTTCAGTGTGAAATAGTAGGTTATTTCCCCCAATTGCGCCAATATTATAAAATTGCTATTTGTACAAAAGTATAGAAGCAAATAATATCGACATCAAAAACGTGGGCGAGAAGAAAAATACACCTGCTCCAAAAAAAATCTTCGAAACCGTACCGATCATTGTAAAATTTAAAATATACTCTTTAGGCAGTACGATTGGTAACATAGGTAGATTTGTACTGCAAATCATCACTTGAAGCGGGAAAAGATAACAATATTGAAGTTTGCAATATATATTCTCCACAACCCGGTAGGTAATAGGGACAATGAAGCTTAATTATTTGCTCCAGAGTTTTATAATTATATTAAGATTAAATAACGC
>NC_136511.1:26120573-26320573 GCF_053919585.1 Euprymna scolopes | reverse complement strand
TGTGGACATGTCAATCTCCTTCGTAACTGCCTCTTCTATATTCTAAATCATCTCATAACGACAGCCTCTAATAATTTCTTTGAGCTTAGGGAATAAGCAAGACTCACAAGGGGCAAGGTCTGGACTATAGTTAGAGTGATTTCGTGTATTGCCCGTATTGGTCCTGACGACGTATTTCTTTCTGAACTTCTCTGAGCTCCCTTGGAACAAACTTTGCGAACATCTTCTGCATTTTCAGTTACTCGCGAATAATTGTGAGTACACTTCGCGCACTGTCATCAAAATCTACACTTATTGCCTCTATAGACACACGAGTGTTCCTATCCATGAAATCCTTTATTTGGCTAATCAATTCTTGTGTTCTGGCTCCCTTACACTTCTCACAACTCTCATTATTCCTCACAGACTCCTTGCCTTCATCGAATCATTTTTGCCACTCGAAAACTGATGTTCAATTCATGAAAGATGGTTCCAAAGCAGTCTGAAGCATTCCATATTTTTATTACATTTTTCCAAGTTTAAATTAGAAGTTTATTGCATATCGTTCATGTAAAATGTCGTTACGTGCATATTGCTTTGTGAAATTTACCATCTTTCCCAATCAGGTTTTAGTAGGCTGTATTCCAATTCCTGCCGTAGCTATTTATTTTAACGTGAAATCATAAAAAAATGATCAGTCATCTCATATGATATATAGCTTAAATATACATTTTTGTAAGTACCTACACCACTTTTACATGCCTGTACAAAAACCCCCTAAATAATTACTGAAGGCACCTTGTATATCATTATTCACAACAGTCCGAAATACCAGGGTGATATATATCAGAGGAAAAAAAATTAGATTATACAAAAGTTTTCAGCATTCCATTTATTATAGGAGCAACGTCTTCAAGAAAAAAGAATTTAAAAACCACCTAGGAAATTGTTGGAGACGCCCTTCCATGGGATTAATGGACTATCTCATGACGTCACTTTCTCTGGTGACGTCACTTGCGTAACGAGTGCCGGCGCCCGGCACTCAGAGATGTGCAGGCGGGCAAGGAGGTCGTGTGCAAATGCTCTACAGTTGAGTAAAGGTATTGCTCAACCCACTTTTCCTGTAATATATGTGAATGCATGTTTTCTTTTTCTAAAAGTCCTGTGTTCCTTTCGTTTTATTACCATTTAACACCATAACAGAAATATATCCGATAAACAAAGTGCCAAAGAGATTAAAACAATTGTATGATGTTTGACATGAAGATTCTTGGTATCTTTTTAATTTTGATTTAAAATGACGTATTTTCACATAACGTTTTGGTTATAATTCCTTTATTTTATATTTGCTTTTAAAGAAAATCGTTCGCCCCATCTAATCATTTAAATTACAACTCTTTTAACAATCTGTCCTCTCATCAGATCAATAATGTTTTGTATGAGCCGAGATAAATTCATTTGAATTTTAATGTAAACAAACCGCAAGAAGTTTCTCGTCAATCTGATGCTTAGAATCTTAAATAAGACCTCTTATATTTAATATGTTATATCTGGTATCTGGTTAGAGACCCCATCCCAGCTAGAACAAACTGTTAAGACAATTGAAAATTCAATTACCTCTCTAATATCATAACAGAGTCCTTCTTGGCCTTTTATAATTACCGAACTCTAACTGAACATTTGGACTACTTGCTTAACAATGGCGAATTCATCGAGGACACAAAGCCACTTATTTCTTATTAACTATACGCGAATTGAATTATGAGACTGTCCGGCGTCTCATCAACGTTGCGTGGTTTGCCATGTCGACCACAGAAATTAGATCATAACAAACATTCGACCATTGTTTAGTTATAGATTTTTACCTTTCTTTTCAATATATTGATTTTTGTTTTGTGATCATTTCGTTTGCTACGTCATTGTATTGGATTTGATTATTATATTGAATGCGGAGATGTTTGCCATTTAAACTTCATTAACAGTCTGGGAAGATGCGTTAGATATTAACCCGACACCAAGAAAATTCATTTTTTTTTCAAAGCAGTTTTTTTTTATTGTGTTGAGTTCGGAAGTCATTCAAAACCAGTGTTTTTTCAGGACCTTTATTGTTACGGATGAAAATCTTCAGTAAATTGCGTAATTAAATCCATAAATTTTATCATTAAATCAAATCAAAATTGATCATTTATCGATTTTTATAAAGAGATTATTTGATCGATAATATTATATTTTCCATAGCAGAGATGATACATATATCCGTTAATAGTGTTATTAGAATGTGTATGCATCGCGCTTATACAGAAACACGCAGATACATTAACGCACACACGCGCGTTGAAAGACACACGAACTCTTTTTTCTCACACACACGCGCACGCGCCTATATCTAGATATTCATAAAAGTGAAAGTGTCTGCCTTTCTGTCTGTCTGTCTGTGCAATTTCCCTACACAATTACTCAGTCAATTTTCGGTCTACAGACTCAAGATTTTACATAAGGAGTATTGAGATTTGTGAAAAATCTTTTTAATCGATTTTCAGTCAGAAATTTGTCTGTTTAGTAAATGTTCAACATTTGACCTTTGAGAACTCTACCAAATTACTTCGCCGATTTTGCGTCTAAGAACTAGAAATTATAGATATAGGTTCATTGGATATGGATCTAACTTCCTAATTTGGTTAGAGCTCAAGGGAATAAATGTTAAAGGGGTCAAAATTGGGGTCAAATTTTAAAAAATTAACCTCTTCGGTATCTACGTAATTACTCAGCCACTTTTTCGTCTAAACATTTGAAATTTTACATGAAGGGTATTAAGACATAGGGCAAGTTTTCAATCGTTTTGTTTATTGCAGATAATTAAGCTTCGAAGGGTTAAAATATTAAAAGATTTTTTCTTTGCGGTCTCTAGCAAACTATTCAGGCAATTTTGGGTCTAAAAATTTGGAATTTTACAAAATGGGTATTCAGACTTGGAACAAGGCTTTTAATCAGTTTTGGGGTGAATATTTGGCTGACATGAGGTCAAGGTTTTTACAGCGTTAGTCTTTGCAGACTCTACCAAACTTCCCCGACGATTACAGGTCTAAACAGTTGAAACTGTAGACATGAGTTACTTGGACATGGGTCAAACATTTTCATTTACTTTGAGCTCAAAACATTGTATGTTAAGTGGTAAAAATTTGGGTAAAACTTCTGCGGTTTTTATTCACTTGTCTATATGGTAGTTAAGGAAGCATATTATATGGAGGTATTACTGAACATATTCTCATTTTTTTATATATAAATATGCACATAAACTTATGAATAGTACATAGGGTTCGAGCAAAGAAGAATGTAAATGTTAGTGTATATATATATATATATATATATATATATATATATATATATGTATATATATATATATATATATATATATATAATCGAAACTGTGCTCCACGTTAAGATAACATATTTGCATTTACAATTCATGGCAACTATTCATTGAGGAATTTGGTAGAGTCTTTTTGTACACACAATGGCAAGGTCACTTATATGTATATATATATATATATATATATATATAAGGTCACACACACAAATATATATATATATATATATATATATATATATATATAATGCCACACGCAGAAACATATATATATATATATATATATATGTATATATATATATGGAGAGAGAGAGAGAGAGAGCAATGTATACAAATTTAAGGCATTCAAGAGGAAAAACCAAGTTATTGAGAGTGTTCAATAAAAGGTATATTACATAGTCGCGACACTGACAATGCTAATGTTTAAGACAATCGGTCTGTTATAACCAGAACTCCTGGTCAGGCAACGTAATAAAATCAGGGTTCCACTGAAAATGTCTCAATTTAAAAAAAAAAAAAAAAACAATAAAAATAACAGCGGTTTTTAGTGGTACACGGACTTCATTATGTCACCTGGCTATGCCTTTTCGTTATTGCAGATACATTTTCGGAAACATTCGCATGTTCAGTGTAGCGACAATGTAATATTTATCTATTGAAAAATATATATGCATATATATATATACATATAAATATATATGCATATATATAAATATATATTAATAAATATATCTATAAATATATTTATATATATATAAATATATATATGTATATATATATATAAATATATATGCATATATATCAATATTTAGTGTGTAAGAACGTGTTTATCTGAACTTTTTAAAGCAATTATGCAGAATATAGAATATAAGCATAAATCGAATTACACATAACAGTTAAATGAAACCAATCAGCTTATAAGAAACTATAAAATATGAATCATTAATTAATTAAACTTATTTCCAAAACAATATGCAGATTAATTTGCCTTTCTCGTAATCGCTAGCAGATTTATGACTGAGTATATTAAGAAAGTTGTCTTAATAATTTTTGACTAGAATAAATAGGATCCGACCTTCAGGCTAAAATCAAAGTGTCGTATTTGTTCTGATGCTACACATAATTATATTTTACCTCAGCCAATGGGAATGGTAACCTTCTATACTAAGGCTATTTTCTTGCTAACTTTTAGTCTGTCACTTTTGGAGAGGTGGTGTTCATCTACATTAAAAACGATCCCGTGTAACATTTCGCATTAGTGAAGAAGCAAATAAATAGAGTTTAGGGCGATTTCAACCATTATCACTGCATGATCAGCGTTCCCGAGTGGGCTGTGGGCCTTCGTTATGCAGTCATCGGGAACTGTGGTCAAAAACATATCTAGAAGTTATGTGTGTTGTTCTTCCTGGTCAGGAAAACGGGTTGGAAACGTAACAATTGCTGATAGGAAGTGAGATATAGTGAAGCCATGGGTTTGTGCTCCTCGCTGCATCTGTGTAAGTAGATAATCCAAGCCAGTTTTTGTGGTGGACATTAAAGTCACCAAACACATGGATGTGTGCGCTAGTGTCGAGGGGCAGTGCCGTGTCTATGCTGTCAGAGACTTTGTTTATTATGGTGCAGTCCTGACTTGAGGGAGAGCGGTAGAGAAAATAAATTAGCTAATATTTTGGTACATGTTTAGTCTAACGCACATAAAGGCTTGATCATCTGTTTCTAGGTTGGTTTCTCTAGTCAGGGGGAGGGTATTACGAATGTAAACTCCAAGTCCGTGCATGTGTCTTTCAGAGTCCTTACGGCAGAGTGGGAGATATCCAGGCATGTTAAAGTCATTAGAAGGGTAGGGAGGAGCGTAGGTTAGTCTCACTTAGTGCTAAGATATCCGGGGTATTTATTAAGAGAAATGCTTCAACATCAGCTAAATGCTAAGGCCACGGATATTTGTGAATGCAAGCCTGAATGGAGGAGGCAAGTTGAATTTGTTTGTCCCTAAGCCTGGTTCATGATTATTTTTAGATTGTACTGTCGTCATTTTTTTAAAGAGTTTCGGTTTAGGTAAGGGGGAGCTAAACAAGAGGTTATGCAGAGAACCAGACATGCATCACAAGTAGACCATCAGCTGACCTTTCTCCAATTAGGATTGTGGCCTCAGGAAATCCCACGGGGGATTAGTGCATGTCCCTTTCTATGCACGGCATGGCACTACAAACAACCCGATATTATTCAAACCTTGATGGAGCAGACGCTCTAAGCGCTACCAAAGAGTTAGGGTACCTGTACTACCAGTCGGGAACAGCAGCCAGGAACTGTCAATCCGGTACCCTCAACGCGTTAGAAGAAGGTTAACCCAATCTAATTGCTCAGGCATATATCGTACTCAAGAAATCCCAAATGTCCAGTTTTTGGGTGGTGTGTACTGGGAATGGGGAAAAACGGCGTTCGTTTCCCTAGCCAAGAAACAAGATCCACCGCAGGATGTTTCTGTCGAATCACTGAGATAGTGTCTCTGCGCTTGACTAATAGGCAAAGAAGGAGTATGGAAGCCGGGCGATAGACAGAGCCTATGCACTCCTTAAGCAGTTTAGGTTTGCAAACCGGTGAATTTTTTTGGAGTCACCAGCTCTAGGAAGGTTGTCATCCAAGACTGAAGAGGCCTCCCTCCCCTTTGGTTTAGTTTCAGAGTTTCCCTTCTCCTAGACGGATGATCTGGGAAGACCTACTAGGTCCGTCAGCACTTAGAGGGTTTGCTCCGCACTTAGGTTCTAATCCAGGTATTTCTGCGACCCCGCGTGGTTAGTTAGTGTAACTGGGTTAGTTTGTGGAGGTTATATCTCTGCTGATTAGTTACACTCATCAAAGTGATTTAGGGGCATTGCTATTAATTGTTAATGGATAAAAGAGGTGGGTGGAGTTCATGCATTATAAGCATCTATTATTGTAAGAAGGCTTGTTAGGGAGGAGCTAATGTGGTTTGAGTCTTACCCTTTTTATTTATATTATCTTAGGTCTAGGATAATGTTACAGTATGAGTAGGTATTAAGAATTGAGCTACGAGTTGTGGCCAAACTATTTTGGATGATAAGACGGTTAAGATGTAAGTGCAATATAGTATGGATAAAACATCGAGTTTTGAGTCTTGCTTAATTAGGTGAATAGATATATGGGCAGGTTTTAAGTAGGTGCGAATAGAGTTGAAGTTGTAGGTATTTTCAAGTAAGAGTCATGGGACATTTTGCATAACAAGGAGTGTCGGTTCAAATTCGTATTAATCGTTGCAAAACTCTCGAAGAGAGAGTTATGTAATGCAGATCGCTTTGCTTCTGAGTGCTTAGGCTGTTAAATACCTGCCTCTGAGTGCTTAGGCTGTTAAATCCCTTACTGGATAGGAATGAGCTGTAATGCATGCCTTAGAGGTAGAAATGTATAGATGTTTAGTGATGACTATTAAAACAGTTTGCATGTGAGGGTTAGGGGCTGGCAGTTAGCGATTACACTGCAAATGCGGTGCAATGTGGGAGTTTAGTGGCGGCTAGGGGGGAAGGAGTAGATTGTTAGCGTTCAAGGGAAAAGGGGTTATTTATTTACAGATAGATCTCCATTAGGATTTTGGAGTTACATGTAAGGTTTAGTTTGAAGAAAGGGGGATTTTTTGTGCATGTAGGTAAGACAAACGCAATCGTCTTGGAGGTAAAATGTATATTAAGATTTCGTAGCTAGCTGTTAGGGTGTTTCTCCACAGTTATAGGAGGAACAACTAGTTCATTGGGATTTGGAATTGTAGTCATTAACGTCTGGCATAGTGTGGTGCATCTACTCAGAAAATTAGCCCTGGTATCACGGCTAAGATTATGTATATTGCAGTTACAAATATAGTGATAGTAAAATCATAAACCAAGTTCAGTGGTTTGGTATGGATATCATGGAGGACACTTTAATACAAGCAAGCGTACGGTGATTGCAGATATTAAGTATACTACTTAAATAAAGTTATTCTGTCTTCTATAGTAGAAAGAAAAAAAAAAGATAAATCCTCGCTCCTGTTCGGTATTCTTTTGCCTAGGCTATTCGTTTTTTGAATCGAGTTCTAACGACAGACGGTTCGCATGGAAGCAAAGAGTTAAAGACAATTTATACGCATATATAATTAAAATGCATTAAATAAATACATTTAAAAGAGAGAAGGTATAAGCAGTTGGTAAAAAGCTAAAAAATACATAAAAATAAATAAAAATAAAAATAAAAATAAAAAATAAAAATAACATATATTAATTTATATATATTAATATATATAAATAGCAATATTTCTTTTAACTTAAAATGGCAAATAATTGAGACTTGCCAATCATATAAACCAGGAGATAAATTTTGTACATTATGTACAAAAGAAACCCTAAAAATTTTAAAATATGAAGATATAAAAAGCACAACCAAACTAGTAAATTCAAGACACGAGCTTCTATCGTGTAATCATAATCGTTGGTTTAAATTTAATAAATATAAACCACCTTAAATCATTAAAAATTACTCATTAGTAAAAATAGATTTTTTTTTTTTAATAAATTAAGTTAAACCAATTACCGCCCTTAGACTCGTAAATCAAATAATAAATAAAGCCATGACAATTATCTCTCCTTAAAAACTTGCAAAAAAAAAAAAAAAAAAAAACTCTCTCTCTATAGATATTAACTGTAGCGTCTCTAAATCAAAATACGCTAACGGAAACAATTTACTGCACGAGCGTCGCCCTTTTAAAATTCATCATTCAATAAAATAAAAAGCTATAGCAAACATCTAAATGACTACTTTAAATACAGTTCCTGATTTCAAAAAAAGGAAAACCAAAAGGTAATTATATATCTATATATTTTTAAATCAAATTTATTATGTAAATTCAAAAATATATTTTTTTTCTACTCATTTCTATCTCTAACCTATACCAATTTTCTTATTAATTTTCTTATAAATTTTATATCCAACCCTTTTACTTCAATTTTTCAGATTCATCTGCCTTACTTTTAATGCTAGGTTTATTTTTGGTGTCTTTTCAATTCAATAGAAATCCTCCTAAATTTGCTGATGAGGAGACCGTGCTTACCAAAAAAACTATGTATAATTATTCTACGTGACTTCATGTATACCACAAATAAAAAGCACGGATTTCCGAAACGATCGTACAGATAATTGACTTTGTTGTTGTTCCTTCTTATGAAACTGATTTTTAATTTAATTAAATTTTGATTTTTAAATTCTAAAAATTTTAAAACTTTTAAATTATAAATCACATTACTTAATATTAATATATATATATATATATATATATATATATATATATATATATATATATATTATCAATGTATATATCTAGAAAAGTTTACGTGTCTGTGTATCTGTCTACCTGTGGGTCGGTCTGTCAGTGTACATTTCTCTATCAATAACTCTGTCGATTCAAAGTCTACAGACTCGAAATTTTATATATAGGGTACTGAGATTTGGAAAAATCTATGTGATCGGTTTTCGGCAAGAAATTTGGCTTTTACGGAGTCAAAACTCAAAGATTTTACCTTTGAAATCTCTACCAACCTCCTCCGACAATTTTAGGTCTAAACACTTGAAATTTTAGATATATGTTCCTTGGACATGCGTCTATCTTAACAACTTGATTTGAACCCAAAACAATCAAAGTTAAGGGGTCATAATAGGGGTCAAATTTTAAATTAAAAAAAGACCTCTGCGGTCTCTAACAAATTACTCAAACAATTTCTGGTCTAAACATTTGAAATTTGACATAAAAGGGTATTCAGAGTAAGGCAATCTTTTTAATCAGTGTGGGTCGAAAATCTTTAGTAAGTAATATATAAATGTATGTATCTATGTTTGTATTTCTGCCCAACACTTTCGACAGAGGCGACGGGTTTTCACAAGATCAGTATCGTTTTGAAGCTAGACACTTCAGACGACAAATATCGAAAAATTGACTAAAAACATTAAACTGAGCAATTTTCTACCGGGGGGTCGCTTTTGGAGCCGACATTTTTGAAATTCATCCTCTCCTTTCGATTGTCTAGCCTTAATTTAAACCTACGTCACTTTCTGTTTGGCAGTGGTCGTAACAGCATAGAGGCGGGGATTTCCCAGTTATTTTCCTCCTTTGCGGTACGGGTTCGAGCCTGCCTTCCTAATACAACTTTTTTTTTGCTCAACATACACATCCAAACACCCGGGTAACGCCGGCTGAAATCCTAGCATATATATATAAATATAAACGTGTCTGTGTGTGTATGTATATATTTTCCTACGCACTAACTCCGTCAATTTTAAGTCTGCAGACTCGAAATTTAATATACAGGGTACTGAGATTTGGGAAAATCTTTGTAATCCGTTTCGGCCAGAAATTTGTCTGTTAATGGATAAAAGTTTAACGATTTGACATTTGAGAACTCTACCAAAGTCCTCCGACAATTTTGGGGCTAAACACTTGAAATTTTAGATATAGGTTCCTTGGACTTGGGTCAAACTTAATAACTTAATTAGAGCCCAAAACAATGAATGTTAAGGGTCAAAATAGGGGTCAAAGTTAAAAGAACTTTGACCTTTGCGGTCCTAAGCAAATTACTCAAACACTTTCTGGTCTGAACATGCGAAATTTTACATAAAGGGTATTCAAAGATAGGGTTAGCTTTTTAATCGGTTGAGGTCGAAATTTTTAGTAAATAATATATAAATGTATGTATGTATTTATGTTGGCTTGTCTGCCTAAAACTTTCGACAGAGGCGACGGATTTTATCAAGATCAGTATGGTTTTTGAGGCCGACCTTTCAGACGACAAATATCGAAAAATTGGTTTAAAGCATTAATATCTTTACCTTTAACTTAACCCTTTTCTCCCGGAAGGGTCGCTTTTGTCGCCGATATTTTTGAAATTCATCCTCTCTTTTCGATTGTCTAGCCTTAATTTAAACCTAGGTCACTTTCTGTTTGGCGGTGGTTGTAACAGCAAAGACGTCAGGTGCTTTCCTCATTTTTTTCTTCCTTCGCGGTACGGGTTAAAGACTGCCTTCCTACTACCACTTTTTTTTTGCTCAATATACACCTCCAAACACCCGGACAACGTTGGGCTGAGATGCTATTTGAATATATTTGTATTTTTCAAGTCGGTTTCTATATAAGTACTAGTTGGGACCCTAACAAGTACTACCACTCCGGGCCAGAGTGGACATGGGAGCAATGACAATTAAAGGGTGGTTCCACACAACCATAAGTCCACAAGCTACGGTCTCATCATCGGATATAGTTTAAGGTCATATTCAGGATCTTTAGCCGTCTTAAGGAATTATTGCTTGTACCAATTAAAATTATTAAACACATTTACACTAGCTGAACTAATCAATGTGTGGTTCTTAATTTGTTCGCAATTTTTTTACTATTTATATCGTGTCAACGAAACATTTTGTAACATGCGTACAACTAAAACGACGGGGTTGAGAAAAGAAAATAATGTTTGTTTTTTATTTACTTTTTTTTTTAGAAATTCTATTTAAGGACACATTTAAAAAATAACATGTTTTGATAAAATTTATTCAAAAGAAAGGAAACGCGAAAAAAATCATGCCTGGAAACCATAACATCTTACGAATTTTAGAAAAAAATTATATTTGAGATTGTCTTGAAATATTAATAAGATGGATTTTTGCCCGACAGCAGCAAAAAACTGGTACTTTCATATAGGTATGGGAATGGGGAGAAAATTTCAAACACTCAACACTTTTTGAACATCTAATAGAGTCGCTGTGCAGAAAGAAATAGAGAGACAAGAATATATATATATATATATATATATATATATATATATATATATGTGTGTGTGTGTGTGAGTGTGTGTGTGTGCATATATATATATATATATATATATATATGTACATATATATATATGGGGGTTGTGTGTGTGTGTGCGTTTGTGTGCATGTATAGTGAGATGGAGAGAAACACAGAAAGAGACGTATCTTAGTTTGTTCATCTTGATATATTCACAAGCGGGCATATCTAGCAAGATCTCTATATAGTGTTCAATAATGAAAAGGAACGTCGCATTATACATTAATTTTCAGAGCATATTTCAATATACAGTGCAGGCAAAACAAAACGGTCCGCCCTTGTAATGTTTTTTTCAAAAACCGCAAATTTAAGCTAAATTGAATGTATCTGTTTAAACACAGTATACCTAATTTTATTTCATTTTATACACCATGTATCGCCTTTTTTATTATTTATTAGTATTTTATTTATACATCTTACTTGTTCACAGTTTCCCTTTTGTTGATATATCCTAGTGTTCACGTCAATTAAAGAAAACAGTTTTACTAGAGAAGACAAAACGAAACTCAACACAATGGAAACCATTATTAAAATGTAACCTCACCGTCAAATGTACCTTACCAAACACCTTGAGAGCATCGAATCCTAGTGAAAGGTCAGAACTTAACATTTTTGTTTGACAAGAAAGGTGCAGGCTGGCCACTATAAGCTCAACTTGGTCGGTTCCACAGTATCTGACGTATTATGCCTGGAATCGTTTTCCTGGCATTCTGCAGCCAAGTTGCCGATTTCGTTGCATTTAAAGCATCGTAATTTATGTCGCCATCTTTGGACGCTTCCGGTACCGTTGAGTCCAGTTTTGGGTTTTTTTTTTACATAGGCATAACCACTTATCAAGGTCAAGATGTTACTCGAGGATAAGAGTTAAAGAGTGTACAGTATAAATTGGACAATATAGAAACCGTTAGTAATGGAGATTCGCAAATTTGTTAACTTATATGGAACGGCTAATCAAAAACTTGTTTACGTTAGACTTGAAGTGCCTGCCTGCACCAACATCCGCAGTAGGATTTCGTTTGAGTACCATGGTTGTTCCTAGCAAATCACTAAGGTGCAAAGTTGTAATGTCTCCTGTCTGTTGCAACTCCATTGAAAGGTCGTTTATGAACTCCGTCACAAATGCTAGCTCCATTGCAGTCTCGAGCCCTTTCCCCGTGAATCCAGCTACTCTTGTAAGTTGTCGTATTTTGTAAGCATACACATGCACACGTTCTCCAGTCGATCTCTTTGAGATTTGAATAAGCAGTGAATGTCCCGTCTGCAAAAGCATCCATTTATCTGCCTTCAACGATGTTCGTATGATGAACGTCATCCATCTCAAGATAAAGTTGAAACGCATCTCCCTCCAAATATAACGGTAGAAACCTTGTCAGATTATCTATTTGCAGTAGTTTTGCAAAAATCCGCACCTTTTTAAGCCAGGCCCCACGTCTCCATTGCTGTAGAAAGACTTTATTATATTTCTGCTTAGCTTAAGGTTTTCCATGTCGAGCAACTCTTAAATATGGAATAATCAATAAATAAATAAGAATTAGACGTCAAAAAAGTTTAAATGAAAATAAATGTTTAAAATAAATAAATAAATAATAATAATAATAATAATAACAACAACAACAATAATAATAATAATAATAATAATAATAATAATAATAATAATAATAATAACATTAATAAAAATAAGATGAGGCAGAAAGAGTGAGCGAGAAAAAGAAATAGAGAAAGGGCAGAGAGTAAGAGGAGAGATACTTCATAGAGGTATAATTATCAATATTTATTTATACCTACATATCCAGTTTCAGCTTCACTGGTATGATAATATTTCAATTTGTAATTATTCATAATTAATGTCTACTAAGGCGGAAGTTGTGTGTGTGTGTGTGTGTGTGTGTCTGTGTGTTCCTTTTGGTGTGCATACTGAAAAGTGAAGAATAGATTACGCTTGAAGCGTTGTAACGCAGTAAATTCTCTCTCCCTCCCTCAGTCTCTCTCGCACAAACACACATACACACCCACACACATATATATATATATATATATATATATATATATATATATACAGCTATATATATATATTTATATATATATATGATTAGTTCATTTAATCACATAAATTAATATGCGAAAGTATAAATTCATGCGTAAACTTTAAGTGTTTACTTCAACAGTGCTCAATACGTATAGATCTAATATATATATATATATATATATATATATATATTACACTTTGGTGTAGGGGGGGCTACTATCAGGGGAAACAACTACTGGGGTACTATGTAGGGATTTGGGGAGCAAGATGTTTGTTCACGTTGCACTTGAACTTCTGCATGTCAGTACAGTTGGGGAAGCAGTGACCCGGAATGGAATTCCAGAGTCTAGCGGTTCTGGGGAAGAAACTGCCGGAGTAGAAATATCTTTTACATCTAGGGATCTCTACATTGTGGGGGTGGGATTTTGCAGCTTGTCGGGTCTGTCGAGGGTGTTCACGTCGTGAGCGCACAAGTGCTTGCTGTATATATATATATATATATATTTATATATATACATATATATATATATATATATGAAATATTTTTCTTAATTTAGCTTTGTCTCGACAGTCGAGTTTTAAATTTCTTCCATTTCTTTTTACGCACATGTTATCTTTCTTTTAATAATATTATTGGAATACATTCCCTTTTCCTTGTACATTTGTGAATTATTCCACGGATTTCTGCATTTTGGATGACATTGGATCATCTTCCAATTACGCAATTCCCTTGGATTTTACTTGTGCGAATGGAAACTTAACTAACTTTCTTGGATTTTGCATTTTTGGAATTTAACGTCATTGGATACTTTACACTTAACCATACTATCCATCAAGGGTAAATCAGTTTTTATTAACCCTACCCTACTGCTTCACTTTTCGTTATCAAGTAAGACCTATGCTGTACTAGTTGTTTTATTATATACTTTTGCAAGCAAAATCCGATCCCACATGTTGCTTAATCCTATCCTCTGACGAGTAGGGAAGTATTATTTGGAACTCCGCGGATTAAGGACTATCAACTTATTTACTGTTTCTTATTTAAAATTAAATATGTGTTTACCTTTTTTACAAAATGTTTTTAACATGTTTTTACTTGTTCTTATATATATATATATATATATATATATATATATATATATATATATATATATATATATAAAGCGGAACGTGTGTGTGTGTGTGTCTGGTTACGAATAGACTCTTATATGGTTGACTATTTTAAAAACAACTGATTACATATACTGATAGGAGATTTATCGAGTATAAGGAATGGCTATGTTTGATCTGGTGGATAAAATTTGTGAGGTCTACGTTCGCGCCTGGGCCTCAAAGTATGGAAATAAAAAATGAAAAAAAAAACGTTTACAAGTGTTTTGATATAGATGTATATAAGAATACTTTAATAAGTATGTTTCAACTTAAATAGGGATGGTATAATAAAATTGTGGGGTCTGCGTTCGCGCCTGTACTCTATGGAAATATGGTACACACTTTTACAAAGACTTTTCATATCTATTTGCGTAAGTATACTTTGATAATTATGTTTCAGTTTGAAGAAATATGGTATAATATAATTATTCTGCGTGCGTTCGCGCCTGACCTCCATAGAATTTAAATATGTCAAAAAGTTTAATAAGTTTTTTTTTAAAAGGGGTGAGGGTTCACAATAAAACCTTAACTTTAATCTTAATTCATGTATGCTTTTATTTATTTATTTTGAGTTGAATCATATTGTGTCGAATAAATTCACCTCATAAATCCACGTTCTTATTAAAATGAAAGCCAAAAAAATAAAATAAAATAAGAAGTCGGAATTTTACACAATTCTCCACACAAATTTTGCATAACTCTGTTTTTTTCTTCTCCACTTGCACGTGGCACTCTTTTAAAAATAGATAAATAGATAAATAATAAAAGAATAAGAACGTTACTTGTTATCGTGTCAAAAGAATGAGAAATTTCTGCTCACGTGATTACGTGTCTTTTTTTAAAACATTTACATAACCTTTTTATGTTTATTTATATATATGTTTAAGCTTTTTTGTCAGTGTATTAGAAGAAAGTCGGTTGAGCACAACCCTTTCTGCGTGTTCTTTACATTACAATAGTACAACTGTTAATCCGACGGCGCAGTACTACATCATTCAAGACTGTAAAACTGAAACGAAGCTTTTCTGCTTGAAAAGGGCGCCATTTTCTTCTTATTCATATTCATATCGATTATTTGCTTTAAAAATCTAAATAATTACGTGTTTACTTTTTTAATATCCCATTTTGCTGTTTCGGATTATTTTACTAAAGTAAGTACAGCTTAATTATTTTTCAAAACTTTTTTTTGTTTCTTTGTTTTTCGATATTTCGTCGATATTCTTTAGTAAGAGTGTTTAGCAGAAAAACCAACAAACGACAAACCGAAAAAATAAATATACCAGAAATAAATGTTACCAGTTCAGTTCAGTTTTTTTTTGTTTTGAAATAGTTTTTAATGCTCTTTACGTGAAATAATTTCAGCGAACCGAAATTAAAACGATATTTGAGGCAATAACTACTTAAATGAATTTTTATATAAACTACACATGTCATAATCGAATATTCCTCAAACACAAAATACGGAAAACATTAAAATATGTTTAAAAATATTCCTTACGCTGACGGAACTCTCTTAAATTGTTAAGACAGAATGCTTAGGTGCCCTTACTTCAAATTGAAAACGGGACTCTCAATTTTAAAGTCGCTGCAATTTTGTTTTGTTTTTTTAAACCGGTTCGTGAATTAAAAAAAAATTGTTTACAAACTATGTAAAAATAAAAACCAATGAATTTTTCTACAATAAAAGTAACTTTTATTAACTATGGTAACATTTATTTCTTGTATATTTATATATAAATATATATATATATATATATATATATATATATATACATACATATAACATTATCTCTTTAAAAGGAAACTTCATTTTGATGGCCACTCTTGGCTACGAATGGAAACAAAGTTGATATAAAAATATATTTTCCCGAAAATTATCTTTACTTTCATCATAGTTTGCTTGGGGGAATTTTTTTTATCTCTTGAAAAACTTCTTTTTCATAACCTATCATAATTTCATCAATCACAATCCATTTTCTGAAGGCTGCTTTTTAACCCAATCAACGACGCTTTATTGAAAGAAATGTTTAATTTAAGAAGAATTTACAATGAATAGCTATTATTAACAAGATTTTGATGCTGAAGATGTTTATGGGGGTAGATGTTCAGTACAAATCCTGGTGATGAAGACTTTTCCGTGGGTAGCTTTTCATTTTAGTCTCATTTTATAATTTAGCAAGCAAATATCAAAAGATGTTTTTCGTGTAAACAGGAAAAAAAAACTAGCTGACATCCTAAAAATCCAATAGTATTTATGAAGCAATTCTAATTGATTACTAGCAGAATGTGGCACGTTTTGATCAGTCAGATTATTGCCAATGTTTAAAAAATAACGTTCCAAACGTAGGTTATAATATCCTGTAATATATAAAAACAAAATTGCCTCACACACATACACACACTTTTTTGTATTCACTTTTTACCCCGAACAAGGCACAATGCCACTTTGAAGCAGGTGGCTACTATTAACGACAAAATTTGTAGGGGCATTATGGAGGGAGATGAGTATACATATATTTGTTCACATTGCACTTGGACTTCTGCATATCAGTACAGTTGGGAGAACAGAAGCCCATTATGGAGTTCCAAAGACCTGCAGTTTTGGGGAATAAACTATTGGAGTAAAAGGTTTTCTGCTCCTAGGTATCTCTACTGTAAAGGGTGAGACTTAGTGGATTGCCTGGTGTGTCAGGGTTAGTTACGTCGAGGAGGTACAAGTGTTTTCAGTCCGTCAGAGCATTCCCGATTAAAGTATTTGTGGAACAAGGAGAAGGATGCAATATCTCGTCGATGGGACAGAGGCTGAAGCCTAGATGACAGTTCAGGCCCTATCAGGTTGACGACTTTCTTTTAAACCCTGTCCAGGAGCGAAAGACAAGCGGCAGATGCGCCAGCCCAGATGTGACAACAGCACTCCATACATGGGCGAATAGAGGTACAGGATACTTTCAGATGTATGTAGTTGTCTAGCTCGGTAGAGGAAGCCAACCATCTTTGCAGCAGCCTTGGCAATGCTCGGAATGTATCTATTCCAGTTCATATACCCTGTAAATGTAAGGCTGGGGAGTTTAAAAGAAGTACTTTAAGGCAATGTGTTCCTGGCCATTGCTATTGATGGTGGAGAAGGTTTCTTGTAGTTATTGAAGAAAACAAGCTTAGTCTTAGGAGCATTGAATGTGACCATCCATTTGTGTTCCCATTCCACTACAGATTGGCAGTCATCCTCTAGTCTTTCTGCAATTTCCTTGGATATGTGTTCATTAGTTTTCCCCTCATATCTGTTATAGAGAGTGGTGTCATGGCAAATATACCCATCTCCGAAACAATTTTAACAGGGAGGTCATTTATGAATATCAGGAATAATAAAGGTCCAATGATATACCCCTTAGGTACTCGCATTTATGTCATATTGTTCATATGTACGACCGTCGAGGACAACTTGGATTTTTCTCTTACTTAAGAAGAATTTAATTATATTATGCATTCTTCCAGTGATACCATATGATATAATTTTCCTTAGAAGATTATCATGCCATACCCTATCAAAAGCCTTATATATATCAAGGGCTACTGCTCTACCCTCCCCTGTTTTGTCCAGTGATCGGTATATAGGTTCAGAAACAACAGTTAAGATATATGCGGTTGATCAGGCTTGCCTGAATCCATGTTGTTTGTCAGTCAGGCGTTTAACAGCTGTTAGGTTCTTGACTAAGGCTTGATTAACTAAGGACTCAAATATTTTGGCGAAAAGCGGGAGGTGGCTAATGGGACTATAATTTAGATGGTCAGTTCTTTCGCCAGAATTCTTTAAGACTGGTACCACATAAGCGGTTTTCCAGCAGTCGGGAAAGCAAGATTCGTTAAGCATTTATTGTAACGTTTGGAGAGAACTGAAACAACCTCAGCAGAGCATTTTTTTAATAGCACAGCCGGGATGAGATCTGGTTCCCGTGCTTTTGAAGTGGCAAGGTTTTTTTTTATAATAGCATGTACCTGAGAAGGGGTGATTTTAAAATCGTCTAATGTGGCGTATGTCCGCAAAGGAAAGTCAGGTAGGGAGTGGTGTGCCGGGTCCAGTGTTGAGTTGGATGCAAACCGACTGGCAAGCAAATTAGCCTTGTCAGTTGCCGTGCAAGCAACCTCATGATTGGTTGATATTGGGTGAATCGTGGAATTCCCATTATTTACAACACTGTTGAAGATTTTCCAAAAAATCACGGGTTCCTAATTTCTGTGCTTCGATGCGTTTTCTGGTAGTTTCAGAGTAATTAGTCTTAGCTATCGCTATCACTCTCTTACAATTATTTCTAGCTTCTATACACTTCTGTTTGTTAGAGCTGGACTTATATCGGTTGAATCTGCGGAACGCATGCTGCCTTTGACAAATGGTAGCTGCACGAGCAGAAGTAAACCATTGGGGAGAGTGGTGCTTGCTATAGAATTTCCGTACGGGTACATGTGCTTCAACTGCAGTTTTAAACCATTCAGTGGTCTCATTTGCACACTGTTCCCCTGGAAGAGAAAAGCTATTTTGCCATAGGGCATCTCTGATGAGTTCACTTATGGCTTCCCAGTCAGCTTATTTTAATACTTCCTTGTTTTGATTAAGTGATCTTCAGTTTGAGGGCGAGAATTTAGGGTGATTTCTACCATTATCACAGCGTGATCAGCATTCCTTAGTTGGTTGTGGGCATTTGTTGTACAATCATCGGGAACTGTTGTCAGAAAGAGATCTAGAAGTGAGGCATGTTGATCTTGCTGGTCTGGGAAACGTGTCGGAAATGTAATCGTCAGGGATAGGGAATGGGATATAGAGAAGCTATGTGTTGTGCTACAAGCTACGTCTGTGTAATTAGAGACTCCTAGCCAGTTACTGTGGTGGACATTGAAGTCACCAAATAACTGTGCATGTGCGCTAGTATCGAGGGAGAGTGCTATATCTATGCTTTCAGAGACTTTGTTTATTAGAGTAGTCCTGGGTTGATGGAGAGTGGTAGAGAAAATGCAAGTAGCAAATATTATGTTGCATATTTAGTCTGAAGCACATAAAGGCCTGGTCGTCTGATTCTAGTTTTATTTCTCTAGTCAGGGGGAGGGTGTTACGAATATAGACTCCAAGCCCATGCATATATCTGTCCAAGTCCTTACGACAGAGTGGGAGATAACCAGGCATGTTAAAGTGGTTATATGGAAGGGAGGAGTGAAGGTTAGTTTCACTTAATGCGAAGATATACAGGGTGTTTACAAGGAGAAATAATTCAACATCATCTAAGTTAGTTCTAACGCGCGGATATTCGTAAATGCAAGCCTCAAGGGAGGAGGCAGGTAGGTTTTCTTTGAGTTTGGTCTTGGTTTAAACGTTACTTTTGCTTGAGCTGTCATTTCATTTTATTTAATTGAAAGTTTTCAGTTAGGGTGAGAGAGTGAGGGGGTGTTGAACAAGTGGTTGTGCAGAATATAAGGCATGCAATAAAAATAGAACATCAACTGTCCTAACCCACAGTATTGTAACCTCAGGAAAGCCAACCGGGGATGAGTGCAGGGTCCCTTTCAATGCACGACATTGCACTACAAACATCTCGATATTATACGACTGTTGATGGAGCAGCCGCCCTAAGCGCTGCCAAAGATTTAGGGCTCCTGTACTATCAGTCGGAAACAGCAGCCAGGAACTGTCACTCCGGTACCCTCAATCCATTAGGCAAAGTCAGCCCAGTAAAACTGCACCGACATATATGGCACTGAAGCACCCCACTGTGTCCATTTAAGGGGGATGGGATATGGTGGGAGCAGGGAAAAGCGGCGGTGATTGCCCTAGTCAGGAAACAAGGACACCAACTGGGTGATTCAGACGAGTTTCGGTGATATCACCTCTACGCCTGGCTAATAGGCATAGAAGGAGTATAAAAGCCGGGCGATAGACAGCACCTCATATTTCTCTCTCTCTCTCTCTCTCTCTCTCTCTCTCTATATATATATATATATATATATATATATATATATGTGTGTGTGTGTGTGTGTGCATTTATACATATATATACATGTTTGTGTGTGTGTTTGTGCACAAGGTGGAACGATTCATTTGTTGCCTTCAGAAAACAACACTACAGCTTTATTTTAAACTTTTATTCATAAATAAATTCAGGTAAATTGATTATGTAGTAAAGCTGACATCTATTCAATGTAGGAAAATTCAGCATCAATCAGTTCCGTGATACGGGCCCAGAACTGGAAGCATGCCGTCTCTACAAACGCAAGCAGGAGCTCGGCGAATACCCGCCGAATCATCACCACCAGAGTAATTTGCTGTTGTAGGAGGCTTTGTTAGTAAGGTTCTCGACGAATGACCAACCGAAGTAGTTCAGTGGCTTCAAGTCAAGAGAAAAGAGGGTGTCAATGCGAGAAATGTTTAAACTCTTTACACTCCTTCTGGAGCAAAGCCTGGCTCTCTTAGGACTTGTGGACCGGCATTGTCCTGCTTCTACAGCGATGTTTTGTCAGCGGTCACTTGAGTGTACCAGGGGATCACCACACTTTTCCACACATTCAAATACACTTTGGAGTTGACTCTTAAGCCGATTTCGATTATGTGATGCGGCATAATGTGGCCCTCAATAGAAACCACAGCAAAAATTTAAAAACAACATAAACGTGGCGGGAATCTTTGATATAATGCTCTCATCGTTCTAGGGATTTCTACACCACTGACCAAAATATCGTCTGCAACAAAAATCAAAACCGGTTTCCATCAAACGCAAATTGACTCATGTATTTTCTATGGCGAAAATTTCCTTCGTTTCACTCTGTATATATATATATACATATATATATATATATATATATATATATATATATATATATGTATGTACAAAGGTACATACACACATGCAGAGTTACAAACACACACACATATATAAATAGTTCCATATTTCGTTTCATGTTTAGTGCATTCCTTTCCGTTCCATATTTTAGCTAAACAGAGTTCAGTCCCGGTGTCTTTTCTTTGTATACTCATTTTTGAACTTAACCAGTACATCTCCCTGGCGGTATCTTAATCTGGCTGAATTCCAGGACGAGCATTCATTTAGTCTTGTTAAATATCCAGTTTCTTTTGGTTACTTGAATCTCACTAGATTCAGCCACTATGATGAGTTGTAGACGACGAAACATGTGTCAGTGTATAATTATATTTTATAAAAAAAAACAATATATATATATATATATATATATATATATATATATATATATATATATATAATGTTTATTGTGCCTGTAAATTTTATCTATTATAAATCTCTGGAGGAAGTTCTTACGGATTTCGTTATCTTTTGCTCCATAAACTCGCTCCTAAAAAGGTGGCTCAACCGGTTCAGCTACTTTCTATCTTACTTCTTGGTGTAAGTCTTTTGACTCGCTAGAACGGACATAAAACAGACGGCAAACATCAATTAATAATTACTTTAACAGAAGATCTAAGGAATACCTGAGATCTAATGAGGAAACGGCTGAACGATCTGAAGTAGACACTTTAAAAGTTTTTCAAGGGAGAGAACATAAATCATATCAGATGCAGGGGTAAATACTCAAATATATCGGTTGACTTCCTGCTCTAAGCAGATGAGTAAGGGTTGGGTAATAATTTCAAGATGTTTATTAAAAAATAGATTTTTATCTTTAAAATGAATAATTGCGGAAGTTTGTTTTCTTTTGGAGAGGACTTGAATGCCTATTGGGACGAACTTTACAACTACTAGGCAGTCTTCCTAAGTGTCTAAGTTTACTTATGTACAGGGATTTGTCAGAACAATATACTATGATATTACTTTTTCCTACAAGTAAATTCTATGTACATACTCCAAATCACGTCTTTTCCACGGCTCAAATAAGACCTCCTCGATATGCTTAACCTACACTTGCCTTTACGAGGAATGATATACCTTCTCTCAGCGACCTTAATTCAAGTAAATCGAGGAAACTGGATACTCAACCAAACTAGATGAATATTCCTCTTGGACTCTAGCCAAATTAAATACTGCATGGAATATATACTGGTTTAGCTCAAAAATCAGTATATAAACTTAAGACGCCGGAAATGTGGAATAGAACGCAAGTTACTAAATATGAAAGGAATAGTTACTAAATACTTCTGCATGACAGTACAGTCTGGGAAGCAGATTCCCGGAAGGGAATTCCAAAGTCTAGCAGTTCTGGGGAAGAAACTACTGGAGTTGCAGGCTCTCTTACATCTAGAGATATCTACTGTGTAGCGGTGGTATTTAGCTGCTTGTCGGATTTGCCGGTGGTATTTACGTCGAGGGGGGTACAAGTGTTTGCAGTGCGTCGGCGCATTTACAATTAAAATACCCGTAGAACAGGCAGAGCGATGCAACATTTCGTCGATGGGAGAGAGGCTACCTTCTTCGCGGCGGTTCCGGCAATACTCTCAATGTAATTGTTCCAACGCATGTTCCTGTGAACGTTAGACCGAGGAGTTTAAAAGAAGTACTTTCAGATAATGAGTCTTCGTCCATTGCTATTGGGGGTGGAGAGGTTTTCTCGTAATTATTGAAGGAAGCAAGTTTAGTATTGGCAGTATTGAATGTGACCATCCATTTTTCTCCTCATTCTGCTACAGTCTGGAGGTCATCCTCTAGTGTTTCTGCCATTTCCTTAGATATGCGTTCATTTGTTTTCCTGTCGTGTCTGTTATAGAGTGTGGTGTCATCAGCATATACACCTATCTCAGAGACAATTTTGTTAGGGAGGTCATTAATGAATATTAGGAATAATAAATGTCCAAGGATAGACCCTTGAGGCACTCCCGCATTTATATCATATTGTTTAGATGTACGCCTGTCGAGAAAAAAAAAACTTGTAGAGAAAAAATCGTAGAAATCTAAAAGATGAAAGCTTAATGTTTTTAAATAAACATTTAAATATTAATATATTTTAAATATAAAATACTGTAGAAATGCAAACGCTGAAAATATTCATTTCTTGTTTTTAAATAAAATTCTTTAATATGAATAGGTCTTCAATATAAAAAATGTGGTAGAAATGCAAACGATCAATGTTTTAATTTTTTAGTTTTTAAATAAGATATTCTCATATGAATATATTTTCAATGAAAAAAATGGTAGAAATGTAACCCATGAAAGTTTTGATTTCTTTTTTTAAATAATATATTTCAATATAAAAATATATTTTATATTAACATAAATATTTATAGAAACGTAAAAAAATAAAAGTGTTTAATTTCTTATTGTTAATGATAAAACAATAACTCTTTGCATATGGGCTCATATTTCGTTTCATGCTCAGTGACGTTCCTCAAATATTTAAGTAAACCAAGTCCATTTTCGGCAACTTTACTTTATTTACTCGTTCGTTTGATTAAACAGATATTATATAACGTATTTAAATGGTTAATTTGGGGGAGAATAAAATTGTGTCTTAACTTATTTACTCGGTGTTTGAGAGGTAAATGTGTGATGGTAATAACGTTAAATAATGACGTCTGAAAGGAATTCCGTTTAATAGTAATAACATCTTATGGTATTAACGTTTAATAGCGATAATATTGAATAATAATATCGTTTAATCTTAATATCGCTTACGATTAACATCGTTAAATAGTTACACTGTGTAGTAGTAATACTGTTTAATCATAATAACATTTAATAGTAATACTGTTTAATCATTATAACATTTAATAGTAATACTGTTTAATCATAATAACATTTAATAGTAATGCTGCTTAATGGTAATACCGTTTGATAGTAATATCCTTTAATAAGGATACAGTTCAATAATATTATCGATTTATGGTGATACCATTAAATAGTAATACCGTTTAACAGACATAGCGTTTAATCATAATAACATTTAATAAAAATGCTGTTTAATGGTAATACCGTTTAATAGTAATATTCTTTAATAGGCCTACAGTTTAATAATATTATCGATTCATGGTGATGCTATTTAATAGTAATGACGTTTAACGGTAATAGCGTTTAATTATAATAATGTTTATTGTAATACGTTTATTAATAATAACATTGGGTTTCTGCAGGCTTATTAAGTATTGAACAGTGCTGAAAATAGTTGCTCTATGCTGATGAATATTTTTTAATATTTATACTTCTTGGGTATAATTGGATAACACGACAGCACTATTGTCTAATGAAAAAAAGCGCGTCCTTCCCTCATCTAATCTGTAAGAGACCCTTTGGCATGGTCGAGAACCTACTTAATGCTCCTGATTAGGATAACATGAGGTCATAGAAAGCAGGTGACTGATGTAATAAAGAAGCAAACAACTAATTCTGCCCAGTGTTTTCGTTGTGCTGAGCAGAAGATACCTCTGTGTACACTGGTCGGAACAATCACTTAGTATGGGTGTTGCTAGCTCAGCAAGAAAGCGCAACTGACTGTTGGTACAACTGCAAAGAAACCTTTCGTAATACATTGAACTTTGTTTATTCAAGAAGCAACGTGAATAGAATTGTGAATAAGAACCCTCGACCGGTAGGCATGAGCAATGTCTCAAGGGAGAAAGATGTATAACATACTGTATAAGAGGTCGTGGAAAAATATCTGTGGCAGCCGTTGCCGAAAAACGAGCATACGCAAATTAGGAAGTGCATGCGAATTGGCGCAAGAAGAGAAAAGAAAATTAGAAGGAGGAATAATGCACCAAGTGGTCGGACGTAGCAAAATGCGACGTCGAAGAAAATGGAAGTGTAAAGTCGAGGACGAGATGAGAATTGATGTGGTGAGCATGCGGTCGGAGGAAGATGAAAAGCGTATAGACAGTGGCGAGAGACTTTTAAGGTCTGTCGAGATGGGAAAGTAACGGTGATGAAATCTTTTGTTTAAAAAGAAAAAAAATGACTACTCGGATTTTTATTTCTTGCTGCCCTTTGTTTGTTTGTATCAGATGGATGAAGAGACATAGCCATCAATGCGTGCACCGGGCAAGTCACTAATTGATTATAATGATATTCCTGCTCTTTAGAAAATTAGTAGTTTTTACATTACTCTGTACAGTGTCAAAACTTTAATTGTTTGGGTGTATAATCTGTTAATGTGTGTGTGTGCGTGTGTGTTTAAATTTCATTCAATAATTCGAAAGCTGTGCGTTATCAATGACATGCAAGATAATTTATGACAGTTATTTTTAGTTACTATTTATACTGTATTTCGCAGACTGTTTTTAAAGTGGTGCATAACAAATCGTCGTTCCTCCTGTTACACAACCTAATAAGTTTAGTAATTTTTCAGATAAAGCTTTTTTATGCCAAAATCAAAAACATCAAAGAACGTCTTTAAGTATAAATATAATTAGGATTTATTCTTTAACAACCTCTTCGTGTGACCAAAAAATTACTTCGTGTTTGGAACTGCATCTACAGGATCAGAGCGCCCACACAGGCAATAAAAAGCGCATTAACCCTATGTCCAGGTTGGTACATTTTAAACTGTGTGGTGGTGGACCGCTCAAGGTGACCAGAATCTCACTGGTCACTGGAAATACTCCACTGATTAACAGGGCACGCAAAATGTGCATGGCCGTAAGTCTGTGTGGTAATTTTTTTTTTGCACTTTGGCTGGCTGTTCGTTGGAAGATGTTGTGGTTTGGAGTTCCTCCTGCGTGGTTGATCTGAATGGCTAGTATGCTGTTTTTCTTAGGTGAAACTTGGCGTCAGGTTTAGGGTGGATCGGAAATCAACTGTGTAACTCTCAAAACCAATATGTGATCCATTATCAATAACTCTGGAGATCATTTTCTTATGAACAAAAATAATTATTGGATGAAATCATTTTGGATACAGTCTGTAAAAAAATAGTATCAGTTATATTCGGGCCTCCTCTCTAGTTTAAAGAAACAACATGTTTTTGGATGCAAAATCTTTCAACTGAAATCAAACTATACAACTAATTTTCTTGAGCGGCGGAGGGAAGTCAGTATTTTAACTTTTCTCTTTCGAGGTCAGCCACCCCTTAAGTTGGCAGTCCAAAAGCTGATGTGTCTTATTCTAACTCCAGCAAGCGAAGTTCTCTTATTTTTAAAATCACGATGATTTCTTTTTGCGAAATTCCGGCTACCATGGTTTGGAGATCAGTATTTCCTCCTCTGTTTTTTGGAGATTACCCTTTCCCCTTTCCTCTGAATCTCCTTTTCGTTCTATATATTAATCATATCCTTTTTCAATTCTCTTCCCCATTTTTCTCCCTTTCTAACTAATTTTTCAAAGACATCGCCTGAGCAGTTTTGCTCTCCCGTCTTTCAGTTAAATTCCCGTCGCTTGCAGGATGACCCGGAAGTTAAATATAACACGTGACAATGTGACATCATCTTCCTAGATGAACGAGCAGGTCTCAAATCGCCCTGTCAGCTTCAATTGTCCCAGTTGTCGACCATATCTGCAATAAAAACATATTCCGGCTTGAAAAAAAATGACTGAATCTCATGTAGAACCCTCTACCAACAACCCTAGCCCGTAGACAAGGTAAATTGCTGTTACCCGCGAATGCAACATATATATATATATATATATATATATATATATATATATATATATATATATATATAGATAACCATGTTGCATTCGCGGGTATATATATATATATATATATGTATATATATGTATATATATACATTCTTTATGTATATATATATATATATATACATAAAGAATGTATATATACATATATATATATACATATATATATAAAGAATGTATATATATACATATACACACACGCACACGCACACACACACACACACACATATATATATATATATATATATATATATATATATATAAGGAATATTGCAACAAAACCATGATATAAAAACAAATTAAATTTGTTAAGGAGACTATAAACAATAACATAGGTACAGAAAGAACAATAAACAATGCAAATGTAACATCTTACAACATGTCGATGGGGGAATATAAAAAAGGAAAAAAAAGAGCAAAAACAAATGAACAAATTAAACATACAATAAACACGAAAAAGAAAAAATGAAAAGATATACCTTAATATAAACTGAAAGAGAAGTTTAAAAGAAAAATAGAAGGAAGAGCCGGACGTGGTTTAATCCACCGTTCAACCTACCTTATCAAAAATAACACCCCAAGGTAATTTTACCAAATGTTAGAAAAATATTTCCCGAAAGATAGTAAACTAAGTAAGATAATTAATAAAAACACTGTTAACCTATCCTTCTCAACGTATGCTTACTTAACAAATACCATAGTTGGCTCAAATAACAAAAAATTAAACAAATTTTTGAAAAGCAGAGATAAGACCTAAAATGAATCTAACAAACTCAACAACTTTTAGCAGTATGGATTAAGGAATTAAAGGAAAATAAAACTGAATATAAATAACGATGGTTAATAATTGAAAAGGGGAACGTATAAACTGAGTAAATCCAAGAGATGCCACCTATGTATATTATAATCTTACTATATACTAATAGCAAAAAAAAAAAATAAACAAAATACTAGATGTAATCCACGGGTGTTTGCACAAAAACAACTATTTAATTTCACGCACTAGAGCAAATTAGAAAAAATATGCAATGGAGGTAATCCTAGATTAAAAATGATACCACGAAAGTGACCTCCCCTGTATCGAGTAATATAATACGAATTCAAACACTAAGAAAAAAACAATACTAAAATAAACATGCATTATTACAGGAAAAAAATTATATGAAATTATATGATAATTGAAAAAAAATAGGAAAAACAGGGAAAATAAAAACAAAAATAAACAATTAATAAATAAACAGTAAAAATACGAAAGACAGGTTAAAACGGAAAACTATCTTTACATAACACCAAAAGAAGGAGGAAGTAAGGAAGCATGGCTGTGGAAATCTTTTTACCAGAATACGATGTTCAACATGTTAAAAATATACCATTTGTTGTAAAAATGTAATGGATAAACATCTGAAGAAGTTGGTGAAGACAGGATATTTTACGGAAACATAAATCGTAAAATTGCTAACTCATTAATGAAACGTCTGGAATGGAAAAATCCAGGAAATAAACGAAGGTTATATAAAAGAAAACGTGAGTCTTTGAATTTTCAACAAAATGTTGAACTATATATATATATATATATATATATATATATATATATATATATATATATATATATACATTTTATGAACGGCACATGTCAGGGGTGGCATTTTGAGAGGTTGAAAAAATAAAAAAATAAATAAAAGCATACAAAAACCGGAATATTTTAAACGAATTTTTTTTTAAAAATCGGAACATTTTGAGGTATTGGAATCGGAAATATGTATCCCTATTTTACGAGCAGCCCGTGTCAGTGGCGGCATTTTGAGAGGTGGAATATAGAAAATAGAAAAATAAATAAATAGAAGAAATAAAAGCTAACCATATATCTTAAATTCATACCGAAAAGTTTTGTAAAAAATCGGTAGTTTTTTAGGTATTGAAATCGGAAAAAAACTGTGTCCCTATTTTATGACCTGCACATACCAGGGGCGGTATTTTTGGAGGATAAAATTAGAAAATATTAAAAATTAATAAAAGCTAACAAAAAATTAGAATTTTCTACCGAAAAGTTTTTAAAAAATAAGAACTTTTGGAGATGTTGAAATCGGAAAATGCATCTCCTATTTTACAAGCACGGGCATTATAGGTTAAAAATAAAAATTAGAAAAAAAACTAAATAATAATGAATAAAAGCTAAGAAAATATCGTAAATTTTATACCGAAATTTGGTAAAAAAAAATCAGAACTTTTTAAGGTATGGACATTGAAAAATGTGTCTTATTTTAGGAGCGGCATCCACTAAGGGTGGCATTTTGCGAGGACAAAAATAAATAAGAGCTGAGAAAATATCTTAAATTTTATACCAAAAAGTTTGTAAAAAACTTGGAGTTATCGGAATCGGAAAAATATGTCCCTATTTTACGATCAACACATGTCAGGGGCTGCATTTTGAGGGGGTAAATATATAAAATGGAATAAATAAATAAAAGTTCACACAAAAATCTCAAATATTATATCGAAAAGGTAAAAACTCGGAACTTTTCGAGATATATGAATCGGAAAAATGTGTCCCTAATTTACGATTTCAAAACCGATTGTTTTAAATTTTTAGTTGAATTTTTCATTATTGCTACTAATGATGAATACTTATTGTTTTTAATTCATCACTAAAACTAAAATGAGAATAACATCAAAATACGATATATATTTTTTTATTTGTAAAACAAAGTTTTAAAAATGTTGCATAAATTCTCTAGGTAATCTTTCAAAGAAAGTAGTTGATTTACATGCTCAAAAAATGTTGAAAAATTAAAGAAACACATTTTGTTCAAGAAAAATGCCTCTAAACATCACTAACAATTAAATGATACAGTGATAAATTAGCAAAGAGCATTACGTAATATTGGAATTGTGGAAACATTAATCAAGTACGGAATAAAAACGATTGTAAGCAGATATTATGATCGTAATATCAGGAGGTATGAAATACTATTTACGCGACTTTCTATTCTATGGTTTAAATACTGCCGAATCTCTTCTACTTTTCGAACAATCACGGCGTAATTGATTTTTTTTACAAACTATTAACAAAATTGTATAATCAATGACTAATTTATGATGAAACCGAACTTTATTATGATGAATTAATTCTGGTAATAGGATTTTACTTTTTAACTTTTTTTATTATTAAAGGGTGACCCAAAAAAACAGAGGCTTAATGCAGGCCATCTAGAACATATGCTGTAGAACGGTGAAAAAAAAAGGCCACATACCCTAATGTTTCGATGTGATGTTTTGAATATAATAAACTAGTTATGACCAAAGTTTCATTTCATTCGGACAAAAAACTAAGAAACGGGGCCTAATTAGAGTTTGGGTCCGTTTTTTTTTTGTCATCCTGTATAATAATTCTAAAAGATCATACAAGAAGAATCTCCTTAGAAATCGTATTTTACTTAGAAAAATCAACTTACTTTGCTTTCAAGAGTAAATATTTAAAAATATATACATATATTTCGGTGGGAATCACTTGAATCTCATTTAAAACTATATCGTCGTTAACAATGGTCTTACACTCTATTCTCAATCGGCACTTATTCTGTAGATACTTAATTTTCATACTTTTCTAAAATTAGTTTCCTGGTGTCTAATTTTCCTAAATTAAATTGAATCAAAATACAAATAAAAAAGTGATTTTAAATGCTTTTGATTCATTTGGAATTTTATCTGTTTTTGATATAATTAGCTGGTGGGTTTTGTCCGGAGTCTTTTTTCTGCTCCTCTAGGAGTATATATGCTTTTATATATATATATATATATATATATATATATATATATATATATATATATATATATATGTGTGTGTGTGTGTGTGTGTGGGTGTGTGTGGGTGTGTGTGTGTATATATATGTGTGTGTGTGTCTCTCTCTCTCTCTCTCTATGTATATATATATATATATATATATATATATATATATTTATATATATATATATATATGGGGGGTACTAGTGATGGGAGGATTCCACATTTTTCTCGATTCCGATTCAATTACCGATTCTGTCTTAAATTTCTGATCCGATACGATTCCATATTCTGATTTCGATTCTTTTTTTAATTTCTAAATATTTAATTAGTGATTGTTATTGTCTTTGTTTTGAAATTACTCTAAAACCTTCTTATGTCTGCACATAAGTTCGCAAACAACAAATACAAACAAAAAATGGGCTTAGTTCTAAATATTTTTTCGAATGTGTTCCTTTTAATTGATTGAAAATGATGAAACAACTAAAACATTTGAAAATAATTAACGATTGTTATGCAACATAAAACCGCATATGAACAGAATAGTTAATAAACGCCCTCTCCATTTTAAACATGGGTTTATAAATATCATAGTTACTATATAGAAAAGAATTCTTAACTTAAGAACGGATGTGCATGTATTCTTAACTACTCTATAAGTTCTCACTACCAAAGAATGTTCATGTGTTTACCCTAATCATAAAGATTTGCCCGGTTATTACTACTGACAGTGTCATAGATATGTAGTAGATTGATTTGTTTTAATGCAAACACAAAAAAAACGAAACAAAAAAACAAGATACGGATAATTATAATAAAAATACTTTTTACTAATATTGTAAGAATTTTAGACTAACACCCTTGGCTAAAATGATATTTTCCTTTTTTTTTCTTCTACTTCCATTTTGTGTTATGCGATGTCATATGGACACCTTGAGAATATTGCCGGAAAAACAGCCCAAACAATTATTTTTTAATTCATGGAAGTTTTAAACAGCCTAAAGCAATGTGGAAAGGACCGGAACAACAAGAGGAAAGAAAGGAACAACAAACAAACAAATTGCCGGTTATCCCTCATAACATAATTATTTCCAACCAATTTATTGGTATGCCCGGTGTATATAAAGTCCGTTCGTGGTATGGAACTTTGATTAATTTCGGGAGAAATTACCTCCCCTTTTAAAATGTTGTAATCTTGCTGCGTATTTTTATTACCCAAGCTATTAGCGTTGCCAGCTGTGAGTTCTCTTTCTCGAAACTGAAGCTCATAAAAAACTAACTTCGATCAAAAATAAGCTTACAAATTTAGTAACCCCCTCCATAGAGAGGAAACTTGTCAATAGAGTGAACTTTGATAGAGTTATTGATAACTTTGCTGAAAAAAAGTATGTTTGTAAATTGTCAACCGACTTGATGCCCTTCGATTGTTTTCTCACAAAAATAAATTCATAGCCTTATTTTCAATTCATAAATACATTTATTTAAAAAAATAAATAAAACTATTTTAAGTAGTTTGAAACATCATTTACTACACCACATTACTTTAATTTTGTGCATGAATACGAGCGATTACACACACGAATTTCAAAAACATGGATAAAAGGCGTTTCATTCTCTTCGGGAGGTTGCACCTCTTAATAAAAACATTATTTAAGAAAAAGAAAAGAAAACTGCGTAGGATTATAGTCTCCTTTATACGGCCATTTTTTGTCAAAATTCCGAAATTATCACAATAAAAAAGTAAATAAACATGATTTTATCATTTCTAAAACCTTTTCTTGTTTTAAAATGTTCTCATTGGTTTCTAAAATGTGTGACTTCCCATTTCGTAAATTTTGCGCTTTATCCGAGCGATTATATACAAGGATTTAAAAAAGCGCCGACACAAGATGTGTTTTTTTCTCTTCGAGAGGTTCGACATCTTAATAATGAAATTGTGAAAAAAAAAGAAAATAACACTATATCGGACTATCCTCACTTTGAGAGAACAATGTTATTTGGCGAACAAAAAAGTAAATGAAAATGATTTTATGAGTTCATAACATTTTCAGGTGTCCAAATGTTCTAATTAAAATGTATTATTATATTTGTTTGTGTAGTCAATCAATTTAATTTATCATTGTTTTTATAATTTGAATAATAAGTTAGTGTTTTGAAAAAATATTTGATTTCTTTTTTTTCATATTAACCTTTATATATTTCTCTTCAGATTAATGTGTACATACTTATTATTATTATTCAAATTATTGAAAATGAGTGGTTAAATTAAGCGTTTGAAAAAGGAAAATTGTGTAAACATTAATCTGAATGGAATAGAGTAAATATTAGTCCAATGAAAATAAATATTTTGAGGGCTCTCTGGAATGTTCAAGGTTTAAACAGGTGGTCATATGCCAACAGTAGGGGCGGGCGACAAAATGGTAACCATATGCAACTGGTGGGAGGGGAAACAGGTAATTATATGCCAGCAAGGGGGAGCAAAAAATGTAATTTTATGCCAGCGGGTAGGAGCAAAACAGGTAATTATTTTCAAGGGGGGGCAAAACATGCGATTATAAGCCTAGTATTTGATGCTTACGCATTCATCAGTTTAGGAACTCATTGCTGTGATGATGAGATTCGAACCCAGCTACGGAGACAGCTTCTATTCAATTTGCTTAGACTATCTCGGGGCCGAACAATAGACACAGTATTAAAGGGAATAAATAACTAGTAAACACCGAATTCGGACTAATATATGTTACTATAGGAATACTCGTTTGGTTTGCTTTTATTTGCTTTGGTTGTTTTACAGCATATAAACTATTTTCGGGTTATTTAATCCCGAATCCCTGTATATTGAAATATTATTCATGTTGCATTAAGTTATTTTGTAGAAGCTTTTTATACTTTAACCTTTTTTTTATCCTCAATCGCTAGTTTGAAGCGTTTGGTTTGGTTTGGTTTGGTTGTTTTATAGTGGATTTTATCATTTTTGTTGGCTTCCCCGCAGAATATGAATGTATTTTTTCAATCGGAGAAGAAAAAAGGATTACAGTATTTATGTTTTCTACAGTTTAATGAAGGAAACTTCTCAATAAGTGGGGGAGATAGAAAGAGAAAATTAAATAAAGAAGATGGAAAAGCGGGGGAAAATGGGTTGTTATTTGTTGTTATTTTTTTAGTTTTATGTAACATTAATTTTTTTTCAAAAACAGTAGAAAAAAGACAGCAATGTTAGGTGCCTGTCATATTAGAAAGCCAATATTCTCAGACAGCCTAATCTTGTAGCTCCAGATAAATAGTCGACTTTGGCCATAATTGAATGAAGAAAAACGAATATTCTACATTTCCAATACTTTTTATTGTCATAAAAAAATCGTCAAATTGCCCATTTTTTTTTTTTTAATGAAATTGATGTATTTTCTGGTGTCTTACAAAATCCACCACGGTTTATCAGAAGTAACTTTCTCATGTCTTCCCGAAGTGACTTAGTCCACAATACGCTGTAGTCAATATTGAATTATGGAGTACTGTTGATTTTATAACATTATTTATAAAAGACGCAATTTCAGATAAAAATGTACAAATCAAGTATCGTGATTCGATTGGGCTCTAAATTAAAACATTCACATCAAACACGCCTATGTTTTATCAAAGAACCTTTAGAGGCCGGGAATTTCTGTTTATACGGTGTTCAAACTTCTTCAGTGCACTTGTGATGTTTAACTGCATAAATGTGTCCACTTAAATCAAAATCAATATTTTCCTATTTACACCGGATTTTCTCAATTATAGATTGTTAATGCTTATCAGAGGCATTCCGATATAAAACCTTTTAAAGAATACTCCGATCCGCATAAACAATATGCATGTGAACTTAAAATAAAATCGATCCCTTTCGTAGTCCATATGGAAGTAAGTCACATGCAGACAGCCCCACACGGAAACAATTTATATACAAGCAGAAATACGTGGCTTTTTTTCTAATATAAACTTGCAAACTTTTGGGACAAGACGGTTGCTGTCAAATTTATTATTTATACAGCGTTTATGAAAACCAACACCACAGACAACACATATAATGATTATTCCAATTCCGTATTTTAACATCTGTCTTTTTTAGTAGACTGATATTACTGTCGTGTGTTTGCAATCACCGCACGCGTTCCCTTATAAAATATAACAACAAAAGATTGCATCGTGTTATCGCAAAGTCGAACATTTTGTTTATCTAATAGCTAATGTCGTCACATCGGCGACACTTTATGACATTGAAGGATAACATTCTTTATATACAGAGTGCCTTGATAAGTTTTCAGACATTTTTGTATGCGCGCTTTTATTGATAGTACACACACGAGACTTTGGTCCATTTACCGTCATCTCTTCCGACTGCAATGCATTTTTGTACCGTTTTAAATCTTCTGGACAGTAAATGGAAGTCCTCTTGTATTGATAACCCTCGTTACAGCCTCTTCCATCTTCTTAATAGTGCCATAACAACATACTCTAAGGCTTTTTATAAGCTTAGGGAATAACCAAAAGTCACAAGGAGCAACATTTCGACTAAAGGGAGGGGGAGGAATCGTCTTGATGTACATCTTACTCTAATAGTATGTAACAAAGAGTTGTAGACTGATGCATTCGTGCAAATATTCCTCATCGCGAATATGTGCAATTCTTACACTAAAATGAAACTGTGCATTTATTGTCTCTATAGACACACGGCAGTTCTTATTTATGAAATTCTTTATTTGGCCTATCAACTTTGGTTTTTGCATACTTTATTCCTTCCACACCTGTTATGCTCCCTCATAAACTTTTTACCTTTTTTAATCTATTATACTAGTTAAAAAATTATGCTCTGTTTATGAAAATGATCTGAACAATTCCATACGCTTCTGCGGCATTTTTCTCATATTGATAACAGAATTGTATTGCATATTGTTCTTGTAAATTAACCTCACGTCAAGATTGCATTTTGAAATTCACCAGCATTTATTAGGGCTATACCAATTACTGTTGTAGCTGTTCATTTAAATATTCAATCATAAAATATTATAAGATGTATAGCAATATCATACCTGATTTTCAACAGCTTAAGACAGTTTTTAATACCTGTACAAAATATCTGAAACCTCTTTAAGGGCGCATCGTATATTAAAACAATACAGGTAATACCTGTCCTAACACGGGTAAAATTACTTCTTATAACAGATCTCGTCTCCAAAGCAAATTTGCACATTTAAATGGCGGATTAATCCCATATTCTAAAACCATTTAAAAGCCGACAATTATCCCGCATTTTTCTCCTCCTGTATTTAAAATTTTACGAAAACTCAACTAAGACATTTTATTTCCTAAAACTCTCCCATTTTAGGACACCATATCGCTGGCTTGTTTCTCATTGGCGTGGATTTTTTTTTCAAAGTAGGGAATATATCGGGCAAATCTAAAGATCGCATGCCAGTAATGCATTTACAGAAAAGACATATACACATCACATTTTTTATAACTACAGTAAAGTTATTGGCGCTGCTTATCAGGAAACCTATGACAGGTGTGAAGTGTCGTCTGCTTAAATTTAGCTGCTAGATAGGCTAAGCTTCTTTCGACATGTGCAACAACCAAGTTCGCAAATAAAACAAATATTACATTCACTTTTCAAATCCTTAACAATTTTTTCAATCTGTTTTATCCTTCTCATACTCGACATAGTTTATCTATATAATTATAAAACTAAAATGACCTTATAAGGAGTGATGTATCCCACTTTCCGGTTTATGACATCCGGTTGCGCATGCGCGCATAAACATTAACCCATAACAACGTAAACAAATAAACACAAATCGCTTCTTTTGCAGATTTTGACCTGCGTACTGAAATATTAACGTTATTTCGAAATTATTATTTAACATGGGAAGAGTGGGGGTGTTTTGCAACTATTCTTTATTAAAACTATACTGTCGCTATTTTCTTACAACTAAAAGACTTTAACCCGTTGAAAAACATAAGAACAATTTTAGTAAAACCAAGACTACTACTACTACTACTACTACTTTCTATCCGTCACTTTTCCTTCCTCCCTTCCTTCTTTTTTATTTTTTGTTTATATTTCTACATACAAAATAGTTGTGTGAGAACGGTGAATCTGTTGACACATTTACTAATATGTTTCAATATTAATTTTAGTTTATGTATATTTGTTTTATATTTATGCTTCAGGTTTTATTAATTATTTTTTTTTTATTTTAGATTCTAAGTTTCTATAACTTGGTTGAAGCATTCCAATATAGGTTTTTCATTCTTATATTTCTCATCGGTAGGTTCATGTGCGTTTTTGCTGCTAAATGACTTTCGTCGGCGTTCGATTCGCAGGAAAATAATGTTTAATTTTCGATTTTTGAGCGATTATTCGGAAAAATAGGTAACGTTACACGACTAGGGAGGATTTTTTTTTCATGTTTGATTGATCCGTCCGTGATTTTTCATTTTAATATACTTTAATAGAAATGTTTCTGCTGTGTAAAAAAAAAAAAAAAACTATTTTTTAAACGTCACAAGTATCGCGCTCATACATGAATTCCATAGCTAATATCACATACTACCCAACGGGTCACGGGTAGTCTCGTTCTCTATAAAAGTTACCAGAGACTGAATGTAATACACATTTATTTCTGATTCCGATTAATCTTACAAGACCCAATTTCTCATACGAACAAAAAACTGTAGCCGGTGGTTATAAGATAAATGTTTGACTCTACGCTTTGTTTATTAACAGCCACACGGCACTGTTGTCTGGCATATCGACATCGATCTGTAAAACTACTAAATTTCTCTCTTGAGAGAAATCACAATCAGCAAGCAATATGTTCTGATATCCTCGAGAAGGACTGAGTATATAACAGCTTTAACCCTTGTGAAGGTAAAGAATCTAGCAACGTTTGAGAAGGTAAAGAATCTAGCAATGTTTGAGAAGCTAATAAATCTAGCAGTGTTTAATTACCTAATACAGCTAACAATGTTTAAGAAGGTAAATGATCTAGCAATGTTTGAGACGGTAAATAATCTAGCAATGTTTGAGACGGTAAATAATCTAGCAATGTTTGAGAAGGTAAAGAATCTAGCAGTGTTTGAGAGGGTAAAGAATCGCGCAATGTTTAAGTAGGTAAAGAATCTAGCAATGTCTGAGAAGGTAAAGAATCTAGCAGTGTTAAAGAAGGTAAAGAATCTAGCATTGTTTGAGAAGGTAAAGAATCTAGCAATGTTTTAGAAGCTAATACATATAACAGTGTTTAATAACCTAATACAGCTAAAAATGTAAGAGAAGGTAAAGAACCTAGCAATGTTTAAGAAGGTATATAATCAGCCATGTTTAAGAAGGTAAAGAATCAAACAATGTTTGAGAAGCTTATACATCTGGCAGTGTTAATAACCTAATAGAGCTAACAATGTGTGAGAAGGTAAATAATCTAGCAATGTTTAAGAAGATAAGGAATCTAGTAATGTTTGAGAAGGTAATAAATCTACCAGTGTTTGAGAAGGTACATAATCTAGCAGTGTTTAAGATGGTAAAGAATCTAGCAATGTTTGAGAAGGTAATAAATCTAGCTGTGTTTAAGAAGGTAAACAATCTTGCATTGTTTGAGAATGATAACAAAACAAGCAGTGTTTTAGAAGTTACAGAAGATAATAATGTTTGAGAAGGTAATAAATCTAGCAGTGTTTAATAACCTAATACAGCTAACACTGTTTGAAAAGGTAAATAATCTAGCAGTGTTTAAGAACATAAAGAGCTAGCAATGTTACAGAAGGCAAAGAAACTTGCAGTGTTTAAGAAGCTAAAGAATCTAGCAGTGTTTTAGAAGGTAAAGAATCTAGCAATGGTTGAGAAGGTAAAGAATCTAGCAGTGTTTGAGAAGGTAATAAATCTAGCAGTGTTTAAGAAGGTAAAGAAGCTAAAAATGTTTAAGAAGGTAAAGAATCTAGTAATGTTTGAGAAGCTAATACATCTAGCAGTGTTCAATAACCTAATACAGCTTACAATATTTAAGAAGGGAAATAATCTAGCAACGTGTGAGAAGGTAAATAATCTAGCAGTGTTAAAGAAGGTAAAGAATCTAGCAGTTTTTTCAGAAGGTAAAGAATCTAGCAGTGTTTAAGAAGGTAACGAATCCAGCAGTGTTTGAGAAGGTAATAAATTTAGCATTGTTTGAGAAGGTAAATAATCTAGCAATATTTGAGAAGGCGTATAATCTAGCAGTGTTTGAGAAGGTAAAGAATCTAGCAATGCTTTAGAAGAGTAAGAATCTAGCAATTTTTGAGAAGCTAAGAAATCTAGCAATGTTTGAGAAGGTATATAATCTAGCAGCTTTTGAGAAGGTAAAGAATCTCGCAATGATTGAGAAAATAAAGAGTCTAGCAATGTTTGGGAAGGTAAGAAATCTAGCAATGTTTAAGAACGTAAAGAATATAGCAATGTTTTAAAAGATAAAGAATCTTGTAGTGTTTGAGAAGGTAAAGTATCTAGCAATGTTTTAGAAGATAAAGAATCTAGCAGTTTTTGGGAAGGTAAAGAATCTAGCAATGATTTAGAAGGTAAAGAATCTAGCAATGTGTGAGAAGCTAAGAAATCTAGCAATGTTTTAGAAGGTTAAGAATCTAGCAATGTTTGAGAAGGTAAAGAATCTAGCAATGTACGAGAAGATACAGAATCTAGCAGTGTTTTAGAAGGTAAAGAATCTAGGTATGTTTTAGAAGCTTATACACCTAGCAGTGTTTAATTACCTAATACAGCAAACAATGTTTAAGAAGGTAAATAATCTAGCAATGTTTGAGAAGGTACAGAATCAAGCAATGTTTGAGAAGGTACATAGTCTAGTAATGTTTGAGAAGGTAATAAATCTAGGAGTTTTAATAACCTAATACAGCTAACAATGTTTAAGAAGGTAAAGAATCTAGCAATGTTTAAGAAGGAAAAGAATCTAACAATGTTTGAGAAGGTAAATAACCTAGCAATTTTTGAGAAGCTAATACATATAACAGTGTTTAATAACCTAATACAGCTAACAATGCTTAAGAAGGTAAAGAATCTTGCAATGTTTAAGAAGGTATATAATCAGCCATGTTTAAGAAGGTAAAGAATCAATCAATGTTTGAGAAGCTTATAAATCTAGCAGTGTTTAATAACCTAATAGAGCTAACAATGTGTGAGAAGGTAAAGAATCTAGCGATGTTTAAGAAGATAAGGAATCTAGTAATGTTTGAGAAGGTTAAGAATCTACCAGTGTTTGAGAAGGTAAATAATCTAGCAGTGTTTAAGTAGGTAAATAATCTAGCAATGTTTGAGAAGGCAATAAATCTAGCTGTATTTAAGAAGGTAAGCAATCTAGCAGTGTTTGAGAATGGTAATAAACTAAGCAGTGATTTAGAAGTTAGAGAAGATAACAATATACCACTATCAGCCGGTCACTGGGGTGTGACCGACAGACGTGTTATAGTAAATGTCTTAAAGCGGTCTCATGAAGATATGAAGATGGGCCAGTCATTAGGGTCTGTGTAGTAAGAAGAAAATCATACCTGAGATGTTGAATCTGGGTGTGGCTGCTTTCTTTTCTCAAGATGATCTCTTCACCCTGGTGGCATTCTGGTGGGAATCTTCATCTCTTTGTTCTCAGGGCCGCCTTTCGACTTCAGACATTTATGAAGGCATTCATGGCAGACACAAGAAAAATGACACGCGACACAATTGTAATATACATAAGGTATTACTAACTATTTTATTTTACATTAGAAATACAATATATATTACAAAAAACAATTTACAATTCATTTTTACGATTAAAAATGGATAATAGGCTTTTCGAAGCTAACTAAACTACCCTAACTAGTGTTGAGGGAGGGGGTGCCCCCCTCATTTACGGAGAGACAAAATATGCGTCCTCACATCATGGTGGTCGTGCAGGAAAAAAAAGAAAGATAGCAAGGGGATTATGGGAAGGGGTTTCTTTGTATCTCTACGCTCATGGACAATTTACCACCCGTCCATGCTGCAGAGTGTGTTAGAAACAGTGGCACAAGGAAATAGTGCCACATCCCTCCCTATGCTATCCGAAATTTATGAGCATTCATAAATTTCAGAAGTCCCTAATTTTCCGTGAATGGTGCGTCAACCGGCCGTCAGCAATCAATGTCTCCATGCTCTACGTTCCATCAGGAACTCAGTGAAGCAAGTTATCTTTTCCACCAGGCTCCTGGTAGGCTGGTATACTGCTTCAAATACCAGAGAGGGTAATCATCCTCGCCCTCCATCGAGGCAATGACCTCATGATTTCAGTTACTGGATTTACACTTTCTTAAGCAACCAGTATAATATTTTTTAACAAAGCCGGATTTTACGTGAGTTCATCACGCCGACCTATACGTATTTCACTAAGCCGGATTCTACGTGAGTTTATCACGCCGACCTATACGTATTTCACTAAGCCGGATTCTACGTGAGTTTATTCACGCCGACCTATACGTATTTCACTAAGCCGGATTCTACGTGAGTTTATCACGCCGACCTATACGTATTTCACTAAGCCGGATTCTACGTGAGTTTATCACGCCGACCTATACGTATTTGACTAAGCCGGATTCTACGTGAGTTTATCACGCCGACCTATACGTATTTCACTAAGCCGGATTCTACGTGAGTTTATCACGCCGACCTATACGTATTTGACTAAGCCGGATTCTACGTGAGTTTATCACGCCGACTTATACGTATTTGACTAAGCCGGATTCTACGTGAGTTTATCACGCCGACCTATACGTATTTCACTAAGCCGGATTCTACGTGACCTCATCACGCCGACCTATATGGATTTAGTAAAACCTTGGTCTTCAGAGGTTCTAATCCAATTAATTCTGTTAGAGCAAGGAGTCTGCCGCCGAGCGACCAATAAAAACTATCCACCACGGAATATTTATTAATTATATAAAGAATTAACTAAGAAGGGCGCTCAGCCTTCATGAGTTAGAATACTCAATTAGGGGGAAAAAATTTCCAAAAATAAACAATTCAGAAACCTGGTATACATTAAATCAATGAAATAGGGTGTTAACAATTTTTTTTCTTAAAAAGAAAACATTTTTAAAAAATCATTTCAGAGCACCTCGGTCACAATTAGAATTTGTTTACACAATGCAAACGCATTTCAGTTATTACATTCATAATTAACTTTTCCCCAAATTTCAGGGTACATTTAAAAAGTATATGTATTTTTTCAAAACTTGATTTACAAAAGATCATTAAAATTTAATTCCAAAATTTAAAAATTATTTCAAGTATTTTGGTTCATCGTTAAAATCAATTTATGTTAATTAACTTCTTTCCAAAGTAATTCATTTATTATTATAAAAAACAATCTTCTCAAAAGGTCATAAACTTCGAATAGACCCATTTTTCGTAATACAATTCAAAAATTATTCCAAACATTTGGTTCATTATTAAAATTAATCTTCCGAAAAGATCATAGACAATTCATTTTGAATCAATTCACCCTTCACAATGAGATTCAGAAACATCCCAAATTTTTTCATTTCGTAATTATTATTTTTAAAATTCAGTGTACATTTAAAGTTATTTAATTGATTCTTAAAAATCATTTCTTCTTATAGGTCATTATCAAGGTCATTTCGAATTCAGAAACATTTCACGTTAATTAACTTTATTTTCCAAAGTAATTATTTTATCATTTAAAAGCAATTCTTTTCCTAAACTCACTCACAAGGATTATTTCGAATTAATAAACTCCCGCCACACCTGGGAGTCACATTAGTTAACGACCAGTTCTGTATAGTTAACAGCTCGAAAAAATTAAAGTTTCAATTAAAGAGAGATCTTTCTAGACTGAGGAAATCTTTTTTTTTCTTAATAATTAATTCAATTTTACGTATATACTCCTCAGTCAATATTTCAGGGACCCCTATCATACGGTCCAATTTCAAATAAACCTTAAATTAAAGAATTTGCTCGAATAATTCTTCCTTAAAATCATCTAGAGTTCAGGAAAATCTCTTTCGTTAGTCAAACAATATTTCCTTAGAAATTATTAAAAATTCAGAGAATATTCGAAATGTAATAGCGTAATTTTTTCTTCAAGAACAACTATGAACATTTCAGAGAACTCTAAAAAAATTAACGTAATCATGTAACAGTTGGCTTTTCCAAACACTCGAAGACTTCAAAAAAGTACTTTAAGTGCTGTTTGAATAATCGTCTCAGTTTTTATTTTTAATAAAAACCAATTGAAGACATCATTTAATGTAATTTAACGAAGCATAAATAATTTTGTTCTTTAAACTTGGTAGAAAAATTTAAAAAACTCCAAGTTAATTCGTTATTATATGCCCTCCTGCAATCAGCCATGGGGGTTTAGCTATACAATCATTAAAACGCAAGAGTAGAGAAAGAGAATGAGGGGAAAAAGAAGGGGATAGAGGCAGAGCGATGCCATTACACACCCCACCACCCTCATAACACCATTACGTAATAACAAAAAAAAAATCTTCGACGATTTTAAAAGTCACTCTCTCGTCCTCACAGGTAAGGGAATGAGAGAGAGATAGAGAGAAGAAGAGAGAGAGAGAGGCAGGTAGCGTTGTTCTACCACCCATCCCTTAACAACCTCACAAACACCATGACGAGGTCATCTTAGCTTATCTTTCCCATGTGCGGCCATTGTTTTAAAAAATGAGTGACAGGTAGACATTAAACATTTCTACGAGTTTAAAAAAAAATAAAATAGAAAAAATCTTGTTTTGAACAATTTTGTAAAATACATTCTAACACAAAACTTTCATATTATCTAACCCCAATTTTTTTTTACCAGTAACATTTTTTTTTCTTTTTAAACAGACAAAACATCAATAAAAGAAACATTATCAATTAAAAAAAAATGTCCCCTTATGTTTCAGCTTTAATTGTTACCTAACCTGAAAAATAAACACATCAACTGTTCATGGAATAAAATGTAATGTAAAAGTTCTATTTTTTCAAATCTGAATCTAACACTTGCAAAGTCAAAAGAATTTTTTAAAAAGTCCTATATTTTTATAAACCTGAAATAAAGATCAGATAAAAAATGTTAGGTATCCTTTATTTTCTTTCCTTTTTTTTTTTAAATTTATTTTTCGAGCTTCGTGTTTGAAGGATTTTTTTCTTTTTTTTTTCATGTAATAACAAGATGCATAGATATACACACATATCGATATATATCCGGAGAGAGACAGAAAGAGAGAAAGCGTGAGAGAGAAAGAGATATTGCATATTCTAGAGACACTTTTTTCTCGTTTCTGTTTTTTTTTTTTGTGTGGGACACATTTCTTACTTTTTTTTTTTGAAGGGTTACTTTCAATACTCTTTTTTTCTAAATCGATCTTTTGTAAACTGTTTTTTTTTTATAGGTGCAAGACAATTTTTTTGTTCAGGTTCTGAATTTTCTTTTTGAGTGCGTTTTTTTTTTTTTGTGAGCGTGTGTACTGGTCTGCCATTTTTTAAAAAAATTTTGCCAGAAATAATAGTTTTTTCCGTTTTTAAAGACCGTGGACCATTTTTTTTTTATTCGATTCGTCTAGTGGTCATTATTTTTGGTTGTGCCGTGGGTTTAAGAGTCGAAATTATTTCCATGCTGGGAAACAATATGTCTTGGTCATAGTGCATCATTTATACCACCATCACGCCGATACTGGATTCTGCGACACAGATGCGACGAGATCCGTCTGGTAATTAACCAGTGTCAATCCTGGTCACGGCACCATTTATACCACTATCAGCCGGTCACTGGGGTGTGACCGACAGACGTGTTATAGTAAATGTCTTAAAGCGGTCTCATGAAGATATGAAGATGGGCCAGTCATTAGGGTCTGTGTAGTAAGAAGAAAATCATACCTGAGATGTTGGATCTGGGTGTGGCTGCTTTCTTTTCTCAAGATGATCTCTTCACCCTGGTGGCATTCTGGTGGGAATCTTCATCTCTTTGTTCTCAGGGCCGCCTTTCGACTTCAGACATTTATGAAGGCATTCATGGCAGACACAAGAAAAATGACACGCGACACAATTGTAATATACATAAGGTATGACTAACTATTTTATTTTACATTAGAAATACAATATATATTACAAAAAACAATTTACAATTCATTTTTACGATTAAAAATGGATAATAGGCTTTTCGAAGCTAACTAAACTACCCTAACTAGTGTTGAGGGAGGGGGTGCCCCCCTCATTTACGGAGAGACAAAATATGCGTCCTCACATCATGGTGGTCGTGCAGGAAAAAAAAGAAAGATAGCAAGGGGATTATGGGAAGGGGTTTCTTTGTATCTCTACGCTCATGGACAATTTACCACCAGTCCATGCTGCAGAGTGTGTTAGAAACAGTGGCACAAGGAAATAGTGCCACACAATGTTTGAGAAGGTAGTAAATCTAGCAGTGTTTAATAACCTACTACAGCTAACAATGTTTGAAAAGGTAAATAATCTAGCAGTGTTTAAGAAGATAAAGAGCTAGCAATGTTACAGAAGGTAAATAATCTAGCAGTGTTTGAGAAGGTAAAGAATGTAGCAGTGTTTAAGAAGGTACATAATCTAGCAATGTTTGAGAAGGTAAAGAATCTAGCAGTGGTTAGGAAGGTAAAGATTCTAGCAGTGTTTGAGCAGGTAATAAATCTAGCAGTGTTTAAGAAGGTAAAGAAGCAAACAATGTTTAAGAAGGTAAAGAATCTAGCAATGTTTGAGTAGGAAAAGAATCTAGCAGTGTTTAAGAAGGTAAAGAATCTAGCAGTTTTTAAGAAGGTAAAGAATCTAGCAGTGTTTAAGAAGGTAAAGAATGCAGCAGTGTTTGAGAAGGTAATAAATCTAGCATAGTTTAAGAAGGCAAATAATCTAGCAATATTTGAGAAGGCGTATAATCTAGCAGTGCTTGAGAAGGTAAAGAATCTAGCAACGCTTTAGAAGAGTAAGAATCTAGCAATGTTTGAGAAGCTAAGAAATCTAGCAATGTTTGAGAAGGTATATAATCTAGCAGCTTTTGCGAAGGTAAACAATCTCGCAATGATTGAGAAAATAAAGAGTCTAGCAATGTTTGAGAAGCTAAGAAATCTAGCAATGTTTAAGAAGGTAAAGAATATAGCAATGTGTTAAAAGATAAAGAATCTTGCAGTGTTTGAGAAGGTAAAGAATCTAGCAATGTTTTAGACGATAAAGAATCTAGCAGTTTTTGGGAAGGTAAAGAATTTCGCAATGATTTAGAAGGTAAATAATCTAGCAATGTGTGAGAAGCTAAGAAATCTAGCAATGTTTGAGAAGGTAAATAATCTAGCAAGGTTTGAGAAGGTAAAGAATCTAGTAATGTTTGAGAAGATACAGAATCTAGCAGTGTGTGAGAAGGTAAAAAATCTAGCGATGTTTTAGAAGCTCATACATCTAGCAGTGTTTGACGAAGGCTTATGGTGTCTGGGAAATTAGTCAATTTTAGGGGTGTTTGAGAAGCTTATAAATCTAGTAGTTTTAGATGAAGTCGAACGGTGTTGGACAGGCTAGTAAAGTCCAGTTGTGCTTGACGTTGATGTGATTCGCGATTTTCACACGGTGTTATGAGATAATCTTTCAAGAGGCAAAGAATATGTTGTGATACGCATTGAGTTGCATATCTATAAAGATTCGCGCCCTACCATCAAAAGACGTTATAAAATAATTTAGTCGAGAAAGCAGACAATCGAGTATTTTGGAACCGAATTGCACTGGTGGGAATTTAGAATTACGTACGCACGATAAGAATCCCCTTTTTTAATTGCATGAGTTTCCACATAACATTCTCTTAATCTAAACTCTTCTCTCTTCCCCATAGCCAAGACATGTTTTACAAGGGAGTCACAACTTACCAAGGCCCGAAAGCCACTCTGATATGTTTTTTTTAGTGTATTGAGGTCACCGACACAAAAGCCTAGTAATCGTTAGTGGTTGAAATTGGGTATAATTTTATTATATAAAAGATCGTTTTTACACTGTGTATTAAAGAAGACACGATATCGTATCAACTAGGGAAGCAGACCATTAGTACAGCATTCCACAAGCAAGGGTTATCGGAAAGAAGCTTAATCATAGAATTTTCGTTAAGACCTTTTATGTGTTTCAGACATTGCTCTTTCAAACGATATTAGGCCCGTGTCTCTTTATGCGGATGAGAACAGTTTTTAGCTGTCAGAAAAACACACATATTAACACACAAGTACACATATATGACCAAAATATATAATATAAACGGCGTCGATTTCATTTAAAACTTAACAAGTTATTGAGTTTTTTTATGCATACGTTTTACCCACAGAAAGAACCTGTAGCGTAATGGATAAGGTTCTTGGTAAAATTGAGTTGTAAATTTACACTCTTCCAACGGTTGAAATGGACATCTTCAATGTAGGGGAAATGCGTAATGCAATTTCGAATTATTTATGACGTATATCCCGTGCTGAGTGAGGGAGCGATAGCATGCAACGCCAGTGGATTGAATTAAGGGTTCCGTTCAAACTTGCGTGCAGATTCCAGAAGTTGACAGAAATATCCTCATGTTCGACAAGATGTACCTGAATAAATTTGGAGGTTATATCGATGAATATCTCCGTTAAGAGCACAATTCAAGCATGCTGTTTTATTTTTGAAATTAAAATATTTAATGGAAGCCATTTTTGAGATCATTTCATTGAATCAACTCTAGGTTATCTCACTGCAATGAAGATTGCAACATGTGTGTAAGTCATTACAGTGAGGAAGGTTAAGCCTCGTCCCAGGAGACCTGATGGATTACGTTCCCAATTACCACAGGTTATAAATCAATTTGATTGAAAAATAATGGCCGATTTCACCGATGTCAATGGCAATAACTGTATGTGTGTGAAACAATTGTTCGTCCTAATTCAATCCCCTGCGAGTATCATATTCTCATTTGTTTATCCCCATTCAATCACCTGCTAGTATCATATTCTCGTTTGTTCATGCTCATTCAATCACCTGCTAGTACCATATCCGTGTTTGAATATATGGTTATTAATTTGACTCATTTATAACAGACTTTAAGCTTCAACGCTCATTAATTTTGCGTCTAAATTAAAACAATTTCTACCGTTCATAGATCATCTCAGCTTCATTCAGAAATAAAAATGTTCAATTTTCTCTCAGTAAAATAAAAGTTATAACAAAAATTACTGACGTTTAAAAGTTTTTAAAATAAGTAACGAATATGAGAAAGAATTTCTTCTAATAGACTGTTTTTTTTTTACCATAGTAGCTTTTTTCAACATTGGCATTTAACAGACGATTTCTTCCGATTGACTGTTGCTTACCATAACAACTTTTTCGTTTTCGATACCTTCATAAATAATAGCGGAAATGTCGCTCGCCTGCCATCTTTTTGGGGGTTATATATAGAGAGTTAACAAAAGTGATGATTTTTGCTCTGCTAGAGCTGAGTATCTTTGGTTCACGACGTCGACTGTAATTTGTTTTCTACGTCTCTTTTGTCTCTCATTTTTTATGCCTTTTAATTGCTTTTTTATTTAGTCAGTTTCAGATGTCGGTTATATTTTTTGTATGGATTGTTGACACTGGGTATGACATTGAACAAAAGAAATACTATTTCAAAGATAAGCTTGTAAAATCGTTCTTTACATAGAAATATGCAAACATGAAAAGTAATATGGTTAAGATTAAGTTTAGAAAAGTAAAAAGACCAGTTGTTAAAACTGGAAAAAAACAAGACATCCAAGTAAAAAATATACAATTATAACTTAAAATATTGCAACATTACGAATTTGTATATAATGTTAAAATAATTTTTTGAAAAGATGTTTAATGTCACAATATTTAAAGTTATATTTTTTAATATTTTTACTAGAATATCTTGTCTTTTTCTTTTCCAGTTTTACCATCTAGTCCTTTAACTTTTCCAAGATAATCTTAATCGTATTACGTTTCATGCTCGCATCGTTCTATGTAATATACACATATTAATGCATGTGTGTATGTCTGTGTAGATATTTAAATATAAATATATACATGCTGTTATATAGCGTGCATGTGTTAATATGTATATATGTATATCTAAACATATCTGTCTAAATACAAGTGAGAATGTGTATTTGTGTGTGAGGACACCTCCCAAATCTATATGCTCAACGAATTCTTGATCTACTTTCTTGAAATTTGATATAGAGGGCGGCATTAAACTGTTATCTGTTTATCAACTGTTTAACGAATGAGCATGCGAGAACGTTCACATGGAAAACTATATTATGTTATGAAGTAGTAGTCTTGGTACACTTTTAAAGACCGTGTCAAGCTGGCCTAATGGCTATCGCACTCGACTCACTGTCTTTAATTTTTTATTTCGATCTTGAGCATATTTTACTTAGAAACGTAAACTGTTTATAGAAAACATAATCCTCGCATGCAAATGTCAATTTTAATTCTTTCTGCTAAGACAAAGCTTGTTTCCTTTAATAATTACATGAAACCTTACCAACCTCTAATAGCTATGCCTAGAGATACTTTACTTGTACGCACTTGGTTCATGTTCTTTGGTTTAATGTTCACAGAAAACATGAGTTGGAATAGATACATCGAGATAATTGCCAAGGCTGCTGTAACGAAGGTGTACTCTCTCTCTCTCTCTCTCTCTCTTTCTCTATCGTGCTAGAAAATTACTTACGTCTAAAAGTATCCACTACATCTACAAAGCCACCACTCATCCACGGATAGAATACTGCTGTCACATTTCGTCTGATGCATCTGCTACTAGTCTCTCGCCCTGGGCAGGATCCAAAAGAGAGTCGCCAACCTAATAGGTGCCGAACTATCAGCTAAATTCAGCGCCTGCCCCATCGACGAAATGTGGACTCCCTCTGCCTGTCTTACAAGTATTAAAATAGCGGATGCTCTGACGGACTACAAGCCCTTGTACCCCCCCCGCGACGAAAACACCTCGACAAGCAGCAACATCCCACTTCTACACACTCGAGATCCCTAGATGCAAATAAGCGTCCTACTCTAATAACTCCTTCCCCAGAGCTGCAATACTTTGTGAATCTCTTCCGGGTTCCTGCTTCCCCAACTTAGGTCGCTGATAATAGCCCTCTACATCAAAGTGGCTATGAGCATTGTTTGGGGTTAAAATGTAATACTAAAAAAGAAATTTTAAACAAATAAAACGTGTTGATTAACACTTACGGTAATATTGCTTTAAATAAAAAAAATATATATCTTCATTAATCAATTATAATATTCATGCGCATTTTGCAAGCGGCCAATGCTAAGCAGAAGTATATCTACAAAAATGAGGATATTCTCAAACTATGTATTCAACGAGCCTTATATCCACAGACTCGAGATCGGGTATTTAGGCATATGAACAATTAATAATCTGTTTTCATCCGTATAAAAGTCTGCTAAACAGTTAAAAATTGCTTAATTGGTACTTCGGAGATCTGATTATCTTTCGTTCACAACGTCCCCCCTATTTTTTCTCTTCTTTTGTGTTCTTTGTTGCCGTTTATTTATTTAATTTCATTTTTATTTGATTGATCTGTTCGTAAAATGTTTCCCGAATGCGCATGAGTAAATTGTTCAAAGGAATTATTATGTTAACTATAAGTATGTTTTGATAAGAATAAGTTGTTATTCAAGGAAATTAAAGTTACGCTTAATACCTAGGTCAGCTAGTATGTATGTATGTATATATATATATATATATATATATATATATATATATATATATATACATATATATATATATGGGGGACAAATTTATACATTATATGTGCACATATCTGTATATAATGTATACGCATGAATGTTTTAATATGTATTCATATAAATACAGAGATATATGTAGTTATGTATATAGACATATTATATATGAGAGTAAATGCAGTTATTTATATATTTATATACATTATGTACATGTGTGGAAATATATATATATATATATATATATATATATATATATATATATATATATATATATATATAACTAGCAGGTATCGTTAACTGGCGTTGCTCTGTGGTAGCATCCCCCCTCGCGTAAAACATAAAATACGGTTGTTATTGCTGTTGTTGTTGTTTTCCAACTACGGACGTCCTAATGTTAAAAACGGCAATCGGAATCAACACTTCCAAACGACCTAGGTTAAGAACAGCTTTCGCAACAGACACCCTATTTTGGGAGTCTGTGTGGGTGGGTGGGTGTGGTTGGCAAGAAATTACCCCCAAAAAGTAAGGTATATAATTTAAAATATATATTTATATATATATATATATATATATATATATATATATATATTGCTTTGTTACTTATTTCTGTTAAAAACTAATAACAAAACATTCAATAATAGGTGTAATAAATAAAAGTACGCCCAAATAGTTTTAAACTTTAATGATATTTTGCATTATGACGTATTTGTGTGTAAAAATGAAAAAAAAGAAGAATTTAGTAATAGTTAAGTTCCTTGCAAGGTCTCTGGAAAGAAAATCTATAAAAATGTAAATAGCAGAGCTTACTGGTTCGAGCGCGGCTCCTACAAAAATATAAATTAAAAAAAAAAAAGAAAAAGAGGAATTTAAAAAAATACATACATTAGCGAGGCGCTAATGTATGATGTCAGAACGGAAAAGATCTAGAAAAAAGGAAGAATTGATTGGGCCATGGTGAACCATCTATATTTCTCTGTACGACATTTCCAGCTCTCTCTCTCTCTCTCCCTCTCTCTCTCTCTCACACACACACTCTCACTTGCGCTATCTTTTTCACTCGCTCCCTCACTCGCTTTCTCACGCGCGCGCTCCATCTCGCAATGATGTCAGCTCTCTAACACACAATCTCTCTCTCTGTGTCTCTATATATCAGTCGATGTATCAATCTATGTATCTCTTTATCCAACTATCTATCTATCTCTATAAGCAGGATTGCCGTTTAGTTGAATGAATACTCGGTAACCCTATCTCGAGCTAAAGGGAATTAAGTAAGTGACACTGCTATCATTCTGAGCGTAAACCGACCGTTTTCACAAGAAATCAAATGACTAATGTAAGTTGTGAATTAAAAAAAAAAAAATTTGAAAGTAAAACTTTGTCACAAATAAACCAAAATGTTTTTAAAAATATTTATTTAGATAAAAATAATTGTTGTTACTTTAAAAATAAGACGTAATAAGCAATAAACAGAAAATAATCATAAAACACGGTACTTATGCAGATTTTAAGCGTCCGACTCCAACTCCAAGTGTCAAATTAATAAAGCATTGCATTTTTGTTTTGGTTTCATTTAGATTCGTAGCCTCATAGATGATCTTTTCTCTTCTCTGCAACCGCTTTCTCCCAGAAAAGTTGTTGCGAGTTTGTCTCTGCTTTATCGTTATTTTATGGCTGGTGATCGACTGAGCTCCAATCAATGGCCCCTCCTTGCCAAACTTTTACAAGAAACACTCGTCTTGCAGAAAATACTATCAATAATTACCACCAGTCTTTATCTGTGCTAAACCTAAACGTAGATTCCATGAACAAAGCTTCTTTCTTATAACTGCACGCCTATGGAATTGTCTTCCGTGTTCTTGCTTTCCAGCTGACGACAATATGGTTGTCTTCAAGTCAGACGTGGACAAGTTTTTGATGAGCTGTTCCGTATAAGTTTACCAATTTACCGGATTTCCATTACTAACGATTACTATATTGTCCAATTTTTAGTGTACACATTTTAACTCTAATCCTCGAGTGGCCTATTGGCATTGATAAGTGGTGATGCCTATGTGAACACATCACCATTTTTTAATATGTGTAGTCGCCTGTTGGATTTTGTAACTCGTTTCCGGATTTGAATGAAGCAAAATCTAATCAAACACAACAAACTTTTAAAAAATAACAAAAATAATGAAAAATCCCAATCTTTTAATCGATGCATTCTGTAAAAAAATAAAATGTTGTTTCAGAGAATCAATAATTAATGAAAAGGAGATGCAATTAGGATGTTTAAATAATTATATTCCTAAAGGTATGATAAAATAAGATCGGTAGTTATAAGATTCTGTGTATTGCTAAGGTTTTATAGGCACGAATGAGCATTTAAAAAAAATGGCAGCATATTTCATAGTGTCGAGCCGTTTGTTAAATTGTGGAAACAGCGAATAGCTGGATTTAAGCATGTGTACTTCTCAGCCAATCAGTTGTACCGGATTTCTACAAGGGAGAAAACATTGCTTGTGTGAGTGTAAAGTAATAAGAGTATGCGATGTGTATGGATTCAATCGCCAGTTAATGAGGGCGTAGACACAGGAATGCAGGAAAAAGTATCAATTCACGCTGTAAAAATGGCGTCGTAAAAGGGAATATTGAATAGAGATAAAATTAGAACTACTCCTAAGTAGGTTATAACGTGATGATGGTACCGATCCTCGGAATAAATTTTAATTTTGTAATATTACGAATTAATGTGTCTAAAATGTAGTTCTATGGTTCATAAGTGTTGTGGAGACGCCTACCGGAAGTTCGGTAACGGCCGTCAAATAGGCAAGACGCTTATGCTGACTCCAGTAAGACATGCAACACGCCACCTGCCGGAATATCTTCAACTGAAGTATATCTGAAAACATGTAAATATATATATATAACTTTTCTTCCTAATATATTATTGTACACCTTTACTTTCGTGTTCTTGTAAATTATTTGTGCAGACACAACAATAAGTAATGGGTTAATGCTGTAAACATAATAAATTCTATATGCAATCTGTTTTTGTAAACCTACGGTATTTTGATCGAGAGGAGAAAAATGCGCCCCTTTTATTATATAGAAGAGATACACGGCTAATCAAAACTTAAGGACCACTTAAAAATCTTAAAAATCAAATTTGTAGAGAGAGACTTTAAACTCTTGCGATTAAACTTTATCAATACTACAAGCAAAAGGCTATAAAATAAAAAGCTACATTCCAGATATTTATTTTTAAAATGTACATTTTTATTAAATCAGGCTTTATATGAATGATAAAAATTATAAGAGCAGAGACAAAAATTCTATTAAATTGTACAAAAAGTGTCTGAAAATTGTATGAAAACATTTAACAATCCAATTTCATAATGAGTTCTACCTCCAGTGTTTTAATGACTTTAGGGGCATGCTAGAAATAAGGGTTCCATAAATGGGCGGGGGTTCCTGCTCCAGTTTCTGAAGATGGGTTCACAAAGTTCATTTTTTGTTGAATATTGTTTGCCATTTCGACAAACCTCCCTTGTCATCCATCTGCGAGACAGACCTTGAGCAGAATATTCGCGGAGCTTCCGCCGGAAAATGTGGAAAAGGTATGCTCCCAGTTCCGAAAACGTATGGAGGCGATTATTGAAACTGAAGGCGGTTAAATTGAATTGGTGTTACATTTATTATATAATCAAGTAAGCTAAATTGATTTTTTTTTAATAAAAGTTTTCAAAGAAAGCTATAGTGCTGTTTTCTTTAGGGCGACAACTGAATCGTTCCGCCCGGTATATATAAATATATACTAGCATGGGGGGTGCATTGCCCGCATGTTTGGAGGTGTGTGTTGCGCAAAAAAAAAAGTGGTAGTAGGAAGACAGGCTCGAACCCGTACTGTCAAGGAGGAAAAACGGGGGTAAAATGTGACGTCTTTGTTGTTACGACTACCGCCAAACCAGAAGTGACGTAGGTTTTAATTAAGGCTAAACAATAGAAAAGAGGGGTTGGCTTTCGAAAATATCGGCGAAAAAAGCGACCCGTCTCTGTAGAAAAGTGCCCAGGTTAGGGTGAAGAAATTATGGTGTTTAGCCAATTATTCGATACTGATCTTGTGAAAATCCGTCGCATCTGTTGAAAGTTTTAGGCAGACATGCAAACATACATACATACATTTATATATTGGTAGCTCAAATTTTCGATCAAACCGATTAAAAAGCTTGCCCTATCTCTGAATATCCTTTATGTAAAATGTCAAATGCTTAGACCAGAAATTATCTGAGTCATTTGCTAGAGACCGCAGCGGACATTTTTTAAAATGTTGACCTCTATTATGACGCTTTAACATTTATTGTTTTGCGTTCATGAAGTTATTAAGTCAGATCTAAGGAACCTATATCTGACATTTCAATTGTTAATACCCAAAATTGTCGGAGAAGTGTGTAGAGTTATCAAAGGTCAAATCGTTAAACTTTGCCTCGTTAACAACCAAATTTCTGTCAGAAAATTGATTACAAAACTTTTCCCAAATCTCAATAACCTGTATACCATATTTCGAGTCTGTAGACTGAGAATTGACAGGGTTATAGCGTAGGGAAATATACAAAGACAGACAGACAAACAGACAACCACTTTCACTTTCACGTTTATAGATATATAGATGTATATATACATATGTAGAGAAATAGAGAGATGTATATATGGTTGGAGAGATCTAGTAACATTGGTAAATAAGTGTATACTTAGATAGCTGTTAATTGAGGGGAAAAAACTGTGACGCAAGGTGCGCGTCTAAAGTAATACAAGGGGCAAGAAAGTAGCGTTTCCTTTAAGTGAATTGCAAAACCAAAAACAATTATCCAGTTCTAAAAAGAAGTAGAAATGATGGGAAATAACTGACTGATTTGAATGAACCATGGCAGGCGAGTCTGTTGGCACGGTTCTGCGACGCCGGCTTAACGAATCTTCGTTTCATGTTTCAGACTTATTGTCTGAATAGAACCAATTCCTCGAATGAATAACTGCAAACAATGGTATTTTGTTGACCAGTTTCTTATACATCTAAAAGAACCCCTATAAAGATTACATAATTTAGTTACAAATTATTCTCAATAGGAATTAACCCGATTCATAGTTGTATAATTTCCTGCAATGTGATCGTTGGTGAATCGTATATTGTTTAAGTTTCGGAATTTTCAATGTTAATATTATTTGTATTATTTCGATTATTCGGACTATTGTTCTTATTCTTATTTTGTACTTAATTCATATATATATATATATATATATATATATATATATATATATATATATATATATATGTGTGTGTGTGTGTGTGTGTGTGGGTGTGTGTGCGTGTGTGTGTGTTGGGGTGAGTGTGGGTCTGTGTGTCTGTGTGTGTCTGTGAGTGTGTATATATACATATATATACATACATATACATATATATATATATACATACATATATGTATATATGTATATGTGTACATATAAATATATATCATTATATTATTACGCTTATCGCTCTATCCGTTATCATGCTGTGCATCCCTAAAAAAGGAAAGTGGAATATTCCAAAAAAGTGGAGGAATATTCCAAATAAACCTTGTCACCCTTCTGTTGAAGCAAAGCTAATGAAAATGGTTTGTCTTTCTTGGCCGTTTCGCTAAGATCAAAATGTAGTACCTGTTCTTCATGTGCTCACTTCTTGGCCTTCGGGTCAAGATCAAAGTGTAGTATCTGTTCCGACAGATACTGCAAGCAAAGAGCAGATGTGGGGGCAACCCCACATGCCTGACCTTTAACCAGCCCCCATTTCCCACCTATCGGGAGCTGGCCCCCTTTTCCCTTCCCCCTCCCTTCACTCCTCACATTAAAAATCGGCCTTGTGCCTAATTTGCTCGGTGGGCGAGCAAATAAATACCATCTGTTCTTCATGTGCATCATTTCAATTTCTTCTCGCTCAGTGGAAGAGAAATCCTTTACGACTAAGACAATTTTTTCTTCACGTTAAAAAATGACCCCGGTATCTAAATCTGTCCCGTGGGGAGGCATTATGAATAGGTACTATGTTAAATGTAACAAAGTTTTAATATGAAAAAAATAATTGGAAAAAGAAAAGTTATTTCTGATTTAATTACAAAATGCCCTGAAAATGTCATTTCTGATTAATAATAAAATACCCTGGAAAATGTCCGTTCTGATTACTTTTGCTGTTTACTTGCCTCCCTACAAGAGCGGAATTGGACATGAAGTCGGTTATGAATTTAGGGGGAAACCAGCTCCCCAAAAGGGCACTTTGGTCAATAACAAAAACAAAAATTATATCAGTAATGAAGGATTTTCCTCCATTAACCAAAAAAGAAAAAAGGGGGGATTTAAGTAACTGGAATGCTGATACTGAAACTACACTCAGAAATTCATGTTGAAGCAATGGTTGCCTAATCTCTAACCGTGTTAATTTTTTATGTATTAGTTTCGAAAAACTGCTGAAACAGTTTATGGTTTAAACATCACTTTATTTCAATTATATGTTAAGCAGTGGGTTACGGGATATAAAGTCAGTCCCGGAAATTACTCAAACCGTTTACGATTTAAAAAATACTTTATTTCATGTATATTTTCAACAGTGGGGTGGGGGATATTAAATCAGTCTCGAAAATGGGTGACACCGTTTACGCACTACACATTACTTTATTTAATATATATTTTTAACATTGGGGTGGGAAATATGAAGTTGGTTCCGGAAATGGCTGCAACCATTCACGTTTTGGAGATTACTTTATTTAATATATATTTTTAACAGTAGGATGGGTGATAAGAATTCGGCCCCTGAAATGGCTGAAAAAGTTTACGATTTATACATTACTTTATTTCATGTATATCTTTAATAGTGGGTTGGGGATTATAAGTCAGTTCCCGAAATGGCTGAACCAGTGTACTATTTAGACATTGCATTTTTCATGTATATTTTTAGCAGTAGGTTTGGGATGAAAAGTCGGGCCCGGAAATGGCTGAAAAAGCTTACTATTTAGACATTACATTATTTCATGTATATTTTTAGCAGTGAGTTGGGGATATAAAGTCAGTCCCGGAAATGGATGAAACAGTTTCGATAAAAACATTACTTTATTTAATGTATATTTTCAACAGTGGGGTGGCGGATCTGAAGTCAGTCCCAGGATTGAATGAGATGTGCAAATATATACTTTCAGAAAACGTCGCCCAGTATTGAATGAGATAGTAGGGTATTTTACTAATATATAGTAGCAAAATACCCAGCGTCGCCCGGGATCGAATGAGATAGGTGAACGATATATATTAGCAGAATATGCGGCGTCACCCGGGATTGGATTACATAGGTGAAACATATATACTATTAGAATACCCAGAATTGATTGATTTGTTTGTAATGAAATAATCAGCCCAGGCAATATATCAAAGTTATTATTCAAGTAAAGGGGAGGGTCGGCATAGTGGGTTAAAGTTATGAAAATTATTGTCGAAATTAGTAACATATCTAAGAATTATGAAAAATGATGAAATGTTAGTTACTCAATTGGTGTGTTTTTAATGATATAATAAGCCCAGACAATATATCAAATATATTATATGAGTAGGATAAGAGGCAAAATGTGGGGTTTTAATTATAAAAATTATTGTCGAAATTAGTAGCGTATCCAAGATTATGAACGAAGATTAAATGTGCGTTAATAGATTCCATGTTTATAATAAAATAATCAGTCCAGGAAATATATTAAAGTAATTGTGTTAGTAAGAGAGGGCGATAAGGATAGTTTACATTATTAAAAGTAATTGTCGAAATTCGTAACATATCCAAGAATTATGAAAAAATATAATATGCTATTCAATGTGATTGTCTGTATTTTTGAGATAAGGTGTCTTCATTTATTGAGATTTTCCGACTGACTTCCTCAGTTTGGTTGTTATAGTAACGATGTTTCGGCCGTTTTACCCTCCTGCCTTCATCAGGTTTCGTATCGAACTGTGGAACCGTTTGTAAGGAGTCTCGAACGCAACCCTTCATTATTATTACGGGGGTATCGTGTTCGGACTCCAGCTAGGCTCTGGGAAATAGTTGCTGATACTCTGTTTTGAATGTTACTTTTCACTGCCTTTGTTTAGCATTGAACGCAGGACCTTTGGGTAACTATAAACTTTGATACAACGTCTAGGGCCACTCGGCCATATGTCACTAGGACAATTCTTATTTGTTTTTATTAATGTTAAACCTATGTTCTTATTCAAGGTTTTTCTCTCTATTAGAGGTGTCCAAATTGCATTCAGCTCTACGCTTGGTTTTCTTAGTAGGTTGTTATGTCCGAGCATGTGAGCTGTTTCTTTAAGTTTTCTCACTTTCCAATGGGTCTCTCTGTTTATAATTTTTATTTCATCCTATAGGGGGCGATGGGCCCCCTTCTCCATCCTGACATTGTTGGATATACCCGATTTTCCCCACTCGCCTTTAGTTACCACTTTTCGGTGTTCTTCCACCCTTACTTTAAAGAGGGCGGCATGTTTCACCCTTGTAAACATTTCTGCAACTGCATGGGATGGGGTATATGCAGTTCTTAGTCATGTTCTCCTCCATGCGGGGCTTCACTTGTACCAGGTGTCGTATGAGTGTTGACTCGCTCTTGAATACCGTCCTGATGTTGTAGGGGCACATATTCTCTGAATCTTTTCGGGGATGCCTCGTATGTATAAATAGGAGACCGTTTGTGATTTTTGGGTTTCATTCTCCTCTCTTATACTATTTACACGTAAGGTGGATAATATGCTATCGGGGTAGTTGTGACGAAGGAGTGTGTTCTTCAACCTGACCATTTCTTGGTGGTATGTAATGGTGTCGCTACTTATTGTCTCTGTTCGATGTTGTAGGCAGCGTGGGATTCCATGTTTGATACTGTATGGGTGATGGGAGTTGAAGTTAAGGTATTGTGCGGTGAAGGTAGGCTTGCGATATACGGATGCCTTAAACGCATGTTCTGTGTGTGATATGAGTATATCAAAGAAGGCCAGTTGGTTATATTTTGCTTTCTCCATTGTGAACTGTATCGATGGTCTTATTGAGTTCACATGGTCTAGGAGAGCCTGGATGTCTTCCTGATGGGGCCAGAGTATGAAGGTGTCATCAACGTATCTTAGCCACATGGTTGGTTTCAAGGGAGCTGAACCTAAGGCGATGTTTTGAAGTATTCCATGTATATGTTCGCCATCACTGGTGATAATGGCGAGCTCGTAGCTAGCCCCTCCTCATGTTGATATATGTCAGTACCCATTCTGAAGTAGGTTGTTTCTATGCAGAATGTCAGCATTTCCATTATGTTTGGCAATTGTACACACGTGCACCCTTCTATGGAGAGGTCCGCAGCTAGTTTGTCTTTAATTACTGCTAGTGCCTCACTAATTGATGCTTTAGTGAACAGGCTAACCACATCTCGGCTTACCATTTGGTTTGTACTGATGGGTGCTCCCTTGATCAGTTTCGTGAAGGGGGCAGAATTCTTTACATGTGTTGTTGACTTGCCTGCTAATGGGTTTCTTATATCGACACCTGGTACGAGTGAAGCCCCGCATGGAGGAGAACATGACCAACAACGGCATATACTCAATCAAATATTGTTGCAGAAAGGTTTACAAGGTTGAAACATGCCACCTCCTCAAAGTAAGGGTGAAAGAACACCGAAAAGCGGTAACTAAAGTGGAGAGGGAAAAATCGGGTATAGCCAACCATGTCTGGATGGAGAGAGGGGGGACCATCGCCCCCAATGGGATGAGGTAAAAATAATATACAGAGAGCCCCATTGGAACGCGAGAAAACAGCTCACATGCTCGTGCATAACCTACTGAGCAGAACAAGCGTAGAACTGAATGCAATTTGGACATCTCTAATAGAGAGAGAAAACCTTGAATAAGAACATAGGTTTAACATTGACAAAATTTGACATTGACATATGACCGAGTGGTCCTAGACGTTGTATCAAAGTTTACAGTTACCCAAAGGTCCTTCGTTCAATTGTGAACGAAGGCAGTGAAAAGTAACATTCAAATCAGAGAATCAGCAACTATGACCCAGAGCCTAGCTGGAGTCCGAACACGGTACCCCCATAATAATAATGAAGGGTTCCCAGTTCGATAAAAAATACCTAATGAAGGTCGGAGGGCAAAACGGCCGAAACGTTGTGACTATAACAATAAAATGGGGAAGTCAATCCGACAATCTCAATAAATGTTATTTAATACATTAGTGTGTTTGCAATGAAATAATCAGTCCAGACAATATATCAAAGTTATTATTTTAGTAAGTGTCGACATTATTAACATATCCAAGAATTATGAAAAATAACAAAACGTGTGTTAATTGAATGGTGTGTTTGAAATCAAATAATCATCACAGGCAATATATTAAAGTTATTATTTTAGTAGTGGGGGTAAAAATATTAAAAATAATTGTCGAAATGAGTAACATATCCAAGAATTAAGAAAAAAATCATAAAGTGTGAGTTACTTGATAGTTGTGTTTTTACCAATTAATCAGCCCAGACAATATATCAAAGTAATTTTTTAGTAAGAGAGACCGACGTGGATGGTGTTAAGTATACAAAATTATTGTCGAAATTAGTAGCATAGCCAAGAATTACGAAAAATTACGAAATTTTATTTAATTGATTCGTGTGTTTATAATAAAATAATCACCCTAGACAATATATCAAAGTTATTATATACGTAAAGGGGAAGGAGAAAACGAGGGCTTAAATCATGAAAAATTATTATCGAATTTAGTAACATATCCAAGAATTACAAAAAAATGATGTAATATTAGATAATTGATTGTTTTTTTGTAAGGAAATAATTAGCCTGGACAATATATCAAAGTTATTATTTAGTAAAGAGGGGTGGGCTAAAATGTGGGTTAATATTATGAAAAATGATTGTCGAAATAACTAACATATCCAAGAATTATGAAAAATGATTAAATATGATTTCATGCATTAGTGTATTTGTAATGAAATAAAAAGCCCAGACATTATTTCAAACTTATTATTTTATTAAGGAGAGGGGGATAATGTGAGTATAAATTATGAAAAATGATTGTCGAAATTAGTAACATACTCAAGAATTATAAAAAAATGATGAAATAGGGGTTAATTGATTAGTGTTTGTAATGAAATAATCAGCCCAGCAAATGTATAAAAGTTATTATTTTAGAAAGGTTGGGCGACAACGTCGGTTTAAATTATACAAAAATATTGTCGAAATTAGTAACATATCCAAGAATTACGAAACAAGGTTGAAATGTGAGTTGATTGATGTGTGTGCTTGTAATGAAATAATCAGCCTAGAAAATATATCAAAGTTATTATCTTAGTAAGGTGTGCGATATATTGAGTTTAAATGATGAAAAAATATTGTCGAAATTAGTACCATATCCAAGAATTATTAAAAATGATGAAATGTGTGTCAATTGATAGTTGCGTTTTTTTTTATACATAATCAGCCAATACAATATATCAAATTTAATATTTTAGTAAAAGGAGAGGCGATAATGTGGGTTGAAATTATGAAAACTTATTGTCGAGCATAGTAACATATTCGATAATTATGAAAAATGTGTAAATGTGAATTAATTGACCGGTATGGTCGTAATGAAATAATCAGCCCGGGAAATATATCAAAGTTATTATTTTAGTACGTGGGTGATAGAGTTATAATAAAAAAAATAGAATAATATTATTGTATCTTCATTCATGCTGAACAGAACGTTCCCAGCAACAATATATTACATATAAAAAATGCTGCTGTGGAATTTCCACAGGTCCCGCTAGTATATATATATATATATATATATATATATATATATATATATATATATATATATATATATATATGTAAATGTGAATACACATATGTATATGTATTGGTATATTTATACATTCATATATATAAATATATATATGAGGTCATATATATTACGTCACGTATGCCATCAGCTTATATGACGTCGGTATGGCATCATAGCAGGTCTATATATTTGTATTACACAATGATATGAACACAATGATATGACTACATGCACAACGTCATTGTAACAAACACAAAATGTCAATGTATATATATATGTATATATATATATAGGTGGCACCAATCAAAATAAAAATTACCCACTCGATAAAAATAGACAAACCAAACACCGCTAAAATAAATTACCACGCAGCAACAATACCCCTCATATTTAACCATAATACATATGCCCCTGAATCTCAATACTATGTTACAGACCATATATAATCTTATATATCATACTATGTATAACAAGCTTCTCCCTATTTATTTAGAATTCAATAAAGCTTCCCCTAACATCCTATAATCCCTCTTAATCTATTTCGTCCCTAATGAACCTTTCGCTAGACGCCGCATCTTCCCCATGCTACCTTGCACCTTCTCTACTCTTCTGATGAGAAGCATTACACTTCGGAATGTCCTGACAAAAAGAACCCCTTCTATCTAATTTTGCCTGTTATCCATTATTCAATTAATGATCCATTCTATATCTACCAATATATAGTTTTGTATCCTCATTTCGTACTCTTGTTTTCCTATTGTATAAGCTCCAATAATTATGGTTGAGTTTTACATTATCCGGATTAGTCTCCTTTTTGGAATTGAACTTCCTCTTTTCCTTTTACATAAAGCTATACATACATACATACATATATATTTGAATACGTAGATATATACATATTCCAATAAATACCGACATTATATATATATATATATATATATATATATATATATATATATACGTTGCGTATGGCGTCATATCATTGCGTATATATATATAAATGCAGCGATCTATTATGACGTCATACACATGTCATCTAAGCTGACGGAATATATGACGTTATGCCTGCTATATCAGACCCTCCCGTCGATTTCGATGTACAAAGTTTAGACATTTTCGTCTTATTAACCGCGTGTGTGAGTTGTAGATGATATTTCCGTCCGGCCAATAATTTACAAAGAAGTCCACAATTTGTGCAGGTGCGTTTATTCTTCGAATATATGGGTGGGACAGCGGACGACACTTTTTCCCCCTTGGTTATACGCAGTGTGACAAAGTTTAATGCAGCATTTTTCATAATGCTATTAAAGTATGGAGACCCAATTACGATCTATCACTGACTCAGCGAGATTAGTAATGATTATTTCATCAGTATAGGGATTGATTTTTAATTTATCCTTGTACCTAATGATGTATCGGCTTACTGCCCGGTAATCATTGTGAAGTTGCCTGTACATAAATGTTTTTTGAATTCATCTTGCATGCGAACTATATGACCAGTCCAGCGATGTTGTGATTTCATGAGACAGGAGTCAATAATATTTATGTCGAACATGGTAGAAACGTCAGCATTTGGAATTCTGTCGCTTAAACTAATTAAATAAATTTCTTGAAGACAATCTTATTGAAAAACAGCCGGAGTGTTGAATTTGTCTTCTGTAAGTCTCCAACAGTTAACTAAAAATTTGTAAACCTGTTTCTTCGCTTAAAGTCTAATTTCCACTCGAAAGCGAAGTATTCCGAAGGTAGTGGATGTTTTTGAAATTCTACTAACTTCAGGCGTTTCGCTTCTGTTTACTTTACTTCCGAGATAGTTGAAGTGTTTGACATATTTCAAATTATGGCCGTCAACATGCAATTGGTGCTTCGAGGAACGCATACACAGGAAAGAATTGCTTGATACCAACAATTTAATTCCTTGCTGGGCTTGTTTTATTTAAAAAAAATCATGTTTTCTTATGCACGTGGTTAATCTTATTGTCTTGCAAGCAGCATAGAATTTGTACGGAAGCCGTTGAGGCTCCACCAGCGAAGTATCCACATGTGCAACATCATCTGCGAATAGTAAGTAACGAATTTTACAGGGTGGAACGATAAATTTGTCGCCTTAAGGAAAACTACACTACAGCTATATGTTGTACCTTTGATTGACAACTCATTTTTATGTTACTTGATTATGGAATAGACCTGACATCTATTCAATGTAGCCGCCTTCCTTCTAAACCACTGCCTTAAAACGGATCTATAACTGGAAGCATGCTTTTTTCTACACGAAGCGGTGTGAGCCCGGCGAATACTCGGCGGGTAGCGATGATTAAGATTGCTTTCGTTTTGTGAGAGGGCATGTTGGTTATATTGTCGCCGTGTGACTAAACGAAGTAGTTAAGCGGGTTAAGGTCGGAGTAGGAAGTTGGCAGTAAGTGTAAAAGTACACTCTTTCTGAAGTCAAGCCTGCGCCTCTTTGGACTTGTAGGTCAGCGCTGAGTCATTCTGTAACGCCCAGGGTCTGCCAGATACCACCTAATTGCACCACACTTTTTGGCACATCCAGGTATACGTTGGTATTGACTTTCAAGCCGACTTCGGTAATGTGACGTAAGACTGATGTAGACCCTTTTTAAAACTCCAGCAAAAACTATAACCGTGGCCGGAAAGTTAGTTTTCATCACATCTGGCACGGCCGTGTTATTCGTGGCAATACATAAATGCATTTTGATGGAGCCGGCAATGGTAGTGTTTTCATATTTTTTGATCGGTAGAGAACATGAGTTGTATAATAGTGAATCTATGAGTTCGTTCGCTGCATATTGTGTCACTTTTCAGACATAATAGAAGGCTACTATAGCTCTTGGGATATGTACGTAACTGACCTACTAGAAGATGGTCTGCAACAAAAAAAATCCAAACGAAAATTAAACCACAACGTATTTGCCAGGGAGATAATTTTATCGTTCCACCCATTACTCGTTCGAATAAGAGCTTTGGCTTTAAAGTACTCTTGATTAAAAAAGCCAGTACTTGTCTTATATTGAATATTCACACAATCAAGCTTCAGCATAATGAAAATGCATCACAATTAGTACAGGTGCAATTACTCATCACTGTTTAGTGGCGTTAGTAAGACAGAATTCATCAAATATTGCACCATATGAAACAACATTTGCAATTATTCTGTTGTTGAATGAAACAATCAGTTGCTACATATTTTCGTGTATACCAAGCTTTTGCAACACTTTCCACAGGGCAGCTCGGTTTACAGTGTCGAATGGTTTACTGAGGTCCGTAAACATCATATATATATATATATATATATATATATATATATATATATATATATATATATATATATATATATCTTGATGTTTTCTACAACCTGTTACAAGAAAAGCATGTCTATATTACCGCGACCTGCACGATACTCACACTGTAACTGAGCATATAAAACGCAAAACGGCCCTTGTTTGTCGGAATTTGAAAAAAGTATGGCATTTACATAGCCGCACTAAGTGAAACTTGACTTGCAGGTTTATCACATTTGACAGAAGTAAAAGAGAATGTGGGAATGGGAAGAAGGAAGCTGAGTCGCGGTATTCTGTTATTGAATTAACTATTTCAGAAACCCTTATCTGACTGTAATATGATACTGACTCTAGAACTTGAACACTGGAACAGTTCTTGTTAGCTGTGATTCACCAATTTTTGCTAGCCTGGAGAAAGAAAATAATTATTTTAATAGTCAACTTCGGAATAATGTTCTGGAGTTTCTCAAGACGATAAAATTATACTTATGGGTGATTGTAATGCTCGGACTGGTAGTGATCTTTTACATGGAAGTCACCACTTATTAAGGCCCAGAATCCACTCGAGGATAAGGGTTATTGCGTGTACAGAAATCAATGGGATAGTATCGTAGTAATCGTTAGTATTGGAGTTTTTATAAAGTGTCTTACTAAAGGGAGATCCCATCAGGAACATGATTATATTGGACTTGAAAACAATCAGTTGAGAACAGGCAAACTGAACACAGTTCCACAGGCGTGCACTTCTAAAAATAAGTTTTGTTCATGAAATCTACGTTTTGGTTCAGGCACAGATAAAGAGTGGGGAAAATTATTGACAGGGGTTTCTGCTAGACCGGTGTTTTCTTATCATGAGAAAAAGAGTTACGACATCGTGGTATTATTTGTGAGGAGTTCGGTTGAAGTATCACAAACAAACAAACAATTGCTAAAAGACAACATAGATGCACCCGCTCACTCTATTCTCGCACATGATCGATTGTGTTTTCTTCAAGCAGCTTATTGACAGTCAATAGTATCAGTTTGAATATTTGTATTTGCTTATATGCTTATTCGCGAATAATTGGTTGCACGTAGAACAATATATCAATCGTGATGTAATTTTGTCCACGACGAAATTCTGCATCGAACCAAGTAGCAATATATGTCATTTCCGAGTATATTGTTAGCGATTTTTAATGCAATGTTTCAGATATTTGTTGTAAAATCCATGTAGGCATTTGCACCTGCATAGCGTCTTTGGTGAAAAATAGTCATATTTCTTATATAACTTTAGTAGATATAATGTGAGAAAAGGGGCAATATAATGTCGTAAATGCATAGATTTTACAAGGATGTGATGCGCTACGTGTTTCATTAATGCATAAAGAAGTAGGCAAAGTGGTATGACAATGTTTAATTGTTATAAAACGTAGGACACGCGACATTTACCATAGTTTGCTAATAAATAAATAAAAATTGTCCTCCAGCAAGTAATGGATCGCCATTGGTTGGTAATATTTGATGCTAGTAAGAATAAGCTGCTTTCCTTTCACAATTACAAGGCGTCCATCCAACGCCGGTATCCATGACAAATAACACTTTACCTTAGAAGTTTTCCCTTCAACTTCTTTCTGTAAAAGATTCACGGACAATATCAACTATATCACCTGGAACAAAAACATTAAGGACATTGCGAAGGCTGCTGCAAAGAAGGTGGGTTCTCTCTATCGAGCTAGAAAACTACTCACACCTGAGAGTAGCCAACACCTCTTCAAAACCACTATTCGCTCACGCATTGAATAGTGTTGCAACATTTTGGCTGACACATCTATCACAAGTCTCTCAATGTGTTCTGAGGAACTTGTTGCACTTGTGTCCCCTTTACGCACATATCTCCGACAAAAGTGCTATGCAACAAAATTACACCCCTTCACTGTCGAGGTCCCTAAATGTCAGAAATATTTCTAATTTAATAGTTTCTTCCCTCAGAGATTTAGATTTTGGAATTCTCTTCCTGCTACTTGCTTGCCTTACTGCACGTTTAAATGTAACCTAAACAAATATCTCGTTAATATTTCCTAGCCATGTTTCCCAAGTAGTACCCTCTTATGTCCAAGTGAGGGCATGCCGTGTTAGGGGTGTAATCATTTTTATTACGAGAAATAGTATGTGGTGTATTGTAATATGCTGTTCTTCGACTTGTTTGCATCGTTCACATGATTTTCCTCCGCATTCTATTCGTAATACATAGACGCTACCGAATGGAGCAGTTTATTCGCAAGTGTATCCATTTGCCATCACTTGAAAAGGCGGTTTATGTTGTAGTGAATTAAGAGCTATTTTTTGTCATAGTTGAAACTATAAAATAAAGGCATTCTCCATTTTTTCTAAACATACTACTAAGGTAAATGTTTTTGGACACAGTACATGTATGGAAAATGAAACAATTCGCTGTACAGCATTATTGCTGTTGGCATACTTCTCAGGTAGATACTGTAAGATTTCACCGATATGTATGACTGAATCCTATCATTTTCTTGCGTTTGCAAGCCAACAACTGTCATATCACCGCCATAATTCACATATTTGCAAATGTCAGTAATATACATTTGACAGCAGATGTATATAGGGAACAAACTACATGTTATCGATGTCCCATAAGATCAGATGTTCTTGCACTTCGGACCAAGATCAAAGTATAGTATCTGTTCTTCATATGCTACACGTTAATTTCTTGTTTTCTATCAGTGGAGAGAAATTCCGTTACGACTGAAACAATTTTTATTTTTTCTCCTTTTCTCCACACTAAAAAAAGACTCTAGGGTCTAACTCCACCTCGGAGCATACCGGTTATCAAAATCCATGCCACCATTTCGCATTCGTATAGGTGCCCATTTATTGGCATCTCCTACTAATTTTCTTCTGTATAAAATATATCCATCGGTTCCTGTAACTGTGTTGGATGCAAATTTTCTAGTGTATCGCTTAGAGAATTTTTTACCTATCATACATTGTGAATTCGGATTCAATATCCAACAAATTCTATGTATTATAATCTTTGTCATAACTCAATGCACACCTTCATCAACGTTAGTATCAAGTAGTTCCGTGTTCGTTTGGACTGATTTTGTTGTAGAGCCAGATTCGTATGTGTGAATGCGATAATACTCTGTTTTACCATTCGACAGCACACAGACACTTTATGTTTTACCATGAAATATAGAATGATTGTAGTATTTGTCTGAAAACACGTGCTGTGATATCACGCTTGTCAACGGCTGATTCCCTGAATCTAAGATATGAGACGCATGTGAACATAATTAATCAGTCAGAGCAACAAAAGTGACAATATATGCAAATTAACCTTGAGTGTAGTCATGCATATGGCGCGGACTGCCTAGAAAAGATAGAAAAAATGGTTAAACTTCCAACGTTGATTGTATTATCAAGATTTTCGATTGCATGTCGCAACTGAAAATATTATTCAAGGCGAAGTTATTTTAAGAGTCAGACGAATTAATAGAAAACGTTATGTTTCAATACTTCCAAACCTATCTAAGTTGCGGCATTTAAGAATGTTATTGTTTTCATTCTCCCGAATCAGTAATCGGTATAAACAATATTTAATTGCACTGCATTTTCTATTTTTTTCACAACCGGCTGGATTTATCATGTTAACATTGAAGTGATATATCCATTGGCACCATTCCAAAAAACATGATTTTTTTATTGAAGGGTATCGTAGCAGCGATTACTTCCTGCAATTTTTGTTAACAGATCATTTTCAAGTGAAGAGCAATATTTAAATGGTAAACTTGATCGCTGACTATTACGGTTGTCAATTAATCTTAGAAATTGGAGCATTAATCCTATCAACATCTGTAAATCTCAGCATATAATTGGCAAAACAGTTTTGTAATGTCTACTGTCGTGATCTTTTTAATGAGACTGGTTATTCACTAGCTTCTCAATTTACTTGTCTACTCACTAGTGCAAAGTCAAGTACAAAGCTGATTTGCATTTTTGTTTAATTAAAAGATCCAACATGTAACTAATTGTGTCAATAGCTTGTTACATAATGGAGAAACAAAAACACAAAGAAAACAAATTGCTTCATGTATTCTGGAATACTTACTAAGTTAATAAAAAGGCAGCATTAACATTACATTTCTATGAAAAAATATTTCCTCCCTTGTAAATTCTGAAGTAATTGTGTGCCCGCTTGTGTTTCCATCATTTTTATAGAACATTTTAAATAAGGCAGGTATATATATTATTTTGATTGTAATTCATTATTAAGATCAGTATAATTTATTAATGTATTGCGGACTATTATCCTGATGTTTCTTAAATGTTGCTTCATGACGTTTTCTATCATGTCTCGGTAACCACGTGACGAATGCCTGAGAAATAGTTAGCCGAAACGTCATGAAACAATTACCAAGAAAGATGAGGATAATAGTCAGCACTAAATAAATTTATTAGGCAGATGTTTCGGCAGCGTAAATAAAAATCTTATCAAAATTCCCTTATTTCACTTGTTTTTCTTTATGCACTAAATTGTCTTATGATTTTTTTCATTAATCTGCAGTTGGGACATACTAGACTGTTGAGTATGCACTGATGAGATACATTTGTAGTTTCCTATTTGCATCATCTTAGAACAAAAGAGAGATCAAACTTCGTTGTAAATTTGCCCTATTACTTAAACAGTTTTGAGGGATTGAGACGTACTGATTTCTGCATCGAATAACGTCATTTGGAAATATGGGTCATATTTACTGGTGTTACATATAACATGCCTTGATTCAAAAGTATATCCAGCAAATCCTGTTTTTTTTTTAATGTTTCTGGTGATTCGTCAAGTTGCGATAATTCATTTTTTCCGGTGGTACAATACATTCCCTTTTGTTTCTCCCGAAAATTTCAGAACCTTAGAAAAGTGACACACTTCAATCATAGCACCGATGAGAACACGGCGGCTAAATTTATAATCATCAGAAAAGGTTTAAACGGAAGGTAACGCGATATAAATCTTGTCGTTGTGGAGCAATGACTCATATTTGACGTTGATTTGCTGTTTCTTGTAGATGTCTTTTAGTAACCCGTAACCTGTCACATCTAATCTTTAAAGAACGAATCGGATCTGAAAATGTAGAACATTATTGTTATATCCGCACACAATTAGAACATTATTTGATTTGTATGCTCGTTTGCTCTGTTTGTTCATTCTGTGTTCTCCTGGCAACTATATCTCACATGAGTTCTGTTCTGCGATTACGATGGCCTAAGTTAAATTTTCTGCAGGGTATTTTAACTAAAAAATATCCAACAAAAATTGGTATTTTACCCTTGATGTTTACGAAACACAAAAAAGTGAAACTGTGTGATTTCCCTATAAACATGTTCGTGCGCACCCCTGAAAAAATATTAAATTAAGATTCCTTTACGATTATTTGCCTGCATGGGATTTTAGTTGTTTATCTATAATAAATCGATAGAAGTAAACATTTCGAAATCATGCTTTTGTTAAAGCTCCCGAAATTCAGGCTACAGAGCTAGTGTAACAGGTAGAAACCTCTTCCAGAGGATCACGTGTGAATTTGTAAAAAGCGGATCTGAAAAAAATATTTAGTAAATCAACAAAGTGGAAGATCGATAGTGATTCAATAGAAAAAAACAGATGAAGAAAAAATGTGAAGAATTATAAAAAATATGAAATTCATGCACTGACAGAAAAATACGGTGCATTTTAAATCGATATGTGTATTGTTATTTCCTACTTTTGCAATTACTTTTTATTCAGAAAACGCAACCGTAAAGAATTACGAGATACGTAAGATGCGACTAAAGTGAAAAAAGCGATGATAACTGTAGAGTATGTCTGTTTCATTATGATGCTCAAATGATGAGGAGGATCGTCGAGTCGTCAATTTCGTTTAAGCCTAATTAATGTAAAATACGTAAAAACCTATTCGGTGGAAATTAGATCACATGGAGATATTTATAAAAATATTCGTTGTTGATTTTTGTTGTTTAATTGTTTAATAGATTGAAAAATATTATTGCCGCATGACGGGGTTGGTGGGGTGGTGTGTAGAAGACCGAGTTGCTGCTCACTCGTGTTGTTTTCGCTGTGTCTTCGCTGTATGTTTCTTTTTAATATGGTCTAGACTGACGATTTCTAATCGGCCGACATTCCATCGCATTGTTCCGAAAGTTTATGGTCCCTCCTTTTGGCGTCACCCCTGGGCTCTTCTAGACGTGTGACTAACTTTTTCGTTCGCAGTCATTGATAACATAATTACTCTGCACATGACCCTTTGTAACGTCTTCTGGTCAAATCTTTTGTTTAACATCTTACCGGGGGTCTCTTATGCAACAATTGTTATATACATGAAACAAATTAACGATTTTTGTCTTAATGTGAAAAAATAAATCTTAATATTAACATAGAAATAATTTTGTAATACATGTCTTCCGGGAGAAGCGCACGTTTAGAAGAGATGCATATTTTCAATAATAATTCAAATCAATATGTGATCAGAAGTATCTTGGTATAATGTTGATTAATATTTTTACGCATATTTTAGTGAGAAAAATATAATACCACAGAATGTTACTAATTTTTATCTAATAATTATTTGCGCATTCTCTTTTGCGGACTGCTATTCTAATTTTCATAGTTGTTGTTTTATAACGTTTCGGCCAACTCATACTCTGGCCTTTTTCAGATGGTTAACCGCAACGGGATAGGAATGGAGAGTCTTGTGTCTGTATTCCAAGCAATTATTGCTTTCAATTGTTGTTGTTGTTGTTTCACCACGTTTTGACCAAAGAATCATCTGGCCTGCTTTGGGGAAGATCGAAACCAGTATTTTCAGGCAATGCTCACCTTGACCCGTAGGGAGTCAATATTTCTACAAAGTGCCGAACAGTCCTCACCAAAAAAGGTATACACAGATTACGAAACCTCATCTTAAAAGATTTTAAAAAATCAGTAAGCAAAATATATCTATGATATAAATAAATATAATTATAATTAAATATTTATTTACGTTTTTTTTAAACACGCAATTATGTTCCTTTGATCTATAGCTAAAAATATCTAATTAAACGTATTCATTTTCTTAAGAAAATCATATGCGATACATAAATGCGAATAATTAGCGTATTTATAGCAAACAGATTACGGACACGAATCATACAGTTTTTATGTGAAATGTATAAATAAATATATGTCAAAAAGTGCACAAATAAACACATTTATAAGAAAAAAGTGCATGCAATGCATTCATAAAGTAAATAAACATATGTACAAAACAGATTAAAGTTTACGGATATTTTTATTTAATTATTCAGCAAGTCTCATGGAATTTTGTTTATTGTTTGCAGTGTTAAATCTTACATTCCGTGTTAATAATACGATAAACATTTGAAACATTGTATAATGTAGTTAAAATACGGTTAGCGTCTATAACGAACGAACCGATACAATTTTAATTATTCTCTAATTTCTACCTACCAATAAAATAATGAAAAAGATACTGGAAAAATTAAATTTAACTTAACGAATACTATGCATTAGTAGGATGTATTATTTGTGAATGTTCTGAACTTTCACCAAACAATTTAATAAATACTAAATACCGTAAAAACGGAATAAAACATATACTTTAAAAGATAGCCTGGTACATTCCCTATATAAGTACGGATCTGCTTAAATAATAAATTCTCTCGATACAGGTGGAACGATAAAATTGTCAAGAAAAAACGAAATGATTCTATTTCCGTTTGATGGAAAACATTTTCTTTTTTATTTGTTTTTGTTTACATAGAAATCACGACTTTTCAAGGCCCGGAGGCCACTCGGCGATAAGGATTAATAGGTATACATTAGTCAATGTAATTATAGCGTAGTAAACATAAGTAGTGTGGATTTTGTAAATTGGTTTACTTAGGGATCCGATTCATCAAAAGTTTGTTTACGTTGGACTTGAAGACACTTAGATTGTAGTTAGCTGAAAAGCAGGATATCGGAAGAGAGTGCCACAGGCGTGCAGGTCTAAGAAATACACTTTTTTTCGTAGATCTACATTAGGGTTTAAGCACAAATAAAGAGTGTGGGATATTATTGATAGGCATTTTTGGCTGGACGAGTGTTTGATGTGAAAGATTTGCGAGGGTGAGCCATCGATTGGAGCTCAGCTGAGCACTTACAATAGAAATAACGATAAAGCGGATACAGGCTCGCAACGTCTCTTCTGTAGGAAAGAGGCAACAGGGACGAGAAAAGGGCATCCCTCACTAAGCTACGAGGTCTATTTTTTACTCTGCCACGTCAGGTTAAGCTGCTTCTAGTAACTCCTGTCCAAATATGGCAACAGTTCTCCATCGTTGACCATAGAGAGTATTTATATAGGAAGGGAACGGGTCATCTAAAAAGTGATCAGTTGTGTACAAATTCAAAGACGGACAGCAGCTTACTATCATGTCTGACAGTAAGTCACGCATTGATCAGTGAGCAAGATCGGAGATGCGCCACTGTACGATTAACGCTCTCTACACATCCAGGTTATGACAAAAGCCCTACTACCAGCACCTTGATGTTTCGATGTTTGTGGGTATAGCTCAACGAAGTTTCCTCTATCGTAATATCTAGATAATGTTATTAATAAGAGTCAAAGTTTCTTTGTTTTCATAAGAAAAATTAAGAAAAATCAATAAGAAATTTAGTTTAAAAGAGCAGACAAAAAACGAAAGTACTGTGTATGTATGTGGCAGGGTACGCTTGCGTGAATTGAGAATTGTGTTGCTTCTCTAATTTCCCAGCTTATAAAAATGATGAAAAAAACAAAACGGAACCAGAACGTTTAATGGAAATGTGTCAAGGTGTAGTCCAAGTTTTTTTTTTTTAGATTAACGATTAGTAACATATGAACAGATATATTTACACACAGACACACATGCACCCATGTATATATATATATATATGTATATATATATAATTATATATATGTGTGTGTGCGTGTATATATATATGTATATATACATATAAATATATATGTGTATATATATGTATTTATAAGCATAGATAACATGTGCCAGTGAGTATAAAAATAACTACTTATATTAAATTAAAAAAAATACTCTGAATATAATTTAAAAAACGGAAAATATTATTTTTAAGAAATAAAAAAAAATAATCAAAAATTATTAAATAGAACAATAAATAGGATAAAAGCAAACTAGGTTGAATAATGGTACAAATATCCTGTTATGGTATAACTTTTTCATAGTTTTCATGTTTCATTATTTTTATTTTTATTCTTAATTTTTTATAGTATATTTTAATTTTCTTTTTTTTGCTGTAATCATACAAGTAATTCTTTATTTTAATGTTATATTTCATCATATTTTCAATTTATTGGGCCTTAGTTGATTTCTATTCCATATAATATCTACCCCGAAATATATATATATATATATATATATATATATATATATATATATATATATATATATATATATATATATATATTCCACCCCCCTACGTCCAATCCTATTAGCATCACAGTCCCGCCTATTCAAAGGACGGCATTTATCGCAATAATTCCATGATACACTTTCCACACCTTTCTAATGTGAAACTCTTTAGGAGATTCTCTAAAATGCATATTCTTATTTTGTTATCTATCGCCTCCGATCGGTTTCTGATTAGAAGCATATGCTGCGATATGCCTAGTATAAAAAGATTTGAATTCTACATCTTTTTGTGCATAAATCAATATGCAACTACACATATATTTTTCTATTGCCATTATGTTTCTATATTATACACTAGCGCCACCTAAGTGTTTAACTTTTTATTACATCGATAAGTTTTTATCAAAATAATCCTTCAACATATTCATATATATATATATATATATATATATATATATATATATATATATATATATATATATATACTGTATTAACAAAACCAAGACTTCAAGAAAGGCATTGATAGCAACAGAAAGTGTATTTCATTGTAAGTTACAATTGTTTCCATACCAGTTTAACAATTTAATGCATTTTGGCGTTTGAAAATTTTCACATAACCATAATTTTTTCAGACTACTTGAGTAAAACCACTCTTGTCAATAGAACAGTGTTATAAGAGAATTCCCTTAACGGAAATGAAGCATGTGAAAAAACATTTACTCTGGAGGCATGCTCCGTGAAAAGTCCATTCAAATATTAATATCCTAATTTTCGTATGCTTTTTTTAAAAAACAAGTCATAAGAAGTTTCCATAAACCCCGTAGCCATTTAAATTATTATAATAATATCATTCATTGTATCCGTTAATTAGATTTCTATATTTTTTATTCCACATTATTAATTTTTAAAAATGAAGTTTAAAAATTTTATTTCTATAATATATAATATGACGATAACAACCTTGCAAAAACGTTACGGTTTATTTTTAGTTTTGTATTCGCTCATTTGTGGCAAACAATGTTTACGAATTATTGGTTAACTTATAACTTAGTTTTAAGACCAGTTAATTAAATAGAAAAATAAAGAAAACCAATACATATTTATTAATCCTCATACAACATTCGGAGTTAAGGATCCTATTCTATTTTTCATTATTTAATATTTTAAAATTCGTTATCATTCTAAATAAATATGGTTCTATATAGGTAAGAAAACAAAACAAATTATGAAGGGATATACTCCAATTACGTTTTTAACTACTGGTAAATGAATTATGTGGGGATGATTTTCATATTAGTACTTATAACAGTTAAAGGGATACAACTAAGGCCGTTTGATGTTTTAGGTCTAGTGAGTACCAGAAAGCCTCTATGCTTAAATAATTTATTTAATTAAACAGATACAGAAAATGCTACGATAGCTTATTTAACAAATGAAGAATCTAAAGTATATTTTTAATCTTAAAACTGATTACTTACCCATGGGTTTAACCTACATTTGTTATTCATCCATAATCTACGTGGGTTACTCATGGCTTCAAAACCAAAATTACAATTTGTCTCTTATGTTCTTAGATACCTAAATAAAATAATATATATCCTCTAATAATTATTCTGACAACAAACCCCCCAATAGCAACAAGTGTCTTTCACTCCGATGAGAAGTGCCTACCCTTGAATTTTTTGATAAAAACAGTTAGAACAAGAGTAAATAAACCAGCAGGGGTTCTATAAGTTCCAGATATCAGATAACAAAATCAATGATTATATATATATTAGCAAAAGTACCCGTCGTTGACTGGGTTCGACAACAGCCTACAGAAAATGGACTCTGATTTATGAAAGTCCGATAGGTTATGAAAAGGAAGGGTTGTAAAGAGATAGTATCGAATTTGGGAGTATAAAAACCAAAGAAAATATGATGAAAGTACACATAAAATAGATAAACCCGAACATTTTTAAACCATACCTGTTCACACTGAAACACTTATTACAATATTCTGTGGATCTATATATAAAAAAAAAAACTTGTTAAACTTTGTGACATATTTCCATTCTATGGAGGTCAGGCGCGAACGAACGCCCCATAATTTTATTATACCATATTTCTTCCAACTGAAACATAATTATCAAAGTATACTTAGGCAGATAGATATGAATAGTCTTTATTAAAGTTTGTGACTATTTCCATTCTATGGAAGCCAAACGCGAACGCAGACCCCACAATTTTATTATACCATCCCTATTTAAGTCAATACATACTTATCAAAGTATTATTATGTACATCTATATCAAAAAACACTTGTAAACGTTTTGTTTTTAATTTTTTAATTTTTTTTCCATACTTTGTGGACCAGGCGCGTACGCAGGCCCCAAAATTTTAATGAACCATAATTAGACTGGATCAAATATACACATTTCTGTGTCTCGCTACACCTTCTATCATTATATTTGATCAGTTTTCTATAATAGTCAACGATATAGGAGCCTATTCGTGACCAGACACACACACAGACGGTAAACTTTATATATATATATATATATATATATATATATATATATATATATATATATATAACTATTTCATTTATTCACATAAATTTTCTATACGAAAGTATAGATTTATGCGTAAACTTTAAGTATTTACTTCAAAAGTGCTCAATACGTAGGTAGAGCTAGTTAGTAATTTATAAAATATACATGGCGATTAAGCTACACTGAATATTCTGCGTTTCATCCAACTATAGATCCTTTGTTTGATAAAATGCATGCCCATTGGCTGGGAGGAAGGGGCGCGGTGGATACTAGAAAGCTGATTGGCCAACTAGTAATCCTCAACATGTATAAAAACAAGAAGCAACGACAGAATTCGCGCATAAGCCTGACGAATCCTATAGTTGGATGAAACGCAGAATATTCAGTGTAGCTTAATCGCCATATATATTTTATAAATTACTATATATATATATATATATATATATATATATATATATATATATATATATATATGTGTGTGTGTGTGTGTGTGTGTGGGTGTGTGTGTGTGAGTGGGTGGGTATGTAATTAATTACTTCGCAGTAATTTGGATCTTGTTGTGTCCATTAAGACTGTTTCCTTTAATCCATGACAATATACGATATTATTACTTGTATAATACGTTTACTTTAACGCATGAATACATGAGCGCACCCCGATTAAGAAATGAATTCATCTAACTTTATTGTGTTCATTTCATCAACCTCTTTTATTTTCTCATACGCTACCACTCTGGGATATTTCAGCGATACGGTACATTTCATACAACGGGTGCTAGGCTACATACTTCCGATGACCGCATAATATTATGCAATAGTAAGCCTTTTCCTTCTTACGAAATTATATCCGGAATCTATAGCCCAACTCCGTGTACTCTTTTACGAAATAATATTAAACATTTGATTAATGCGTTGTATAACCCTGTGTTATATGAATGAATGCATTAGTCACAGCTGTTTACTTCTATTTAAATTAATAATACCATATAATATTTAATTATACAGCATATACGATGTTTTCTGTTTTGTTTGGTTTTGTTTGCTTGTTTTTTTTTTACAAAATTAAAGCCTTCTATTTTTTAAATCAATAATTAAATTTTTTTAAAACATTTAGTAAAAACTAATTTTCCTCGGGGTATGTGAAAACAATTTTTAAATCAAAAATTTAAATTGAAAAAAAATATTTAGTAAAATTAATTTTCCTCGGGGAATGTAAAAAACATCTATTTTTGCTCGGGGAAAGTCAAAAAAAAATCACCCAAAGCGAAATGTATGAAATTATGAAGTTCATTATTTAATTAAATGGGATTCTTATTGAGATGGTAAATTTGTATTTTTTATTCATTTATTCATTGCGAACTAGCATCCTTATCTTCCAGATGTTGTTTCTCGACGTTTCCACGCGTCGGGCTTAACAATCTGACGAATGTCAGGGGTGTAGTTGGCCGAAACGTCGAAAAACAACAACTCGAAGATGATGATAATAGTCCACAATAAACAAATGAGCACATGATATACATTTCATCTTTAAAACCGTGATTGAAAAGGTTTGGGCAAAAGAAAGCGATGAAGGGCCGCTTATCAATGAATAAAATAGAAAACCAACTCAGATAATTTTAAGCTGTTCCCGCCTAATATCTCACGATGGACGGTCACTCAAATCACCCCCCCCAGTTTTGTTTTATGGTTATTTTTTAAGTTGTTGCACAGGGATGGGGTGGTTAGCTTTTGATAGTATGTTTTCTTTTTGCGGTCATAGTTTGCAAATTCGCTTGCGTGAATAAGACAAGGATAAGTGCAGGCCTTTTCTTCAATTCGACAGCATCGTTTCTCATGTTAAACATAGGGTGACAGAGTTTAGATTTGTTACTCTATCAGCTCGCTCTCCCGTCCGAATGCCTTCAGGGGCCGACCCTTGGTTTAAACAAATAATAGAATGTTGTATTTTTAAATATTGCATATATTATAAAAAACAAATGACAGTTGGTAGCAAACGCACTGACGATGAGGTCAGGACGCCTGAATTTATATCACCATTAGTGAAAGGTCAATCTTTTGCGCACGCAGCTCTTGAAGTGAGGAGAACCTGCGGTGGAGAAGGCCACATATATAGCCCAGAGAATAAAGCAAAAGAGAATAGAAGCCTGCAATAAAGTGTGACTCCGTCCACACTTCTCCTTTGTCGATATTCCGTCTTTAGCTGGGCGCACGCATATGAGACAAAAAAAGGTAAAAGTGTTTATATTTATATTCAAAAACAGAATATTACGGGTTTTTACTTGGTGATGAAAATCGACTGCGTAACGTACGTTTATGCTGGCGACGTCCTTTAACAAGATATTTTAACAAAGAATAAGGGATCCTGGTCAAACGAAAAATAAAAGTCTTGTGAAATTGTAGAAAACGAAAACACAAGACAATAAAATAGGTAACATTCGATGTTTTACTCTCGTGCTTCTGTTAAAAAAACAAACAAACATATATACATCTATAAATCCGTATGTAGCGCGCATAAGATGAAAAAAAAGACACATATATTCTCAAAATTATTTTATAAGCGTATTATTTTCCTCTCTCTTTGGCGTTTCTTACCAACATTTTAATTTGAGTTGTATTCTGTTCTTTCATCAGTAGCATACTATTGTTAGAATAGAGCAGCAGCTATTTTTAAATTCCGTGCAGAAACTGATTTCAGAATGTAAAAAGGCAGAGCAGAATAGTGCCGTTGGAAAATAGAAAATGCGGTGGATAAGTGAGAAAATTAATGGTTGTAGAACTATATTTTAGGGTGATCGGAGAAGTGGATGAGGGGAAATATCAGATAGCTCTCTTAACAACAAAAGGTTTCGGTCCGACAATTCCAAAACTAATCCATGTAAAACAATGAAAGTTTAACACGGGCAGAATTGAAATAGTTTCTAGGGGATTATCATGAAATTGTCGCAAACACTAACAAACGAGTTAGCGAACGTGAGTTTTATTCGCGTTTTTTTTTAGATATTTCATCGAAACAATATGATATAAATGCGGATGCACCTCATAGGTATCTCCTTGTACATTTATTATTCCTAATATTCATAAATGACTTCCCTGATAAAATTATATTTGATACGGGTAAATTTGCTAATGACAACACGCTCCATAACAGGCACGAGGGGAAAATGAATGAACGTATAGCTAAGGAAATGGCGGAAATACTAGAGGAACACTTTCGATCTATAGTGGAATAGGGACAAAAATGGATCGTCGCATTCAATACTGCCAAGATTAAGATGGTACCTTCAGTACTTACATGAACCCTTCTCAACCGGCAGTAGGTATGGCTAAAGATACATTAATTGAAAGTACTATTTTTAAACTCCTCGACTTGATCTTCTTAGGGAACATGAGTTGGAAAAGATACATTGTGAGGATTGCTAGGGCTGAATGGAGGAACGTGCGCTTTCTCTATCGTGCCAGAAAGTTACTTACACCTGAAAGTATCATGTTTCTCTATAAGGCCACTATTCGCAGATGTATGGAGTATTGCTGTCACATTTGGGTTGGTTCATCTGCTACTTATCTCTCGTACCTGAACAGGGTTCAAAAGAAAGCCGCCAACGTGAGAGGTCCTGTACTGTCAGTTAGGCTTCAGCATATGTCCCATCGACGAAGTTTTGCATCCCTCTGCCTGTTCTACAAGTATTTAAATGGTGGATGCTCCGAATAATTATAAGCGCTTGTACACCTTAGACGTGAATACACCCGAAAAACCTGACAACTAACAAAATCCCACCCTTTAACAGTAGATACTTCTAAATGTAAGAAGGTTTTTCTTACTATCATAGTTTCATCTCTAGAACTTCTAAACTTTAGAACTTCCTTCCTAGTTCCTAAGTGAGGGACTAGTATTTAAAACTAGAGCGAAGGAAAGAGGAATGCAGATTATTTGGTGTTACTATTGTAGGGAGGTGAGCCACATGTATGGATTCCGTAAAATTGTATCCAGGGAAACTTGCGATGCCTGCCAAACAGAACAAGAGAATACCGATGCATATATTCGGTAATATGGGCGCATCTAATTCCGTTTCGAAAAGAACTGAGGGAAAATACGAAATATTTTTTAGATACAGGAGCAGAGGTGTCAGTAATAAATAGCAGTGCTTTTAAAACACTTAAACTACGAGATAAAAAAGTTAGTTTAAGAAACACTAATGGGCCTCCAATCTTTGGAGAGCGGTTCGATCGATTAAGCGTAGGAATAGGAAGTCAGTCTATCAACCAGAATTCTTTATTGCCGATAATCTAAAAAAAATGTGATAGTAGACCGCGAATGGCTTAAGAAAAATGGAGCGAAGATGCACTTCGATTAAAGAGCAATAAGAGAAGGCGAGGAGTATAAAGCTTTAGAAGATAATATCCATATGTCATTATTAGTAAGGTTAGCACATCAAAATACGTTAAAATCCCAACATCAGCATACATGTATGGCACTTGAGAGTTTTATAAATAGTCAAGGATTATAATGTGAGATAGAGCAAATAAACAGTGGATTCGTTAGCAATCTAAGAGTAATAGTAACTTATTCAATAGTAAAAGATAAATGGTCTCGTAAGTTTTCGGTTCTTATAATCAACAACACCAACCAAACAGTTATCTTGAGGAGGGGCTGCAAAATAGCTAAGCGTACTGCGACTACCGACATTACCATTCCGGCATTACCGACATTACCATTCCGGATGAAACAAATAAAAAGATCTCCGAGAATAAGTTAGAGGGAATAAATGTACCTGAATAACTCAAGTTGGAAGTTGGATTGCTACAGCGGAATAAGGATTTGTTTGTTACAGAGGATAAGGACTTGGGCAGAGCCAATACGATGAAGACACATATCGAGGCTGGAACACATGATCCTATAATGAGATTCCGTATCGAACCCCGTTAAAGCAAAAAAAAAAAATACGTAGACTCGGCAATAGAGGAAATGATGCGGGTAGGTGTACGTGAGAAAGGGAATAGCCTCTGGAGTGTTCCGATAGTGTTAGTTAAACAGAAGGTCGGTAATAAAAGATTTTGCGTAGATTGCAGGGCTTTAAATAAAGTCACGAAGACGTATGCCCGAGCGTTACCGGTCATTGATGACATATAAGCCTCGCTTACCTCGGCAAAATATTTCTCAAAATTAATAAAGACGATAAGGAGAAAACTGCGTCTACCTGCAACCGGATTTCATTTCACTTTTACGTGATGACGTTCGGACTCGGAAACGCCATCGGAGTCTGCCAGAAATTAATGTCCATAGTTCTACAGCGGCAAGAAGATTATGCATTAGAATATTTTGATGATATTTCAATATTATCAGATACGATGGAAAGCCATTTAGATAACATAGATGGAGTACTAGTCGGTTTATATAAGCACAGCCTCAGATTTAAAGCCACGAAGTGTGTTTTTTTAGCAGAGAAGTACAGTATATGGGGTTCAAAGAAAGTGAACGGGATGAACAAAGTCAAATCGACAAAATGGATTTCGACCTCCGCCTATTGTAAGAAGTAAGATCTTTCATCGGTATGACGTCATATTATCGGTGATTTATATATATAAAAAAAATCCAACCCGTTAGTTCGCCTGAGGATGGGACGACACGTGTCAATCTGCCTAAAAACGAAGCTCGCTGATATATTCATACTGGTTTATCCCGATCCCGAAAAGGTTCACGGACTTTAAACGGATGCCTCCAATTAAATGATACGGGCATGTTTCTCGCAACTTTTTTATGATCAGAGGGAGGGTAAAGAGGTTAAAATCAACCTACGTCTTACTCTATAAACTTCGTGATACGCAGCCAAGATAGTCGTCTATTAGAAAAGAAGCACATGCCATACACTACGATTTTAATAAGTTGAATTATTATTGACAGAGGGAAACGTTCACCAAATATACCGATCACGCACCCCTAAAATGTTTATCAAACTCGCCTGTACAGAATACATTTCTTGGAGGAGGATTATACACAGCTCGTTTACAAGATGATAAACAAACACATTTAGCTTTTCCTTTTGGTGCAATGACGACGGAAAAGACAATAGTTTACAAATATAGAGGATTCTTTAATCATACAGGCTGGATGATTATGATGATCAGGGATTCAAGCATTTTCAATTACACATAGTCGTATCTTCCACCCTCTCGCCTCGAAGAGGGCATAAGATCCCAGTGTGGCCGACTCGAGCTCTATCTGACTCTGTCTCTGTGATAACCTCTAAATATGAAACCTATCTCAATATATTGGAAATACCCTTTCTTTATGATGTTAAAGGCATGATTCGCCACGTGAAATTTATTCACGTGGATTTTACCTATGTGATTTCAAACACACATTTTGCAAACAAAAAATTCCCAATTTGAATTTTTTCAATATCTTACTTATTTGTTAATCATTATTTCTAAACTTTTTAACTGACATATTTAATGCCCTGTTTTTTTTCTAAAATAATCAATAATCGACTGCAGTTCTAAATTAAATATCTATTAATATCTATTCCTCACAGAAATAACATTTAGTTATTTACGAGAACAATGACAATCGTTTTGCATTCCTAGGATTTCAATATGTATTTTTAAAAAATTTTTCTTACTAGACTCTATTCTAACCTTTTCCAAATCATTTGCAAACTTATCAATTTGCTCTTTTACTTACTGGAGTCTGTCCATTTTTACATAACAACAGTACCTGAAGGGAAACGATAATGTTGTGCGGATCACTTGTCACGACCCGTGGATTCGAGCCAAGACAATGACGATTCTTCTGTAGAAATAAACGGTAGGGATCACCTGGTAAGTTCGATTAACTCGAATGGTTTTAAGTGAAAGGAGCTTGCGTGGTATAAAAAGGTGGAGATACTACATCCTGAGTTATTTGGATCAAATTTAATTACAGAACGAGAGGCAGGTATGTAAATGTAAAATTTTAAGAATCGGATTATAAACAGTAAATTGCCCAAAATAGGACAAAACAGTTCATAGTAAACAGTGTAAGCAAATACAGATCGCTCTACAATAGATGTATCGATGTTTTATATTAGTTAGGGATAACATTCGGAAAGCCAGAAAAAATGATAAAGATTAAGATAAGAAAACAAAGTAGGTAGATTTGAAAATTGGAGATGTGGTTTATTATAAGAAACACCAGGAGAGCAGTAAGTTAGATGTACGTTGAAAATCATGTAGTTATACATAAAGCAGTCCCAGTCCGATATAGGATTAAGGATCAGTTTACGGGCTCCGTGAGAAAGGCGCATACGGAACACCTTCGAGAAGCGTAGATCGAGGAATATATGATTCACAGCACGGAAGGACCGTTATTAAAAATCGCATTAGCCTCACGGAGGGAGTATGATAAGTTGGATAGCAATTCGGCAAGCTGATATCCCAATACGGAGTAGAAGACATCATCAGATGAGGGGTTTGATGCAGTGTTGATGGAGAGAAGAGTCATGACGTGTAGCAGGACGTCAAAAATTGCAAACAGCTTGGACGCGACTCTTTACCTATTTGAATCACTTGCGGTACTATTAGTCTTTCACTCCTAGACAAGGATCAAAAGAGAGTCGTCAGCCTGATAGGTCCTGAACTGTCATCTATGCTTCAGCCTCTGTCCCATCGACAGAATGTAGTATCCCTCTGCCTGTTCGACAAGTACTTTAACGGTGAATGATGCGACGAACTGCCAGCACTGGTACCCCCTCGATGTAAATACTCCCGACAAACCGACAAGCAGCAAAATTTCACCTCACCCACAGTAGAGATCCGTAAATGTAAGAGAGCCTTCTACTTCCGTAGTTTCTTCTCCAGAACCGGTAGACTTTGGAATTCCCTTACGGCTCCCTGCTTCCCAAACTGTACTGGCATGCAGAAGTTCAAGTGTAACGTGAACCGACATCTTGTTGCCCAACTCCCCACATAGTACCTCTGTAGCTTATGTCCCTGATAGTAGCCCCCTACATCAAAGTATCAATGTCCCTTGTTTGGGGTGAAAATGTAATTAAAAAAAGTTGAAGACGATAATAGACGTTTGGAAAGGCCTAAAGTAGGTTCGGAGTTTGGAAGTGGGAAAGAGAAACAAGTAAGAGGGAATCGTTCAGTTTGGGTAAGGTCTGGTTCTGTTTTTAACCATCCTGTAAAAAATCCCAGAACAATATATCCCTTTTCGTAGTTCGTTACATGCATGACAATTTAGAAACTGATTGCGGCTAAGCGTTTCGATAGAGTATGTTAATCGTTGAGAATGAGTTTTGAAAAAGTTATGGAAAGGCAAAGAAATTATTTTTTATTATGAACTTCAGTAATAAGCATGCGCGAGAATCATCGAATGTTATTTTTTTTTTAATTACGACGCGGTGACTGTCGAATGGTTTCCGCAATGCTTCGAGCGTTTCCCATATTAAAACATTTAAAGAAGAAAAAGAAAAAAAATACTCTTGGAAAGGAAAAATATCAATAATAAAACCGTTATGACTTGAGGTAAAAAGATACAACGAGTCGAAAAACTGTGCGTGCGATTGATATCCGTATAGATTAAAAATCAAATAAATAGATAAATAAAAAAGAAATATATTTTTACGTGACATGTAACTTTATATATCCCCAAAGAAATAATCGGATGTGCTGGCCAGCTGACAGGTTCATTCAAAGAAAACATTCGTTCATTATATATGTCTTTCAGCCAAATTTATCGTATTGCATATTGTGGTTTAATTCTGCTGAGAGAGCATACGAAATTGCCAAAACAAGCTTATCTAAAAAAAGAACGTTTTTTTACCCTGAAATTAAAGAAAATGGAGTGTAAATTTAAAGTTCACCGCCTTTAAGTGTCGCTGTGTATATCAGCCTTCGTAAGGAACATTCCAATTAATTTTACAGTTTACAAATTGTGTAATAATAATTCGATAAATCTTGAATTGAAAACAATGTCTAATTTCAGAAGAATTTCCGATGGGTAGCCCGTCTGTACGTCCTGAAGATTAAGAATTCTCAGTGGGCAGATGTTCTGTACAAGTCCTGAACATTTTATATTTGGCAGGTGAAGAGCAACATATTTTTCTCGAAATATTATGTAAGTGAATACTAAAAGATTCAGAATATTTATGGAGGAATTTTGATTTCTGAATTGTTGTAAAAGAAGGTGCCTTAATTTGATTCGTCCGGTCCAGTCGCCAGATCTATATGTGTTGTGGGGGAATCACCCTCTAATGGAACTGTTCTACCCATTATATAAACCATATAACTTTTGATCCCAGGTGTGGATTAAACACCAGAGCGATCTTCTCCTGCTCGGTGCCGTTTACTTCTCTTGTCAGTTGTAACCTTTTTACGTTGTTGTTCCAGTAATACATTGTGTAAACTCTATTCCTTTGTTCTGTTTTCTTCGTGGCTTATTGTAACTGGCGACATTAGATTCGGAGAACCTACTCACCTTTAAAAACAGTGTTCTAAAAAACTGAACACGGAAGACATTGGATTCAAGGAGAATATAAAATTCGAAACCAGTAACGACATTGAAAAAATATACTCGCGTTGACATAGTATTCTAAAAATACTAACGACGTTGGAATCAAATGTTATGCCTATGGAAGGGTCTAGCATAACACATGCAACTGAAAGGTTCACGGTAACTAAAAAAAAAAACGCTGATCATTACGGAAAAAAGTTAAAAGGAAAAAAGTTTTTCACGACCTTCAAAGATAGCGCTGTACTTTTGCAAAAAGAAAAAAAGGTTCGTCGCGACTTAGAAAGGTAAATTGTTATACTTTTGGAAAAAAATTCGCCACTTGTGGTTTTCGCTGTTTTCCTTATTTTTTCCCTGGAGAAAAATATACACTTGTTTTTTCTTTTCTTTAGACAATGACCTTTTTATATATTTATGTGTTTTCTGTTCGTTTTATTATCTGGAGGAAGAAATAAGAAAGAATAAAACGGTTTTGTAAAATTCAGCGCACGTTTTGTAGTTGATTATGCTGACAAAGCAAAATGGATGAATTGAAAGTAGTGTTGGAACATTTGACCAAGTTGCGTATTGATGCCGCAAAGCGTCAGTCACAATCCGAAAAACACTGGACCGAAGGTCAAATACGATTCGAGGAACAGCAAAAGGAATTGCAAAAACAGTTAGCGGAAAAACAGCAAAATGAAGTTCAAAAACAGTTAGCCGAACGTCAATTAGAAGTTCAAAAACAGTAAGCGGAACGTCAATTACGAACAGAGGAATTGCTTACTGAAATTCTTAAGAATAATGCGAAAGCGGAAAGCAATTAAGCATTTTCTCAGAATACAATATGGACCGCGATAGACAATTTTAAATACGAGGAAGGGGGATGATAATTCACAGCGTATTTTCAACATTATGAATTTTTTTTTTAAATATTGAATTCTATTACGAATATTGTAAACGGCTAAGCATGATAAATTCGTGGATTACATCTAGTCTCGGAAGACAGCAGATTTATCAGTCAATGAGACGGTAAATTTGTTAACAGAACTTTTCTCGCCAAAAACGTCTCTTTTCCATAAGCGTTGGTGATGTTTGAATGTGGCAAAATACGATAATGACGATTTTGCCACCTACGCAGCTGGGATGAACAAACACTGTGATGACTTTAAGTTATCTGAATTAACAGCAGACACTTTATTACACGTTAGCCTCGGGAAAAGATGCGGCAATCAGGCACAGGGTCCTTACAAAATTAGGAAATAAACATAACTTAACACTTCAAAAATTGACTAAGGTTTGTCAAAAAGTGGAAATTATATAAAAAGATGCAAGAAATATCGAAGCAGGCATCGCGACTATTTAAAAAGTAACTAAGAATAAACCGCCGAAATTGGACAAATACACTAACCACCGAAACGCAGAAAAACTAAAAGCACCGAGCGCTTGTTTCAGATGTGGTGGAATATATTGGGTAAGGGATTGCTCATTTTAAACAAAAAGATGTAATTTATGCAATAAGGTCGGCCATAAACGTTCGCACTGTAGGAAAACTAAGAATAGACACCATGTATGCCAAACCATAACTAAGGACGTCGTAGATGAAAATCTACGCAAATATGTAACATTTAACATTTTCGACAAGCCTATTAAATTCCAGTTAGACAGTGGATCGGACCTGTCAATAATGAATTTCAAAACGTGGAAAATATTACGAAATCCAACTATGTAAAAACTAACAAAACGGCGACGGCCGTTAATTGTACAACATTAATTTTGAAGGTGAATTAATTACAAACGTCACTTTATGTGGGAAAACAAAAAAAAAACTAAGATTGTATGTGTAAAAGATAGTGAGAACCGGTTCGGCTCTGACAGTATGGACAAGTTTGGTCTCTGGGATCTTCCTATATCCACATTCTGCAGGAAAATGGATACCCGCCCAGCAGAAATGGAGAAACTTATGACTTGTTTTAAAAAAAAATAATTCACAACGGTATTTACTCCTGGCCTGGAGAGATGTACAAAAATGGCCGCAGATTTTAAGTTATAACCTGGCACACAACCGGTGTTTAAAAAGAAACGTAATGCCCCGTTCGCTTCACTGGACAAAATAAATCAGGAACTAGACAAATTAGAAAGCATCGGTATACTGGCTAAAATTGGATATAGTGAGTGTACTGCTCCGGCAGTTCACGTAAAGAAAAGGTCCGAGTAAATTAGCGTTTTCTCCGACTTCCAAACCGGACTAAACGGGTCCTTAGAAGATTTTCACTATGCATTACCTAGTCCAGGAGAAGTGTTCACGAAATTAATTGGCGGCAAGTATTTTTTCTAAGATCGACCTAAGCGACGCTTACCTACAGATCCCGGTAAACGGCAAAAATGCTAACCTCCTCTGTATTAATTCTCATCGGGGTGTGTACAGATACGAAAGACTCGCGTTTGGTATCAAGGTGGCACCCGCAATATTCCAGCAAGTAATGCTGTCCGGCTTGGACACCGCAATCGCATATCTTGATGAAATTATCATAGCGAGCAAAAGCAGGGAGGAACATGAAAAACATATCAGACAAATATTCAGTCGAATACAAGATTATGGATTTAAGATCAAAGCAGATAAATGCGAGTTCTTTTTACAAACAATTAAATACCTGGGTCAAATAATCGATAAAGATGGCAGACGCCCAGACCCAGATAGGGCGACAGCTATTAAAGAAATGCCGGCACCAGTAAACATAACTCAATCGCAGAGTTTTTTTTTTTAGGTTTGGCAAATTATTACCAGGGACTCATCCTAAATATGCACAAATTAATGAATTGCTGAAAAAGGATAAGACTTGAGAGTTTACAGAAGATTGTCAGACATCATTCCAAGAAGAAAAAAGTATCCTGACTTCAAAACTATTCCTAGCGCATTTCAACCATGATAGTAGCTAGTGTCGCTAGCCAACATGACGTCGGGACGTGCATGCTGCATCGAATGCCGGATGGCTCGAAACAGCCTATTATTTTTGCATCACGGACTCTCTTGCAAGCGGAAAATAATTATTCTCAGGCCGAGAAAGAGGCCCTAGGGATTATATTTGTAGTTTCAAAATCCCACCGGTTCTTGTCCGGAAGACATTTTTCCTACAAACTGACCATAAGCCGTTGATATCCATTTTGGATCAAAAAAAGGCCTTCCAACATTCACTTCGAACCGACTATTAAGGTGGGGAACTATTCTGCTGAACTATAATTTTACAATTCAATTTCTCCCCTCAAAACAACTAGCCCATGCAGAAGGTCTATTGAGACTGATTCCTGCCAAAATGGAACCTCTTGAAGATTTAGTAATCGCGTCTCTACGTATTAATTGTGATATAAAAACCATGATAAACAATATTATCCGCGAACTGCCGGTCATACTTCATGAAATTTAGTCAGAATCCCTAAATGACAATTTCATTCAAACCACGATGCAGAAATTAACGCTAGGTGACACAAGTTCAGACATTTTGCTGGTTGCGACGAAATACTGTTATATGGTGAAAGGGTTATCACCCCCCCCGAACCCATCATAAAAGAATTCTCAGGGATTGAGAATGGAAAGCCTAATGAGATGTTTTGTTTATTGGCCAGCTATGGACCAAGATATTACCGACATGGTGAACAGATGCAAAGGATGTGCTTTGGCTGCAAAACACCACCGATAACATATAAACCTTGGACTAAGGATAAACAAGCATGGTCGAGGATCTACATCGATTATGAGGGGTATGTTGATGATTTTTACTACCTGATAGTAGGTGACTCTTAATCTAAATGGCCAGAGGTACTAAGATACAAAAAACCAACACCGGCAACACCGACAATTTTTTATTGAAATTGTTTGCTCGGTTTGGGGTTGTAGACTGTTTGGTTAACGACAACGCTACACAGTTTACCTCGACAGAGTTAAGAAAATTCTGCTAGAAATATCTAGTCAAGCATATTACGACACCCCACTACCACGCTAGAATCAATGACCAGGCCGAACGCTTTGTGGATACGCTAAAATGTGCATTAACAAAAGCGGCAATTTCTGCAGGGTTACAGAATCACGAGAAATCCGAATAAACCAGATGCGAGATCCCCAGCAGAAATCATGTTTGGACGGAAAATGAAATCCGTATTTGATAAACTGCTACCCAAACATATAGCACGCAACAGCACTTCCACAATACTAGCGAAACGGTTTAACAGCGGTGATAACGTGTATTTTAGACATTTTAGAAATCACGTTTCTTTTTTGGAACGGGGCACGATCTTACGAAGAATTGGCCATGTCACATACATCATTAAGGGCCCAAAGTTCCAACATAAGAGTCACTTAAACCAAATTAGAAAACGGTTCTACGAGTATCAAGAACCACCGCAGGACGGCAGTGAGCCGATTGAAACTGTGTACGGCTGTTTTATTATAGACTCTCCAAAAGGGATATCAGAACCGAAACGCTCCGGCGAAAAGGTGAAGCGCCCAGACCCCTTAGTGGTCTGCCCAAAAAGAAAGAAATACTGATTTTCACAACCGCGGAAATCAGCTTTGGAGGGGGTGTTTTCGTGGGTGGAATCACCCTCCAAATGGACTACTCTATCCATTATATAAACCATAGAACTTTTGATCCCAAATGTGGATTGAACACCAGAGCGACCCTCGTCTGCAAGGTGACGTTTACTACTCTTTTCAGTTGTAACCTTTTTACGTTTTTGTTCCAGTAATGAATTGTTTAACTCTATTCCGTTGTTCTGTATCTTTGTGGCTTATTGCAAGCCATAACAATAAATGAAACATTCAAAATTTCGGTAATCCTATCCCTCCCATTTTATCACAAATTTTGCAATTTAAAACAAATATGAATATTTATATTGATAAAGCAATCTTAACCACAAGAAAATCTCATTAATCAAGAAAAGCAATAATATAGGATATTTAAGTTACACTCTGCAAATTTAAATTAAATACAATGTTATTAATCCACAAAGAATATAAAAAAAAGACTTCAATATATGCCGCATATATAAAAGGCTATATGTCTGTGTGGCTCCAGATTTTCAAACTCTATCTCCTGCGAAATTAAAGTCACATAGCTAGATTCCTCAAATAATTCAAGTTTGTACGGACTGCCCTTTTCTGGGTATTTAGCTAGTTGAACTTGTTTTTAAGAGGTCAAATATGGGATCAAATGAGAAAAAATGTCTACACATTTTGTGCATCGATCTTTTGTTATTTTTAATTTTCAATTAGTTCATATAATTGTCACGTTGGAAAAATGGTAACGTCACCAGCTTTGAATTCTAGGGTTTTACTTTCAGTTTCGATTCTAGTTGATGGCACAGAAATATTTTTTTAAATCATGACTCTGCAATAATATATACGAAATATGGAAAAAATAAAATATCACACGCCAAGTATTATACGTCCGGGCAGTGCCATCATCCGCTAATAGTATATATATATATATATATATATATATATATATATATATATATATATATATATATATATATATATATATATATATAGTTGGCCAGTCGAATAATTCTGTAAAAAAAAAAAACAATTATAAAAATGTTATATATTATATCAGCATATTAATAATATATTAATATCGTAACCAGATTAAAAAGCTCAATATTCGAGGTCCAACAAAATATAAAAAACTTAATAAAACATTTTCTAATTAAAATAGAATAAAAGTCATTGGTCGAGATAGAACACAAGTTAAATACTGAAAATGTTAATTATTCCATGGAGTTTCAATGAATTGCTCATATACTCTGGGAAAACCTGTTATCAAATGATATTCATCAGCTTGCTATGCATTTAGCTGGTTTTTACATGAATGGAAAACTCAAAATTTTGAGAAATTATGTTTGTATGAGTGTTATAAAAGTCAGTAAAATGCAGTACAACATAGTATAAAACAATGTGCTAAGGGACGTTCGGGATCAACGATGAAAATTTAAGAAAAGTGGAAAAATTCCCCTCCAGAAGAAAATAGAGTTCAAAATAGACTTTGTAGCCTCGTAGGAGATGTCCTTTTCTCTTCCTTGCAACCTTTATCTCACAGAAGAGATGTTGCGAGTTTGTCTCTGATGTATCGTTATTTTCATGGAAAGTGTTCGAATGATCTTCAATCTATGGTCCCCCCTCGCAAAACTTTCACAAGAAACACTCGTTTAGCTGTAAACACTATCAATAATTCCCCCCACTCTTTATCTGTGCCTAAACCTAAACGTAGATTCCATAAACAAAGCTTTTTTTCTTAGAACTGCACGCCTGTGGAATTGTCTTCCGTTTTCCTGCTTTCCGGCTGACTACAATATGGTTGTCTTCAAGTCTAACGTAAATACGTTCTTGATGAGCCGTTCCATATAACTTATCAACGTTACCAAATTTTCATTACTAATGATTACTATAATGCCCAATTTCTACTGTACACTCTTTAACCCTTATCCTTGAGTGGCCTCTTGGCCTTGATAATGTGGTGATGCCTATGTAAAAAAAATCGTCAATAGTTGGATGCATAGCTACAGATAAAATAGTCCAATAAAAATTGCAGTCTAACTTGCTGCAAGGTAAATTCTGTATGCGAAAATAGCATGACAAACTTTGATAATTCACTGAGAAATACACTTAGTGAAAAAGCAAATTTCGGCCTTCCTTCGAAAGAAAAATAAAGTATGGTTTAATCAGCCCAAAAATACAATACAGTATTTGAAAAGTTAAATGTAAGACATGTTTAATTGTATGCATACGCCAGACGTTCTATTAACAGAAATAAATTCAACGTTGTCTGCGCTTAATATATCAATATGAGATAAAATTAAAATTGGGTCAGAGAAAAGGAAGGGAAACTCAATTATCTTGACTGAAATATTAAAGTGGGAGGTCTGAACGGCACTGTAAGGCATATGTCGTAAAATATATATATTTATAGCAAAATAATCATGCACCCATCGACACATCCTCAACAACTATCAGCCATAGAAACACATATCAATAACTCTTCAACTAGAATAAAATTTTACATTAAAAATGTATACATAGTATTTTAATGTCATAAACATATGATATATTTGAAGTTGTTTTAAGGAATATGTCTTCATAAATGCTTACGAGGTGAAATTAGAGATCTGGAAATAAACCAAATATCTTTTACGGTATATTTACATAAACATGCACTTTTACAGTATTCTGTAGATTCCATACATCACACGCATATACACAAATAGTTGTAGATCATGTTTTCAAAAAAGTAAAACACCCCTAGAACTGTTATCTTATAACTGTTGAATAAGTTCTCAAACCAAAAATTCATGAAGTTTTATAGTTATTTAGTACAGCGGCATATTTTAGCTATTAAATCCTTATCCACAATACTGTGAACGATTAAACATGTATATCAATTAATTTAACAATATGCCTAGCTTTTTTTTATTTAAACATTATTAAAACGAACTTCTTACCATCTTTTATCATGGGTTACGTGCGAGTTCTATAATAGAAACCAATTGTCACATTCCATTGAAAAATGAACCTTCATTAATTAAGTATTCATTTTTTAATATTTATTATAAAATGATTGGTTTCATTTAATCATTACACTTAATTAATTTCATGCTATGTTTTTAGATCGTGCCAGAACTTGATATAACACATTCTAACAGGCAGTAATGTTTATATATGTGTATAAGCCAAATTGTTTATGTGTGCGAAATGTCTCTATCAAACTCCTCTCTAAATATTGTGTATATAAACTTAAAACTTGATATATAGGATATTTGGATCCCAGGAACACGTTCAATTTGCATGCAGAAGTAGTTGCTACGATGGAAAATAATTTATACACAAAAAGTTGCATTTGGAAGTAATAAATAATTTTTAGCTTAGCACCGTTCACTGGCTAGGTATTTACACCCATCTAGCAATAATTCAGCCGGGAACATTGAAGACTTAAACGCTCAATGTTATTGTGTCTGTTATATATGAAAGCAACGAAATCATTTTATTTTACTTTTGAATCATTAGGTACAATGTAATAATCAATAGAGAATTTGATCTATAAAATATACGAGATCTGCATAAATAACAACATCATACTACAGCGTATTTTACAACCGGAAACACCAGTCTGCTTGCGCGTATATAAATATTGCTAGACAAAGTCTACTATTTAAATCATAATAGATCAGGCTGGATGAAGATTCGCAACATCAGTGCGTCGGAGCGCAGAAAAAAAAACAAAGAATATTGCTGTCAAACCGTGTTTGAATCCTATCAACGCAGAAAAGTTGCTCCAGGCAGCTCTTTTCCAGAGATGACAAGAGTATTCAATCTTACCACGTATTTAGCTCTTATATAGGTAGAGGATTGCATCGAAGTGGAATAATTTCTGGATCAGTAGAACGATGCAACCATATGTTTAAAAATATGTTGTTAAGGATACTAAACAGACAGTTGAATCATTCTATCGCTTCCGCAAGTACATAATTGTGGATACAATCATCTATATGCATAAAGGTCAGGTACTACTCTCATATCTAGAGAGATGCGACTCAGAGCACTTTTCCTACTTTGACTGATAAAGCAAAAGTGAATTTGCAATGTAGTGTTAGATGATATCTGCTATTTCTTTCAACCCTTTCTCTATTATCCTCTATATTATTACAGTTATAGTAAGTGCTACGCAGCTCGACAACATCGCGGACCACAAGGTTTTGTTTCGTTGATTTCTTTTTCATTCACTTCTAATAACGGGTATATCGTCGTGGTTTCTTACACTAGCGATCATAGAATCAGTACGCATGGGCGAACAGGTATAAAACAGACTCTAGTACTTTACACATATAGTGGTTGGGCACTGGGTGTTTGAGTCACACTCTACGCTCTATACACTAATCTGGACATTTATATTTCTAGTTGGACTGTGTTTGTCACTCAGTTGAACAGTTTATTTCTCCATCTGCTTCGAGCCACAATCTGTGTCAATTGCTTCTAGCTCATAACTTGTGGCAAATACAACTCACAGCTGACGTAAAAACACATTGGCTGTCCATAATTCGTACATTTTTACAAGGTAGTAACCACTTATCAAGGCCTGGACGCCACTCGGAGATAAGGATTTTTGCGTGTACAGAAATCAATTGGATGATATCGTAGTAATCCTCAGTATTGGACATTTGATAAAGTGTCTTACTTAAGGGGGCGGTTCATTAGGAACTTGTTTATGTTGGACTTGAAGATATCCAGGTTATAGTCAAGTGGGAAACAGCAAACGGAAGATAGTTCCACAGTTGTGAACTTGTAAGAAAGGAGCTTTGTTCATGGAAGTAAGTAACAATAAAACAAAGACCGGCTCGCAACATCTCTTCTGTGGGAGAGAGGTTGCAGGGAAGAGAAAACGGCATCCCCCACTAAGCCTATTTTGTACTCTGTCAAGGCAACAGTACTCCATCCTTGGACGTACTTGGCTTTTATATAGATAAAGAACTGCATCAGCAGTGATATATCTTCTGTTATTGTTAAACACCGCAAAACACTAGATATTGCAAATAGTCATAATATTAAATACATCTGTATTTCTCAATCCTTGGACATGCTTTAAATAAAAACACACTAAATAAAGTTCATGCGATTACTCTACACGAATTAACTGCGCAAGTCATTTGCGTTGCCTGCATATCTGAACAAATCCTATCGATTGCCTACAGAGAAATCTTACCTTATATATATATATATATATATATATATATATATATATATATATATATATATATACATATATATATATATATATATATGTAAAATGACTTCCTGAATAAATAGTTTTCCAATGAATGATGAAAATATATAAAAATAGATTTTTCTAAATAGTTGTAAAAGTTAAGAAACTCCCAGGACTATATATATATATATATATATATATATATATATATATATATATATATATATATATATATATATATTCTATAAGCGGATACTTATCAAGATAATATAAAGCTCAACAATTTCATTGGAGCTCATATAGGAAAACAATAAGAATGGAAAATGAAGTCGCCAAAAATATATATTGGTAAATAGAAAAATGATTCATTTATTCAATAAAGGTATACCCATATATTGTTGGGGGATAGAGGAGACTCTTTATACCAGGGCATTTTGAAGCCAAATGCTTCTCATCAGAAGAGTAGAGAAGATGCTAGGTACCATAATGGGAATTCGACGTGAGCGTGGGATTAATTGGGAACAAAAAAAATCAATAAAATTATAGATTTTCATTTTATCGATTTATTTCGTTTCTGATGAATCCCACGCTAGACGTTGCATCCCCATTATGCAACCTTACATCTTCTCTACACTTTTGATGAGAAGCAATAGGCTTCGAAATGTCCTGGCATGAAGAATCCGCTCTATCCCTAAACAAAATATTTGTATACTGTTACTAAATAATTGAACCATTTTTCTATTTACCAGTATATAGTTGTTGTGACTTTTCGATTCTTATTGGTATATATATATATATATATATATATATATATATATATATATATATATATATAATAATTAAATGCCTACAGACTCTTATGTTTCATCCTTTCGGGAATCTTCAGTGCAGTGTGTCACGATTAACACGATTAGTCGAACGATTCGAACTCAGCAACACGAGACATCTCTGGCTCGATTAGCGAAGTCGTATCGATTCGGCTACCATTAACCTCGTGACATAGCGTTGAATTTAAACATTAGAATTTTAAATGTTCTTTACGTCAGTCAGATAGTTATCTAATCGTCTCCGATGGTCTATGCATAAGAGCTACATTGCCCGACTTTAATTCAACTGAAAGTGCTCAACGATGAGAAACGAATTTCTTAAAGGGGCTATACAAAATTATTATTTTTTAAAATAATAATTAAATACCCACATACACTAGTGTTTCATCCTTTCGGGAATATTCAGTGCACGGTGCCAGGATTAACACCAGTCGAACGATTCGAACTCCGCAACACGAGACATCTGTGGCTAGATTAGCGAAGACCGTATCAATTCGGCTACCATAAACCGCGTGAAATAACGTTGAATTTAAATATTTTAATATTTAATGTTATTTACGTCAGTCAGACAGTGTTCTAATCGTTATACGGTAATCTATGCATAAGAGCTTAGTTGACCGACTTTAATTCAATTGAAAATGCTCATATATATATATATATATATATATATATATATATATATATATATATATATATATATATATACTAGCTCTACCCGGCCATTCGCTGCTGTGGCTGAGTTTGTAAAAATAGAACACATTCCTCAAGAAAAATTGCATTTTGTTCGTTTATTTACTTTTATTATATTTTGCAATTTTTTAAATCAATAAATGTTATCCCCCCAAAAAAAAGATAAATTTGTTATCCATAAATTGTTAGGTGAAAGTTTTTTTTTTCGGGAAAACTTGCACTGTTTTTTAAAATAAATTTGGCAGCAAACGTTTCTCTTTTAAAACGGAATTGTTATTATAATAAAAAAACAGATGAATGCTTTATATGAACACTGTAAATAGTTATGTAAATGTAGAGAAAAGTTAGAGTCTTTGTTTCATGAGAATGTACAAATTATTTTTTTTAACAGATGGTCAGAAAATAAATAGAAAAATACTTCCATCATTAATTATGCAAAAAAATAAATACGATGTTGATTTAGTGTTTCAACATTATGCTCATAAATTATGATAAAACTTGCTGAGTATGCGCTGTTTTACGGTTGTTGTACAAATAGAACAGTAACTTAAATTTCGCTCCGTTCAATCTTTCGTAATTTTTGAATTGTGCCCCCCAAACGAATATAATCAAAACAGTAACATTCAACAATTCTACTTTATGCATATAAAACATAAAATATTAAAAAAAAATAATAACGAAAGGGAAATAATTACATTTTTAAACGAAAATTCAGCTTGGTATATCTTTATGTTGTTTTTTACATAAGTCCAGCTTTCACATTGGAAATGTCGACATTTATAGGTTGTCGGGTACGTTTACAACGAATTAACACTCCAATCTAGTAGATGTATCACCATTTCTGTGGGAATTTTGTACACCCCTCTCACGAAACTGCGAATAAAATCTCAAAAACTCGTAATTTCTGTTTTAAAAATGTGTTGTTTATTTTCTTTATGGATTATACTTCCAAAATAAACTGTTAAAGTTGGTTAAAAAGTAATAAAAATCCCTTTTTTTTTAAAAAAAAACAGTAATGAATTTTACGGACTCGATATTTTTCAATTTTTAAACTTTAAAAATCTATCAAAATTGTTCTATTAAGTCTATTTTTACGATATCTTCAGAATCAATGTGAAATTTAATGCTCTTTGCAATAAACCGAATATAATGTTTTAGACAAACGTTTTTTTTAATTCACGCCTCCCCATTTTCAAGTGTCTATTAAAAAGTAAATAATTTATTTACACACCAAACTTTTATATATCACAAATCAAATAGAAAAGGTCAATAAATAATGTATTCAAATTTTAAACAAAAAAGAAGTGCTTTTTATGAAATTTACCGGTAAAGTTCGAAGTTGTTTTTTAAACCACGTTGTTTGTTTTTTCATTTGTTTTTTAATGAAAGCTTGGTCCTTGCTCTTTTAATTGAAAAAATTAGGGCTTGAACTACATTTTTCGAGTAGTTATAGGCTTGGAAAGACAGGAGTTCGAATAATTTACGCCTCCCATTTTGACATGTCTATACAAAATGTAAATTATTAATTTACTCACCAATGTGTTATATATCACAAATTGAAGAGAAAAGGTCAATTAATAATATATTCAAATTTAAAAAAAGTAGTGCTTTTTAGAAATTTACCTGTAAAAGTCCGAAGTTTAAAACCTTTAAAAAAACAACGTTGTTTTTTTTGTTTTTTTAAATGAAACCTTGGTCTTTGCTCCTTTAATGTAAAAAATAGGGCTTCACTTACATTTTTTGAGGAGTTATAAGCTTGGAAAAAAGGGGTGGAATTATTCACTATTTTTCACAAAATTTCTGGCACACCTACCAGTCTACCCATGTTAGAACGGCTTTCGGAATAGACACCCCTAACCTTGCCAGCATACCCGAAAAGCTATAAAAGTTGACGTGTCGAATGTGAACGATAAGTTGATTGTAATGTAAAAATGTACCGAATTTAAAAGGGAACTAAATTCAAATTTCCATTCCTTTTTTACAACAACCGTACAGCAGAGCATTCTATGCAAATTTTACATAACTTACTGTATTAATGCTATTTTTTAAGCAAAAAAGTATTTAGGTTTGGCTGTAAATTCCTAAACTCATTTCACCCTAAAAAATTAAGGTTACTGAAATAGGAATATAATTCAATCTTTAATTTCCTGATAGTGTATGAGAAATTTATTTTTCTTCGAGTTATATTGAATTCATTAATACGGACTTCAGGGGCTTTTGTCGGAATGCTCCTGTAATTTTTTTTTTTTATTGTTACAAATTACGATGTTTGTTTTATATAAAAAATAAATTCTTGCGTTTTTATTTACTACTGAAACCATAACTTTAGTAAAGGTATTTTTTGTTTAAACAAAATAAAACATTTTCACTAGGAGGTAAGTAAAAATAATTAGTTCATTATATTCTGCGATCATTATTTGATAAATACAGAAATTTTCATTAAAATTGGTTAATTTCCTGATTTTTGGTGAATTTTTAAGTAAAGGAAAGGGTAAAAATATTTATACACTTTAAGCGTCGGCATTCATTGTCTGTGCATACTACTTTTCGATGAATATTTGATAGCAAGGCGACCACGTGTGTTTAATTAATTTAAATCAGATAGTTACATAATCAATAATCATGGGATTAAACCCAGTGAAAATTTTCCGATATTGTAAACACATTATGTTTACATTTAGCCTGTGAGACCAAAATATCGTTTTCTGAGATTTAAAAAAAAAGCGAGATCAGGAGTAAGAAAAGTCCGGAAAATCGCTAGATTTTAAACTTTTATCATCTGAAATTTTACAAAAATCGCTACTTAACCCCCCCCAAACCCTCCATATTTTTTACTTTCTACAATAAATATATATATATATAGTATAATCAATATATAAAATCTTCCGTGTTTTCTCACTATATGTTTCTAGAATTATATTGAAGCGGTTAGCTCCCGAGAAGGCTTACATATTTTATGAAGCTAGTTTTACCTGTTTTTTTCAGAGAGAGTATTTTTGCTTTTTTTGCAACAAACAAATCATAAACTCAAACTTTTTATAATTAAAGTTAAATTTAAATATACTGCCAATTCAACATCACAATAATAGTGCAACATATTTTTAAATCAGAAAAAAAAACACAAAAAAAACTTTGTTTTAGCATGTTAGAAGTATTTAGGTTGGTAGATAATTAAATTCTACTGTATTGGTATGAGTTTTTTTTTCTGTTGTTTCTTGTTTTTATAATTTTCGACTAAATACTTCTAAATTAAGCGGGATTGCTTAGATCCTATTTTAAACTAAACTTTGGAGGTGTGAATGCCCTCCCTACCTAAAATGTACTTGGAAAAATCGATTTTATAGCGAGATTTAAGAATGGTTGGCCGAAAAAAGGTGAAAAACAAAAAATAATCAATAAATAATTGTTACCAAAGGTAATAAATAAATGCTACTTTCTTTTACTTACATGAATGAGTTTATTTTATGTTTAAAAGTATTTTCAAGCGCTTTTCTTTATTTTTTTAATCTAACATTGCGGGTGGGTGGGTGCGAAATATCTCCAGATTTTCTAGAAATCCCCGCTATATTGCAATCGAAATCTCCAGATCTAGCAGGAAAACCGCTAAATTGGGAACACTGGTCACGTGAAAGGAAGCGGTAATAAATAATTGTCCGAAAATAAAAATGGCCTATCGGTACAAATAAAACCACCTATTTTTCAAAGAAAAATTAAGTATACTGTTATAATTAAAAAGAAATATATAAAAACACACATGGATATAGTAAACATATTATACCAAAATGTGGAAGCCATCTGTCCAGTGTTATTTTAGACTATTAATTGCGATCGAACATAGAGTTACATTTATATATATATATATATATATATATATATATATATATTCATATATTATTACATTACAATGTTTCTAGATATACTTTAATATAAATGAGCCGATAATAATGTCTTTCAACATGTACATCTATATATAGACATATATGCACACATATGCTACATACATTAATACTTACATATACGTGTGTACATATATAATTATACATACATATATATATATATGAAATACACATATAAACACACATATAAACACACTTAAACCGACCATTTAACAATCAACTATCAGGATAGTTCGTTAATCTCCCTATAGTTCAGACGGTGGTCCATATCTGTGCCTAAATCAAAACGCGGATTCCATGAACAAAGCTTCTTTCTTAGAACTGCACGCCTGTGGAACTCTGTTCCGTCTGCCTGCTTCCCTCCGGACTACAACTTGGATGTCTTCAAGTCCACTGTTAACAAATTCCTAATGAACCGCCCCCCTAATTAAGCACTTCATCAAATCTGCACACTAATGTAATCTTCTTGCAATAACCCTTATCCCTGAGTAGATTCCGGGCCTTGATAAGTGGTGATCACTGTGTAAAAAAAAAATGACTTTTACTAATTTACTTAGTTCAAAGAAAACTTTAGAATCTATAGTTAGGAGGAACTTTAGAAACAAGAAAACGCATGTTACGAGATCCATTGACAAGCTCATAGAGAAATTCCATGGGGCCACCCGGAAGGTGTTGAGACGGTACCATAAGTGCATTGTAGCCGGAGAAGATTACTTCCTTGAAGATTAGGGTTTCGTGTGTATACTCTAATTAAAATTGCCCATATGAAAAAATCTGGAAACTTATTGGCGACACCTCGTAAATATATGTATACCAGGCAACACGTTGATTAAAGTGATGACTTTTTTTCGTTAACTCTCAAAATATCATGGACGGGGTGATCTTCCCTCGCTCGAAATAAAATATTTTAAAAATGAAACGAGATAATAGATTGTTCTGCAGCAAGTTTTGAATTATATTATTTTTTTTTTACATAGACGTCATCACTTATCAAGGCAGATAGGTCACTCAAGGATAAGGTTTACAGAGTGTAGAGTAGTCAAAAGGACAATATAGTAATCGATAGTAATGGAAGTTCGGTAAATTTGTTAACTAAAGTGGAACGGCTCATCAGAAACTTGTTCACGTTGGACTTGAAGACAACCATATTATAGAAAGCTGGAAAGCAGGAAAACGGAAGACAATTCCACAGGCGTGCAGTTATGAGAAAGAAGCTTTGATTATGGAATCTATGTTTAGGTTTAGGTACAGATAAAGAGTGGGGAAAAATATTGATAATGTTTTCAGCTAGTCTAGTGTTTCTTGTGAAAGTTTGACGAGGGGGGAACCATAGATTGAAGCTCAGTTGAAAACTTTCCATGAAAATAAAGATAAAGCAGAGACAAACTCGCAACATCTCTTCTTTGAGATAGATGTTGCAGCGAAGAAAAAAGGGCGTCTCCCACCAGGCCACGAAGTCTATTTTGAAACCTATCAAGGCAGGACAAGTCTTTTCTAGCAGCTCCTGCCCATATGTGGCAACAGTATTCCATCCTTGGACGTATCTGGCTCTTATATTGGTAAAGAATTGCATCAGCAGTGAGATATCTACTGGATCGATAAAAGGATCTGGCCATTTTTCCAGCAGCCTTGGCAACAGATTTGATGTACGTATTCCATTTAAGATCAGGAGTAAAGGTCAAGACCAAAAGCCTGTCAAAACTTGAGGCCTCCCCAAGACGAGATCCATTAATTTTTATTGATGCCAGATGGGGATCAGAACGTTGATGATGTAAAGATAGAAGCTTGGTTTTAGATGCATTAAAAGTAACCAGCCACTCCTTTCCCCATTGTACAACGTGATCAAGATCAGAGGAGAGAGAATCGGGGAGAACTTGGTCGTTTACTGTCTTAGATGTGCTACCATAGATGGTAGTGTCATCAGAAAAATGTCTACGAATGATTTAAGGATGTGATTTGGAAGATCATTAATGTAGATCAGGAAAAGTGTTGGTCCCAGGATGGACCCATGAGGGACTCCAGCATTTATACTGTGAGCTCCTGATGTTTGCCCATCAACTACTACTCTTATGAACCTATCAAAGAGAAATGATTAAATAATTGAGAAGACATTATGTTTATAAATCTGTATACCCTTTTTCGTGTCGGTGCATCGCAATTGTTATTGGTGCAGTTAGATCAATCGTTTGCAAATGGATGTATTTCAAAATTTCAGACAAGAAAGTCGATGCCGCTGGAGCTATTTGACGAAAGGCACTAACTTTTTTTACTTTTAAAAATCAACGAAAAACCCCAACCACGGTATTTAAAACTATCTAACTATATTTTAACAGCCTACATTGCGAAGGTAAATTATTTATTTGACTCTGGTGTTTATTGATGTAAATAATATTTAAACTTATGCATGAAAAACAACAGCGCGCTGTTTGTTACGCTTTCAATAATAATTATAATCTTCTAATTCGCAATGTTTTTAATTACTCTTCTTTTAGGAAAGTGAATTTGTTGTATAAGAAAACGGAAAGGGTGTCTATAGTTTTTCTGGAGCGAACCATATTTTTCCGGTAATTTGATCGTATTAAAATCACGTAAGTTTTGTTTCGAATTGAGAAGAAATAACGATGAAGTTATGTTTATATATATATCCCACGAGAGAACGTTCGATTATTCCCATAATACTCCTCTTTTTGTCCCCTTACTTTTAGTGCTACTTTCCATCTAGCAAGTAACATACTTCCAGCCGCTATGATCACTACTATATGACATCTCCTAAATATTTTATTTCTTCAATTCTAATTAATATGTCGTAATAGGCGTAGCTGTGGATGCATATTATGGTGCATATATAGGTTTGTCAATGCAGCAAAAAGCGAACACGAATTGGCATTATTGAAGTGACGGAATTTAGTGAACCGTTGTAGCGGAATGATAAGATATTCACTTACATTTTTTTCTTTAAAAAATACATACATACATACATATATATATATATATATATACATATATATATATATATATATGTGTATGTGTGTGTGTGTGTGTGTGCGTGTGTGTGTGCTTGTGTGTGTGTTTCGAATAACAACTCAATTTTTAAAGGAACATGTTAGGATAGAGCAATACCGGGTAATATATAAAAAATGTAAAACCATAAACTTATTTAAACCTCATAAAATACGTATAATTAAGATTTATCGAACGACTGTTATTACCTTTGACTCGTTCAGTAACGGATAAAGAGGCAAACTAAAATGCAATTCTCATTGATACTCTTCTGGAGGCTTGATTCAATTCTCTGTGAGGTTGATACATGGAATATAACTACGAATTATTTAAGAGTTCTATCAAGTCATGACTTTCGTTGGTTTAAATAGTTTTGTTTTTCTGAGAAAATTTTCGACCTAAAGAATTTCGTGGCTGACGGCAAATACAAATTATCAATTCTCTTCTTAAAATTTCACAAAATATATAGCCAATATGGTCTTCTCTTTAAAATTCCCCATTTCTGTTACGCAGATCGACCATCGTGATAAACAAGATACTGTCTCTTCTGATTAATAATAATATCATATGAGATCACGTGAAACCAACTATTTTCCCGTGTAAGGAATTGTTATATTTTTAGCGAAAAAATGATGATTGAACCTTCCATTAAAAAGAACTCGCGGTGCAAACTATATATGTTTAGTATAGTCAGTATTAAGTACCAGATCTCTTGAAAATATAGATTTAATTTTCAGTAAGGCTATACTAAACATACAATAAGAAATTCATAGTCAGAACTGACTACCGAAAAAAAAACTACTTCCGTTAATCAAATTGGATCCGTAGAAGATTCCCTACTTGCACAGAACGATCTCTCATCAATGAGATACAACTAAAAAAGGATTATTTTGTCAAGACTTTATGGGGTTAATATACGTGTTTTTATTGTGCAGGCCTCTTAATATGAGAAAGCGTATGTGGGCCACAACTGCTCCAACGCTACTATTTAAATATGACAAAAAAGGAGAAAACCAGTCTGGCTACATTAACCTCAACTACACACACCGTGTCACGAACACGCATATCGTTTCTACTACGACTTGACACGACATGAGAATGGTGGTGTTCCAGCTGATTTGTTTGATTAGTAGAAACCGAGTAAGAATAACATCGTACATGAATATAGTAGGTTGAATTATCCAATTAATACAGACTATACAAATTTCTCTAAAAATAACGAAACTAAAGTAATATCGTATGTTGTCATTGTGCACGTGTGATATTACGAGAAAGATGATGTGCAACAAATGTTACCATGCCAACATGATAGGCGCTGCAATAAATGTCAGTTCACAGATATATGCATTGTTCATATTGCTAAAATGCTGTATTCTCGGCGATTGAGGATCGTGATCACATCAAAGAATTTAAAGGCGTCGTTGTATCCGTAGTTGAGTCATGACACACCGACCAAATGTGCATCGTTACTCGAGGTATTTTTTTCCTGATCAAAGCCTACGAGTAATTGTGAATAGTGTCTTCTCATTTTCTTCTCTATTAATGCTGGTGTTCCTCGGGAGTCTATTGTGTGCCCAACACTGTTTCTTTTCTATATCAATGATCTTCTAGCGAATATTATTCAAATGATTATTATGCTGGTGATAACATCTCTCTTTTTTGCGGTGCATCTCGTTCATCTCCCTTGGATGATTTAATACGCAGTTGATCTAAAAGTTGACTTAAGTTCGGTTGCAAATTGGAATACGAAATGTCGTTCTCCGTTTAATCCTGTTAATACTCAGCTCCCATCTCGTGTCTTTCAATCATAGACATTTGCTTTTTCTTTCATAGATATTCATAGACAGCTCTGTCCTTGAATAAAAAAAAAATATTCTTGAAATATCTCGATCTTTTTTTTATCTCTCATCTAATCATTCAAGGCCTTTGTGCATAAGATTTGTTACTCTTTCGGTTTCTTGTATAGTAAATACTTTTTTCCTCTCCAAATACTTTCGCTCATCAAAAGATGTTCTCCATTTCTACATATCTATATAATTATTAAATAATAACTTTGTGTGCGTATCAATGTGTGTGTGTGGAGGGAGTTCGTTCTCTGTGGATTCGGAAAAGGCTTAGACGATTTCTACGAAATTTCACACGAAAATAAATTATTTGTATATGTGCCAACAGTATTCTTTGATAGGTTTGATATCGGAATGCCTTCGATAAGTTCCTGCAATATATAATCGAAATAGTCAAACGAAATAAAGAATAGAAGATTTTAAACAAAGTAAACACCTTACACAACCTTACACCACAACTGCATTTCAGAAGTTTCGTTATCACACATCCCGAAAGGTTCGGTCCTGGATATGACCTTAAACTATATGAGACGGTGAGGCCCCAGCTTGCAGGCTTGTGGGAGTGTGGTGCCACCCTTTAATTGCGATTGCTTCCAGGTCCATTCTGACCCGGAGTGGTAGTACCTGTTAGGGTTAAATAGAAAGCGACTTGGAAAAATATATATTCTATTACAAAAAATGTCTTCAAAATAACTTGATTCGGCTTTAAATAACCTGAAAAGGGTTGATATACCGTAAAACAAAAACAACCAACTAACCGAAACGCTTGACATAAAACATCATCAGAGTGTTCTCTGATATGAAAGGCGCGCTTTCGAAATTAATGTTTAAAGCATAATTGCACTAGGACTCTTGCCTTTTTTAAATTTTAAACTTAATTTCAAATCATTATCACCGCATCAGCCAGATATATAAAAGTAAAAGTAGGTTCTTCGATATAAGGGGGCACGTTCTAAGTGAGTGTTACTGTTTATAGCACAACAGAGTCGTGATATTTAATTTTTGCATTTTTAACTTTTATTCAAGCCATTATACATAAAAAATATAAAATCAACAGTAGGTTCTCAACAATGTCATAAAGTTTACAATGCATTTCTGGCTACTTCTAAGTCGGAGGCATATGAAGCTTCTTTCCGGTGCACCCATCGCGGTGCACCGGAAACTAGACAAAGCGGTTAATCAATTTGATTGAAAAATGCGCGATTTCACACATTTCGATGGCAATAAAATAGGGAGTGTGAAATAATTGTTGATCCTCATTCAATCACGGACAATGTTGGGTCTCCCTGCTTGTATATTATATGGAAAACTATTCACGATAATTATTTTTGTGAGTATCTATCCTATTTAAAAGTTCTTGACAAAGGTCCAAACGTGTATCTGTAACTGGATCATACCTATAATTCCACATTCACTGCACGTTTTCCCTGACAAATGTCATGTTGCTAGCCACGTGCTCTTCTAAAAAAAAATATCAGAATACTTGCTCTTCAGCATTGTCTAAATTATGTTTTGTTTTCTTTGTTCCAGGTCATTGCACTTGATTATTAAGTTGTATCTATCATTTCGCTGTCTTAGTATCTCTTTGTAATACGACTTTTTAACCCAGCAGCCCATCCTCTAGCACTGAGAGTTCATGAGATGTTTTTTTTTTGTCTTTGAATTGGCTAATTTCCTCCTGTATAGGGTACTTTCTCATCATCATATGCAATGTATCCAACGATGTTATTGCTGGCATTGGTTTCTCCGATATTTTTTTATAGTCAGATTTTTTGCTACGAAGACATCGGGAACCTTGAAAGATACCACGTGAAGTTTATCAACATCCTAAGTGAAAGTGATATAATGTAGAACGAATTGGAGTCACACTAAGGACGCCCCGGCTGTCAGTCCGTGTTTTTCCCCACTAGCTATTGCACCTCTCTTTTGTCAGACTAAAGTCAATAAATATGACTTGTATTTTAATGAAGAGTTTTCGTTTATTTTAGCTTCTTACATCGAGTGATTCATATCTTGTCTGGAGTAAGTTCTATAAATTAACGCGTCTTACTTATCTAAATAATACGTTAAAATAATAAGTTAAAATAATACGTTAAAATAATACGTTAAAATAATACGTTAAAATAATACGTTAAAATAATACGTGCAAAATCAGCTATAGAGTAGACGATGTAATTGTCACGCTAGAAAATAGGACATGATTCCATTTCCGTTTGATGAAAACCGGGTTTCTGTTTGTTATAGACCATCTAATTGTTGGCCAGTTGTGTACAAATCCCAAGAAAGATATGGTTTCTGTTATGCCTTAAAGTGACACAATGATAAACGAGCGAAATCGGAGATGCGTCGCTGTACAACTCAGGCTCTCTACCGATCCATGTTATGACAAAAGGACTATTGCTAGCACCGTCAAAACGCAAATCTTAACAGTTCAACGTTTTAGGGCACAGCTAAACAAAGTTCCGGATTACGATTATGTTTTTTTTTTGTGTAGTTTTTAGTTTGGGCCCCATCATTCCACCTCACATCTTCGATATCTGCCTGACACTAAAAACCAAAGTGTACTTGGATGTGCTGAAGAGTCTGATGGTCCCTCGATGCAATCAGATGGTCGCTGGCAGACCCTGAATGTGGCAACAGAACTCAGCGCAGGTCCAAAAGTCCAAAGAGACCAAAGCTTGGATTCAGCAAGAATGTTTAGACTTTTTACCCTTCTATAACTGGTCGCCTTCATCACTCGACCTGAACCCATTGGACATACGTTTAATAATACGTCGAGAACATCACCAACATGACATCCCGCAACACCAAAGCCAGCCTGATCGCAGCAAGCCGCAGAGTACCTGCCGAGTATTCAACGAGCTCTTACATTGTGGAAAAGGCATGCTCCCAGTTGCGGGGCTTTTATTGAAGTTGAAATCAGCTACATTGAATAGATATCAGCTCTACTACATAATCAAGTTACCTGAATTGATTTTTCAATAAGAGTTTTAAAATAAAGCTGTATCGTTGTTTTATTTAGGGCGCCAAATTTATCGTTACACCCTGTATTTAAAATTATTACTGAAAATCAGCGAAAACAAGTTCAAATCTACTAAGAATAACAACATGCTATATGTGACATAAGCGTCGAAAATCTATTTAAAAGTTAAATCTCAGAGCAGGACAAAATGCTGTTTCAAAAACTAAAACGCAGAGTAACCAAAATTCCATTAAAAAATATTAACGTGGGGAAACTACAACAGTTTATTCCCTAAGAGGGATTGGGATATTGGTAAAATGTAATATGGAATTTAAAGCGGGGAGACGTTATAACAAACATAGTTTAAGTCCATATAGTAATTGAAGATTAAGAATGGAAATGCCATTGAAAACTTAATTAATCTTTGAATAAACGTTCGCATCAAGAAAAATAGTACTTAAAACACCACAACATTACAGGTAGTTTTGACCTGGAATATTAAATACCCCACTTTTTTCTTGTTCTTTTTTTTGTGCGTATTAATTTTAGAACTATTATTATTATTATTAATAATATTATTTATTATTATCATTATTATTATTATCATTATCCTTCTTCTTACAATAATAATAATAATAATAATAATTATTATTATTATTATCATTATTTATTTTATTATTATTATGATTTTATTATTATTATTGATATTAGTTATTATTATTATTATTATTATTATTATTATTATTATTATTATTATATTTGGCTTACATACGCGCGGGGGGTCGTTACTGAGGTTTAATATATTATAAATCGTGTAGATTCTGTACATATAATTACAAAGCTAATTTTCTGATGAATATATATATATATATATATATATATATATGTATAATTGTTCTCCTTTTTGTGCGTATTATTATTATTATGATTATGATCATTATTATGATTATGATTATGGTTATGATTATTATTCTTATTAGTAGTAGTAGTATTAGTAGTAGTAGTAGTATTCGTTCATTCAAATCGTATAGTGCTGCCAAATGGAGATATCATGAAAGAAATAGAAGATACATGATATAATTATTTGGGAGTGTTAGAGGGTGTAGATATTATGAACAGAGAAATGAAGGAAAACGCCAGGAATGAGTATCTTAATAGAGTGAAACTAATTGCAAAGTCGAAACTGTATGGAAGAAACCTAATGAAAGCAGTAAATCCATGGGCAGTCAGTGTTTTGAGATGCAGTTCGGGAATTTTAGAATGGTCTGACAAGGATCTGCATGCCATGGATATCAAAACAAGAACAGTTTTAGCAATGTTTGGTATATTTCACATTCGAAGTAGTGTAGCTAGGCTGTATCAAAAGAGGAAAGATGGTGGGAGAGTATTGAAAAGTGTAAAATATGTTGTTAGAACTGAGGAGATGTCGCTGAATGTGTCTGTGGTTACAAGTGAGGAGTGAATGCTTAAGGTTGTGGCCAATGAAGTTAATGTATGTGAGACCAAGGCTAATTATGTGAAACGTATGGATGGAGAAAGGACAGAGAAACTGGCTAGGAAGAAAATGCATGGAAGGTTCTTCCAGTATATAGCAGAAGTGGCTGATGAAAACACATGGTAAGTGTTAGAGCTGGGTATATGGCTAAGAGTAGTGAAGCTTTTGTTTGTGCAGCACAAGAGCAGGCATTAGGAACACGATTGTTAAAAAAAAGTGGTTCTAGGAGATCATGTTGCCGCAGAATGCCGTATTTGTGGTAAGACCTCAGGGTCAATTGTGCACCTTGCAGCAGGTTGTAGTGAACTGACCCAGAGAGAGAGAGAGAGAGAGAGAGTACCGCAAAAGACAGGATTGCATGGGACTCCAGATGTATTGAAAAGTGTTTGGGCGAAGGGTGCTGGAAAATGGGTTGAGGAGACGCAGGATGAAGTGAGAACAGATGAGGATTGCAATTTAGAGGTACGATCATCAATTGGAGCATAATCGTCCGGATTTGGTCGTCATTGACGAGGTCTCAAAAAACTGGCAGATTGTGGACTTCTCAGTACCCTGGGACAGGAATGTGATAGAGAAGGTGAATGAGAAGTGGAGCAATTATGCTCCATTGGCCTTGGAGATAAGAATTGAAAAAAAACTACAAATACCTGATGTTTTAGGCGGCTTTAAACCGCTGCAATTATAGGTACCACAACATCCTTAGGAAAACCTTGATCTTTGAAGTTCCTGGTTTGAAGTCGAAATGAAGGGAAATCCTCTGGAAATCAATCCCATCCCTTTCAAGAGAGATGTTCGTAAACGAAATCAGATTTTTTATAATTATCATTATTATTATTATTATTATTATTATTATTATTATTGGCTTACAAACACGCGGGTGTCGTAAAATAAGTTTAATATATTAGCACTCGCGTAGATTCTGTATTTATTATTACGGAACTAATTTTCTGATGAATATATATATATATATATATATATATATATATATATATATATATATATATATATATTCCTATAAATCCGTTTTTCTTTTGTCGGTATTGATATTCATGTTAAAACTCCTATTTTCTATTTATTCAAAAAGAAAATACAATTTTCTCATATATGGGTTGTGGAAAAAGCAAAAGATCTATCTAATTTTCATAATCTTTTAATCATTCCTTTTAATTAATTTCCTATGAGTCTTTTTCGTTTTCTTATGGGATGATCATCTAGTGTACGTGTAAGTATATTCATGCAGATATTCTACATGATTCATACTAGCATAATATTTTTGTAAAATATTTACAGTAAACAATAAATTGTTTCCATATATATTTATGTATATGTATATTTTTTAATCTAGTATTTCATTAATCTATCTATATATCTATAAAAGTGAAGGTGTATGTGTGTGTGCGTGTGTGTGTTTGTCTTTGTACATTTCCCTACGCAATAACTCTGTCAAATTTTAGTTTACAGACTCGAAATTTGATATACATTGTACTGAGATTTGGGACAAACGATGTGATGTGATTTTGACCAGAAATTTTGTGATTAAAGGGTAAAAGTTTAAGCAAACTCCTCTGACAATTTTGAGTGTACACTCCTTAAATTAAAGATATCGGTTCTTTGGACGGTGGCTAAACTTAATAACTTATTTTGAGCCCAAAACAATAAATTTTAAGAAGGCATAATACGGATCAAATTTTTAAAAAAGTTACCGCTTTTCCTTATTTTTTTTTGCTCAACATACACCTCCAAATACCCGGGCAACGCGGGCACCCATGCGAGTATATCTATAAAAGTGAAAGTGTCTGTGTGCTTGTCTTTGTGTCTGTCTGTCTGTGGGCCTGTGTATATTTCCCTACGAAAAAACTCAATTTTTAGTCTACAGATTCGAAATTTGATATACAGGGTACTGATATTTGGGTAAATCAATATGATTGATTTTCGGCCAGAAATTTTGCTGTTAAGGGGTCATATTATTATTTGCGCACTCTACAAAACTCCTCCGGCAAGTTGGGGGCTTGAAATTTTAGATATAGGTTCCTTGGACATGGATCTAACTTAATAACTTGATTTGGGGCAAAAAGAATACATGTAAAGGGGTCATAATAAAAAAAAATGACGCTTTTTTTTTTTGCTCAACATACACCAAACACTCGGGCAACGCCGGTCTGATATATATCAGTACCATATATCAGTAATATGGATCAGTAGTATATATGTATATATTTACAAAGTGTATATATATATATATATATATATATATATATATATATATATATAGTAGAAATGGTAATTAATAAAAACTGAAGAAAGTGCTCAATACTGCTGTAGAGCAAATATGCGTTTTATTTTTTATTACCGTATACTTCTGTTAAATTACATTATTGTTTCAGCTACCCGGCCGTTTTTGTTTTGGCCGTCCGTAGCTTCCTCAGACGTTTACAGAAATGTTCGTTATTATGGGATGAAAGAGTAAGCGTAAAAGAGTGAATGATATCAGTGAAGGGTGTTAGAAGAATGGAAAAAGAGGAAGGGAACAAGGAGGAAAGGTGGGAGGGGGGCTTGTATGTCGTTAATGTTTTAGTTTTGGAGTTTAAGGAACTTGTGTGGGATCGTCTAGGAAGTTAATTTCTGGTGTGGCTGAAGAGATAGGGATAATGCAGCGAGAAGGGGAATAGGAGGAGGTAGGAAGAGGGGGTTACTTTAAAATTCGAGTCTTAATATTAAAGATTTTGGCGTCTCGTTGGTGGGATGATTTCTAGATGAGTATGTCTTGATCTGTTGGGTGTTCGTTTAGGTTCGGGGCGGGGGGGCTATGATTCGGTTTATTTATTTAGTTTGTATTTGTTGTTAATTGTTTGGAAAGAGTAAGCTAGCGGCCGCCGGCCCGATCACACACATTCGCACGTACACACATATATACTTAAAGAAACGTCCAAATCTCCGCCCTGGTCTGCAAATATATGCACATATGTGATCATGCATGCATAGATACCCGCGTCGCTCCCACTTACGTCAAATTTTCCTTAAGGTGCGAAAATTGGGTACCTGTGTGCAAGCATGAGGGCGCTCATACACAGATACATACACACATCGACGCCCCTACCCCCAAGGAGGCGTATACACGGACCTATATGCGCATATTGATTCAGGTTTTCTTGCACCCCCACGCATACATGCAAGCGCATATACACATACATATACAAATACTCGTGAACACATACATCGACATATATACAGAGCTGCACGCGATCACACACATATGTGGACAGCAGGCAGCGGGCTCATATACTCTCATATTCACTCACGCGTACATAGGTACGTGCGCATATACATCGGTACACCATCTACACACGGACGCACGTGTGGATGTACGCGTGCGTGTATACACACACACATACACACCTAGTTATGCAGACAGTTATTTGTATAGACCTATTCATCTGCATAGAATTAAATCTAAGTTCATTTGTGGGTAGATAGGCGCAAGGAGCCATGGGAAGTTTAGAGATTTACATGTGCTAGATTTTCTAATGATTTCCCATTTAATGGTTGGTGTAAGGTTATTTTGGGTTAGATGTAGATAGTGGGTAGTTAGTAAGGTTTTCTTAGGGTGGGTAGAGTTTGTGAAGGAGCGTTTGTGTACTCTGAATCTATCTTTAAATGAGGTGACGGCCTGGACAATATACTATTTTTAGTCGTTTGGGTTTTCTTTAGTTGCGATGATGGCTTTATATACTTCTTCTGTTTGTAGGCATTGTTGAGTAAGTGGGCATTCCGATTGGTTGTTGTAGTTACACTTGTTATTGTTGTTAAGTATGTTTCTGTAATTTTTTAAATTATTTGTTGTAGTATGTCCGTTCAACTGTAGCTGAGTTTAATTGGGTTGTTGGTGAAGATTTTGTGTAGTACGTGCCTGGGTGGGGAGTGGTTGTTTATTAGTTGGAATAATTTAGTGCCAAGCTTTGTTTCGACCATTGTATATAAGTGGGGTTGAGCCAAATTATTTTCCTAGTTCTATTTCTCTTGTTTGAGGTATTGGGTGGATTAGGTTTAATGTAATTGAATGTAGTGTTTGGGTGACCACTTTCCATCAGTGCATTTTCGTAGAAGGTTTTGTGTTTGTTAAAAATTTGGAGTTTGCAGGACTTGGTGCGAAGCCTTTTTTTCGATAGATGTGGGGATGTGTTTAATTATACGTTTGATAGTGGGTTTATATAGAGTGGGTAAGTATTGTCTTTGGTGTAGAGTTCGTATGTGTTGCTTAAGAGGTTGAAAGTTACATCGAGAAAGTAGACTGTTTTTATGTTGGATTTGATGTCTAGTTTAAGGCCTGTTCTGCTCATTACTTTAGTTAAGGTTTTATTTATTTTTTAACATCTGGGCTCATTTGAGTTTTCAACTATTCTACCGCCACATATTCATCTTCCCTATCCATGTATCTCTATGCCCTCAGCCACACCAGAAATGAACTTCCCAGGCAATCACCCACAATTTCTTAACTCCAAAATTAAAATATTACCAACGTATCAAGAACCCCCTCCCACCTTTCCCCCTTGTCCCCTTTCTCATTTTCTGCTCTTCTCGCACATCTCCCCTGATATCATTCACTCTTTCATCCTATAATAACGAACATTTCTGTACAAGTATGGCGAAGCTACGTATTCACAAAAAAAAAACGGCCGGGTAGCTGAAACAATAATGTAACTTAATAGAAAGATACGGTAATAAAAATAAAACGTATATATATATATATATTGTACAAAATATATATATATGGCAACTAATGTGATTTTTTAAAATATTATTTTACTTTGTATATATATATATATATATATATATATATATATATATATATATATATATATATATATATATATATATATATACCGCTGTACCCGGCCACGCGTTGCTGTTGCTCGGTTTGATAAAATGGAACACATGTGAAAGTAGAGAAAAGTTTGATTCTTTTTTCAAGAGAATGTACAAATTATTTTTTCACAGATGTTAAGAAAATAAAATGAAAAATACTTCCATCAGTAATTATGCAAAAAAATGAAATGTTGATTTGTGTTTCAATATGCTTATAAATTACGATAAAACTTGCTGAGTATGCACTGTTTTACAGTTGTTGTAAAAATGGAACGAAAAATTCAATTTTGCTTAATTTTAATCTTTCTTAATTTTTTAAATGTGCCCCCCAAACGAATATAATCAAAACAGTAACATTCAACAATTGTACTTTATGTATATAAAACATACAATATTTATAAAAGAAAAAAATTGTTAAAAGTTAATAACGAAAGGAAAATAATTCCATTTTTAAACGAAAAAGTCAGTTTACCTTACTTACTGTATTAATGCTATTTTTGTAAGCAAGAAAAAAAGGTCAATATCCAGATACGCTACTACAGAACACCGACCACTCTAATTTGTTTTTCATAGGTAATTGAGGTCGCTGACAACGAATCTGATAGTCAAACTTGGGGCAAATTTATCGTTTGCATGGTATTTACTCCTGAACCCACGAACTTCTTTCCACCAATTTGCAGCATCCGTTTATGCTACGCGCATGCACGCTGTAGCATAAACGACGGCTTCACCAAGCAAACTACGTTGGGGGGAGGGGATTTTTTTTGGCCAGGACATAGAATTTTCTAATTTTCAAAAATACATTATAGCGCTTTTTGGGTGGAAAATTTAAAATTAGCTTAAAAAGAAATAAAATAAGAAAAGGAAAGTACACCAAGTTGGAGTAGGGTGGTAATTTATCTGTTTTTTTTTTTTTACCTGGAACATCGAATTTTCAAATTTTCCGTAAGTAACGCACCGATATTTACAAATTAGAAGACCATTTAACATTTTCCGAAGATTTTACTTTGTACATTGGGGGCACGAGCGGTGGAGTGGGGAGCGGATGTGATGTTGGCGCGCGTGCCCGCCCCAACATCACATCCCCCCAAACAAATTAGAGTGGTCGGTGTTCTGTAGTAATGTATCTGGATATTTACCAAAAAAAATATTTAGGTTTGGCTATAAATTCCTGAACTCATATCACCCTTAATAATTTAGGTGACTGAAATAGGAATCTTATTGAATCTTGTATTTCCTGAATAGTATCTGATAATTCATTGTTCTTCGAGTTATATCGAATGCATTAATACGGACTTTAGGGGCTTTTTTGTAATGTTACTGTAAAAATTATTTTTTATTGTTACAAATTACGATGCTTTAAAAAAGCAAAAATAAATTCTTGCGTTTTTTATTTACTACTGAAAACCATAACTTTAGTAAAGGTATTTTTTGTTTACACAAAATAAAACATTTTCACCAATAATTAAGTAAAACAATTAGTTCATTATATTCTGCGATCATTATTTGAAAAATACTGCAATTTTCATTAAAATTCGTTAATTTCCTGATCTTTGGTGAATGTTTAAGTAAATGGAGGAGTCAAAATGTGTGTACACTTTGAGCGTCGGCATTCATTTTGCGACCAGGTGTGGTTAATTTAAATTAAAGTTCAATCAGATGGTTACATTATCAATAATCATGCAATTAAACCCATTGAAAATTTACCGATATTGTAAACACATTCTGTTTACATAAAGCCTGTGGTGGTTTTTTTTATGATGCAATGTTGTCTACTGAGATTTAAAAGAAAAAATGCGAGATCAGGAGAAAGAAATGTCCAGAAAATCGCTAGCCAGTTTGGCAGAAAAGTAACTTATCTTGCGTTTGATAACATTTATTTGTTATATATTGTGGTAATTATAAATTATAAATAAACCGAAACTCGATGTGGAGTGGGGGGAGGCAGTGGAATCCTGGGAGGCAGTCGCTCAAGAAAAAGGTTTAAAAAAGTGCTTGGTCGACTAGTTTTATAGTAGTGGTAGTAGTTTGTTGTCCACCACGTGTGTCGGACTGAACTTTGCATAGCATCGACTTGTGGGTTATAAAATACCCCTATCGTTGATGTGTTCGTCGGACTTTTTTGTTTAGTAAAGTTACACGTTTCAAAGTTACTATTACAAAGACAATTTGCCGTTGTAAGCAACGAGGCAATACGTTGCAACTCCAGTTAGCCCAGAAAAGCAGAGAAGGATTCTCCACACAAGTGAAGAGTTTCATTGTTTTTTTTTCTTCTACGTCGAGTTCAGGTTTAGCCGTTGAGTTGCAGAAACGCCCCCCCACTTTCAGTCGGTTAAAATCTGACAATATTTGTTTTTTGACAACTTTTTCGAATCTGTGTACAGTAATACAAACCCGTGTACAGTAATAGAAATCCCTTCAGGGAGATTGGAATGCCCCCCCTAAAATGTACTTCGAAAAATCGATTTTATAGTGAGATTTTAGAATGGTTAGTCGAAAAAAAGGTGAAAAATAAAACAAATAATCAATAAATAATTGTTACCAAAGGCAATAAATGCTACTTTTTTTTTACTTACATGAATGAGTTAATTTTATGTTTAAAGTATTTTCAAGCAATCTAATGCGGGAGTCTGGGTGCAAAATACCTCCAGATTTTCTAGTATTTCACGCTAGATTGTAAACGAAATCTCCAGATCTAACAGGAAAACCGCTAAATTGTAACACTGGGCACGTGACAGGAAGCGGTAATAAATAATACTCCCTAAATAAAAATGGCCTCTCTGTAAAAAGAAATCCACCTATTTATCATAGAAAAATTAAGTATAATGTTATAATTAAAAAGAAATATATAAAAACACACATGGATATAGTAAACATATTATACCAAAACGTGGAAGCCATCCGCCCAGTGGTTTTTTAGACAAGTGCGTATTCAGCTAGAGTCGAAACCACAAAAATACCGCTTAAGTCGCTGGATTAAAAAATTCAATCAAATCAGTTGTAATTTACGCATACTTATGACAAAAAATATATCGGCATGACAAAATTAAAAAAAAAATAATTTAACTTTGCCGACAGAAATTTGTGTGCGTAATTCTGCACCCAAATATAAACTCCCGAGAAGGTTAGTAAGTGACTTTGATCACATTTTCGCTTCTCGTATTTCGTAATTTACTCCTCATATTTTATAACTGATATTTCTGACAGGAGGGGAAAAATTCCGATTTCTGAATTACAATTTATCCAACTAACCCTGACTTTTATATAATTTCTGACGATAACATACTACGCGATGCCTTAGATAAGTTTGCAGACATTTTGTAATGCCAGTCGTATTGATAGTACATCGGAAATTCTATTCTACTTCGAAGTAATCTCCTGCAGCTACACTGCACGTGTTTTATCCTCCAAACAACAATTTGAATGATCCATGAGAATTCTCTCGTCTGAGTGTGTCTATGCCCTGTCACACCTTCTTTCCTCTCCTCAACTGTCTAATCACAAAAGTCGGATTGAGCTTAAATGATCAACAAAATTCACAGAAAGCAAGTCTGGATTATGAGGAGAGTAACGGACTTGATGCGCATTTTGGTCAAAAAGTCTGTGACAATGATGGATTTCTCTAGGGAAAATCTCGCGCTAATGTTCGGCGTCTTTATTTCCTCGCGAATAATTACATGTACAGAACGCACAGTGACATTGGGCAATCAAATCTGATGTTGTGACTTCTTAATCCTTGCACACTTATTAACATCCCTCACAGTCTGCCTGGACTCTTTATGCAACTCGAAAACTAATATTTATATCATGCAATATTGTTCAAAGCAGTCTGAAACATTCGATACGTATTTTATGTTTTCCAAGTTTAAAACTGAATATTCGTTTATATCGTTTTTCTAAATTGTCCTCACATCCAGACTGCTTTTTAAAAAATTCACCAGCTGTGACAATCAAGCAATTGCTGCTGTAGCTGTTCGTATAAACTGGAAAGTTATTAAAAACTGTCAGTCATCTCATAAGGTGGATTGCAATAACATATTGAATTTTTCATAGTTTACTGCAGTTTTAAATGTCTTAACAAAACAAGTCGGACAACTTATTGAAGGCATACGTGATTTCATGAAAGTAATTTCATAAACAAAACACACCTGAAAATCCCTGATAATTCCAAATGGAAATTTCCCTCAAGTATTTACTCCGTTGAAACTGTGATTGACTTAAAAGGTATGACTGGCCGACCCTACGGAATCTAATTTAAATGCTTCTAAAATAACCTATATTCACTGAATGTTATCGGAAAGGGTGGCATGAGAGACCGAACTACATAACAATGTAAGAGCGCGATAAAAAACTCATTGTGGAGGATTGTTATGAGGAAAAAAATAATGGGAAATTGTAAAATCCTTCAGAGAAAACTAAAAACAAAATCAAAATACAAAAATAATAATAAAAGGTAATAGAATCCATAACACAGAGAGAAAAAAGTTAATTTTGTAAGGGTCAAAAATAATGTTTGTACTTCTTTTAATATTCCTTACACAAATAAATATTCTCTATGACAAGAATAAATAATAAGACAAAGAAGGAACAGAAGAAGAAGAAGAAGAAGAAGAAGGAGGAGAAGAAGAAGAAGAAGAAGAAGAAGAAGAAGAAGGAGGAGGAGTAGGAGGAGGAGGAGTAGGAGGAGGTAATCGAAGGAAGAAGATTAAGAAAGCAGAAATATTTCGAGACCTGGATGATCCCTGTAGATTAAACCTTAATGAAAAATTTGCAATCCCATATTTTAATGTACCTCAACTTCTATTAAACTGTAGGAGATGAATAGGGGACAACTGTGTACACAAGCTGAAATCTACTCTAGGATAGCGATAGAAAATAATTTTTAAATCAACACAAAAGATAGAAAATAAATAAATTAATTAAACATACATATACAGAAAATATCATATATATCATATATATATATATATATATATATATATATATATATATATATATATATATATATATATAAATGTAAGTGTTGGTTCGTTCGGAATTAATAGTCTAAAAAACAACTGGACGGATGGCTTCCACGTTTTGGTATAATATGTTTACTATATCCATGTGTGTTTTTATATATTTCTTTTTAATTATAACATTATACTTAATATTTCTACGATAAATAGGTGTATTTCTTTGTACTGAGAGGCCATTTTTTTATTTAGGGGCAATTATTTATTACCGCTTCCTGTCACGTTACCAGTGTTACGATTTAGCGGTTTTCCTGCTATATCTGGAGATATCGTTTACAATCTAGCTGGAAATTCTAGAAAATCTGGAGGTATTTGACCCCCACACACCCGCATTAGATTATTAAAAAATAAAGAAACGCGTTTGAAAATACTTTAAAACATAAAATATACTCATTCATGTAAATAAAAAAAAGTAGCATTTATTGGCTTTGGTAAAAATGTGCAACGTAAAATCTTCGGAAAATGTTAAAAGTGTATTCTAACTGGTAAATGTCGGTGCGTTACGTACGGAACATGTGAAAATTCGATGTTCCAGGTAAAAAAAAAACCAGATAAATTACCCCCCTACTCGAACATAGGGTGCTTTCCTTTTCTTATTTTATTTCTTTTTCAGCTAATTTTAAATTTTCCACCCAAAAAGCACTATAATGTATTTTTTTTAAATTAGTAAATTCTATGTCCTGGAACCCCCCCCTCAACGTAGTTTGCTTGGTGAAGCCGTCGTTTATGCTACAGCGTGCATGCGCGTAGCATAAACGGAAGCTGCAAAATGGTGGAAAGAAGTTCGTGGGTTTAGGGATAAATACCATGCAAACGGTAAATTTGCCCCAAGTTTGACTATCAGATTCGTTGTCAGCGACCTCAATTACCTGTAAAAAAACAAAGAGTGGTACGTGTTCTGTAGTAGCGTTCCTTTTTTTTTCTTGCTTAAAAAAAGCATTAATACAGTAAGTTAGGTAAACTGACTGTTTAGTTTAAAAATTGAATTATTTCCCTTTCGTTATTAACTTAAAAAAAAAAATTAATAAATATGTTGTGTTTTATATACATAAAGTACAATTGTTGAATGTTACTGTTTTGATTATATTCGTTTGGGGGGCACAATTAAAAAATTAAGAAAGATTAAAACGAAGCGAAATTGAAGTTTCCGTTCCATTTTTACAACAACCGTAAAACAGTGCATACTCAGCAAGTTTTATCGTAATTTAAAAGCATATTTAAACACTAAATCAACATTTTATTTATTTTATTGCATAATTGATAATGGAAGTATTTGCCTGTTAATTTTCTTAACATCTGTTAAAAAAGATAATTCGTACATTCTCTGGAAAAAAGAATCACACATTTCTCTACTTTCACATGTGTTCCATTTTAACAAACTAAGCCACAGCAACGCGTGGCCGGGTACAGCGTGTATATATATATATATATATATATATATATATATATATATATATACAAATTAAAATAATATTTTAAAAAATCACATTAGTTGCCATATATATATATATATATATATATATATATATATATATATATATATATATACACACACAGGTGTGATTGGATGATACCAATACTTTCCCGATTCAGATTCAATTACCGATTCTGAACTAAATTCCTGACACCGATATAATTACACCTGCCGATTCTTTATAATTCTGTAAAAAATTCAATATGTAGCTGCTTTTTCTTCCAATTATCGTAACAAAACACATGTTAAATATGCAGATATTTCCCTAAAAGTTAAAATATACTTGAGGGGGAAAATCTATCGATTTTAATTCCACTGGTTTTTAAAATCCATAAATATATATAATTTATCATTATTACCAGGAATTGGAGAGTTTGCCGTGAACAAAATTAAATAGAAAAGACAATTAGCAGAAACCCGTTGGAATCGGAACATTGAAACGAATTGTCCCGATTTCAATACCGCAGCCGATACCCTCAAATATTCCGATTTTTCCGATTATCGAATCCGATTCCGATTACTTGTCCCTAATCACACACACACACACACACACACACACACACAAACACACGCATATATATATATATATATATATATATATATATATATATATATATATATATATATATATATATACAATATATATATATATATATGAAGACCAGTCTGAGCATAGATTAGACGAGTAAGATTGTTCTTATATGCATGCAAGATAAATCTCTTTTGCATTGTACTTTGCGATATAAGTTCTCATAACTTATCCGATATACTAGGCCCTATTATTTTCTGCCTATTGCATTTCTCAGCGATATACCATATATATACAATATATATATATATATATATATATATATATATATATATACCTATATATGTATGTGTGTGTGTGTACACCTTCATATATGTATAAAAAGTATATATATATATATATATATATATATATATATATATATACAGGGTGGGCCAAAATTAGGGTCCAATCTTTAAATGTGAATAACTTCCACAAAATAAAAGTTAAACTCACCAAACTTTATGTGTGTGTAGACTGACCCTTCCGAGATTGTTTTGAAATAAACAAACAAATTTTGGCCGAAAAACACTTCTTAAAACTTACATGAATTTATGAATTTTTCAAAATAGGACCCTATATTTTGCCCACCCTGTATATATATATGTATATATGTATGTAAAACATATATATTTATAGATTTACGTATATAAAGATACATATATGCATAAACGTATGTATATATATATATATACATACATGCGTAAACGTATGCATACACATATATGTATAAACGTATGTATACATATATGCATACACGTGTATATGCATACATATATGAATTAACGCATATATACATGTATGAATAAAATTTTATATATATATACATACATATATATATATATATATATATATATATATATATATATATCATTTGTGGTTGCTATTTTTTTAAGGTAAGGTAACCAGATAAATATTACGAGGTTAATCCACGACATGTTACGGCTTATGTAAAGACAAATTGAAATAGACACTTGTACAATTAAGTAAACTACTTCTGTTTAAGAACTATCGTCTTTTTTTTTAGTGACAAGCCAAACAAGAGCGATTATTTCATCCAATCAATATATATTACGATTCCAAATACAACAAAGCCTTACTTAGTCAGTTTCTTGTGTGTGATTTGAGAAAAATGGTTGGTTTGGAACGGTGTTTTCTTTGTTTAAGTTAAGGTAAGATGTTCTTTCGTTTTTTTTTTGTTTTTTTTTTGGCAAATCTGAATTGCGTTCAATCATTTGAGAATGCCCTACGTTGGAATTTCCTGTGGAAGAGCTTCACAGAACTCTACTATACACTAAGTGTGTTCAAAAAGCAACATAAACTAAAATAACGCACGTATGTGATTTGCTAAATATCTAATTCAGAATGTTTCCAACGATATATGCATCGACTTATATATACATATATGTACAAATATATACATACATGTATTTACGAACATATATATATATACATGTATAAATTTATATATATATATATATATATATTGATATGCGTATATATACTCTTATACATAAGCATATGCAGTCATATATGTATAAAGATATAGATGCATATACATATAAGCATATATACACACATATGCGTATAAGTATATATAGATATATTAACATATATATATATATATATATACAGATATTCATATATATATGTATATATATATATGCATATATATATGTATGTATATATATATATACATATAGATACACACCTGAATATGTATTTCTGTATAAATATATATATATATATTTAAATAGATTAATCATATTTATATATATACATATATATGCATATATATACATATATAAGCATATATATATACATAAATGTGTAAACATATATATATGTATATATGCATACACATATATATGAATAAAAGCATATATATTCATTTATGTATATAATTACTGATATATACTTAAATGAAATATATATATGAAAATATATGCATATGTCTATATTTAATACATATATGTGTTATTAATGTACATATGTGTATATATATATACAAATGTGTATAGATATAATGTATATATGCATCTATGTATCATAATGTATTTAGACATACACATACATGTATAAACATATATATTCATCTATATATGTATAAACGTACATGTATATATATATATATATATATATATTTATAAACTTATATATATGTGCGTATGTGTATAAGCATATATATATATACTCATTTACATATCAAGGTGAGTGTATATAATAATATACACACACACACATATATATATACACCTATATATATATATATATATATATATATATATATATATGCGTGTGTGTGTACATGTGTCTGTGCAAAATCATACATCTTCTTCTATGCATTTTTATATTAACGAGAATCATTGTGTTGTGTGTGCTCCAGAAAGAGATATGCGTCATTGTTTTCTCCTTGCCTAAATAACCAACATTTATTTGCGCTGTTGAATGTCAATAGAAACCGCTGTAGTTGATTGCAGTGCAGTTATGTTGTGGTTTGGTAGTTTTCTCGGTGGCGACAGAGATGGTAGTCACGCCACTCGCTTCGAACACCTATGTACATTTACTTTCGCGATGGTCGGCCAAAAACAGTTAATCAACTACCTGCTGAGTTAAATGAAAGTGGCAGTGTTCTTGAGACGATACTGTCATCCACAGTGGATGCGCTAGAAAGGTTCCACAAATTCGTATGCATTATTAAAAAGACCACCAACGGGATGTTTTTCAGGTGTTGTTTAATCAATACGATTACGAAGATCCTTAGACAGCATCATCTTTCGTGTCAGGGTACAAACGGTAATCGATGGAATACCTTCAGTCTTCTACTCAACAATTACTTTCAAAACGCAGATATTTTTAAGCAAATTGATGTGTAACAATTGCTGGTAAAGGAAGGGTACCGTTCTCCAAGAATTTTGTTAAATAGGGTTGATTCTAAAATATAACGTTTACGGTGAAACATTGATGAAATTGAATCTCGGAATGTTGGTGAGACGCCAAATAAAACGGAAATATTGTTGTTTGTAAAACGATACCACTGTATACAAAATATGTCACAGAATGCCACACACAAATATCACAGAATACGTCTCACTCTCCAGCGGGATGGTTTTGTCTGGGCCGCCTTATGATTCCGAACAAGTACCGTCAGATTTTTTATTAAAACATATAATGGACGCATTAGATGGAAAATATTTTCCAACACCGTATGCAATCACAGTCGTAAAAAATTGAACCTGCTTACTTTTTTGCCGATGCATCAAGGCACTCGTCCATGTAAAAAAAAAACAAAAAAAAAACAAAAAAAAACAGTTTAATCAAAGTGATTATGTGGAAAAATTAATTGTGTAATGCGATTTTTTCGTGTTAATGGTACTTCTCCCGTCTTTATAACCCTTCACCCTTTTGTATTTAAAAAATATGGAGCGATTATATTTGGAAAGATGCTTGTGTATAAAACATTGACTGCGCGAGAAACATTAAAAAGGATGTCAACGCCTTTTACGTTTTACTTGTATTATTAAGGAATTGAATATAATAGCTTTTGCTGTACACAGTGATCACCACTTGTCAAGGCCCGGAAGCCACTCAGGGATAAGGTTTAATGCAAGTACATTACGTTAGTGTGGAGATTAGAGGAAGTGTTTACTTAAGGGGGCGGTTCATTAGGAATTTGTTTACCTTGGATTTGAAGACACCCAAGTTGTAGTCCGGTGGGAAGCAGACAGACGGAACAGAGTTCCACAGGCGTGTAGTTCTAAGAAAGAAGCTTTGTTCATGGAATCCGCGTTTTGATTTAGGCACATATATAGAGTGGGGGAAATTTTTCACAGTGGATTCAGCTAGACGGGTGTTACATTTTGATCATTAATTTAAACGTTTTAACATTATTTCCCATATAATACACAATTCTGACATTTTTATTTAATGCCGATAGAGGTTAAAATTTGCCGACGTATTTTACAGTTTGATGGAAAAATATAATTGGTTTATTGTCTTAGTCAGCGGATGGAAAACATTTATTTTCTTAAGTGGTGCACTCAAGCGATTCATATTGAGGGAGAGAGAGAGAAACACAATGGACATATGTGAGTGGGTTATTTTTACAATGTTATCTCTCTCTTTCTTTCTTTCTCTGCCTCTCTCTCTCTCTCTCTCTGTCTCTTTGTCTCTGTCTCTCTCTCCCTCTCTCTCTGAGAATATGCAGACTTTTCGGTCCCAACTGGGTAAACTCCCGAAAACTAGTTTTATATACACAATGAAACGTTATCATATTCAGGGGCGCCTATGTTTTTGTTCAATCTGCGTGTCAACATTCAAGGACTTTTTAAATAAAGAGGGATTTATTGAACAGTTTTATTCCCATCACATTTGAGGGACAAGATATCGGTCAATGCGTGCTGCCTGCACTACGTTAGGAAGTCATGTTGTTTGTGCTGGATAGAGAGGGGGGGAGAGAATGTTTATCAAAATCTGGTTAAGAAGATGTCACTTACGAAAACATCATATTTCACCCTTCTAATTAAGACTTAAAGTATATGCATATATTAAAGTTTATTTGTGTATTTGTGTACAGATAGTTTTTAGATGAGACAAGTCATTGGAACCGTCGGGTTCAAACCCGATAATTAGGACCATTTTAAATGCCCAAATAAGGATCTCTTGTATTGGATGAGTAGAGAGTAGTATTGGCTTACAAGAGCTTGATATAGGTATCAAAAACGTCTCTAATGTTCGCGTTTGAAACCGACGGTACCAATGACTTGTCTCGTCTAAAAAATTCTATAAACAAAAATATATATAAATACACTCTTATTTTCGGATTGATCACTCTGCTGAAATTCTTTTTTCAAAAAAAATACTTATATTTATAAATATATATATATATATATATATATATATATATATATATATATATATATTTGGGGGGGGGCAACATGCCCGGTACGAATTTTTTTCAAATTGGCTACGCTTTTAGATCCCCATAAAAGGAATTGAATGGTAGTTGTTAAACATCTAAATGTTAAGGTGTTCCTGAGATATGACCTTAACCTTTTACAAAAATGTGAATTTTTATTGTTACAAAATGGATTGAGAGAGAAAGAAAGAGAGAGAGAGGTGAGTAAACGTGGAGTGTAGACCCGTTTACCAGAACCGAGGATCAGCTGACCAGATTACGTATGAGTGACGTGGTCAGGTTGGCTAGATCTGCAGATTTGCTTTGGACACAGAAGACAACGGACGGCTTCCCGTTGTCTCCTCCTCTCCACGTGGGGGGGCTAACGCTGACGAGTGTAGAAGAAGAACCCACACAGGCCGATTTCACTTCCACCATTCTGCAGGACATCTGGAGAAATTGAAATAAAAACTATAAAACTAATTCCTTGTCTTGGAGTGATTGAATCTTCATCCAAAAACAGGTATCAAGTCTCCCTCCAGCATGAGAAATTTCCAGATGGTCCAACATCGAAGAAGCAGATGTAGGTACTGAAAATACATGTCACACACACGATTCCCTTTATGATAATAAAACACACAACCATTTATATTAGAGACAATCATACGCACACGGAATCCTTTTATGTTATACACCAAACGTCAATTTGGTGCCCCTCTATGATAACCCTTGTGAGAACTTAAATGATAACCCTATGTAACATTATGAAGAAGTTACCAACTTTAAAAGACGATATCTCTATTGTTTTGGGGCCTACAACTTTATTCCTGTATCATTTTAAAGTAGTCAGATCCATAAATTTATTTGGGAATGTTGTTTTCAAGGTCAAATTTAAAAAAAGTTGACATTGGCTTTTTTTTAACCTGAAATATCTCGAAAATAATCTTTCAATATCTTTTAAATTTTGACAGAAGATTTGTCTATCTTAAGACAATAGATATTCCAAATTTGATGGTGGGCGTTTCAGTAGAAGTATCATTACACACATTTTAAAGAGTTGGGCAAATTCAAAATGGCGGAACCTAGTACGTGCGACTTCATATAAAAAATGTTCATATTTCCCAATATGGCAAAGTTTGATATCTTTGTAAAGCTATTTTGATGCGGATTAATATTTACATAAAGACTATGGTCAAAAATTAAAAAAAAGTTGTTCTTCATTTGTTTTTTGGTAATTGTGCACTTGTTGAACCATGCTGAAATAATAATGTCATTTCTGAAGCCATTCTTAACATGTGAAGAGGAGGGTGTTTTGTAACTAATGTGTACTTTCACCTAACAATTTTATAATAAAAAAGGACGTATTGTAAAACTTAAAATTAAGCTGAAAATACAATTTGAAAAATAGCGTGGCTCAAACAGTGCATAAGCACCGTTTTTTTTAATGCACCATGGATTTAATAATGGAAAATGATATATAATATAAAGATAATTTTAAAAGGTGTTAAGGGTTTATTAAATTATACGATAAAACTTATGTGATCTCAATGGTCTAGTAAGACGCAATTTCTGTTGTTTATTGGTATTTTTTTTCAATGAAAATTTCTTAAAATACATGTTCTTAAAAATTCTTGACATGTTTAATTTTATGCAAATTCCGGTTGTGAAGTTAAACTCTTTTATGACTTTCATACATTTCTGATACAACACAGATTTTGATACAGAAAGTGATGTCATACAAATTTCTAAAAATACGTTGAGATTTAATTAGCTTATAGTATCAAAAGAATAAAGAACATTTGATGGCGATATTAAACATGTTCTTTGACCTTTTTAGAAGTCTTAAGTATACACTATATACACAAGACATCAACATGTGCTGTTAGGATATATTTCAAAATGAAAAATGTGTTTTACTGAACCGTTTTATAATAATAGGCATTAAATTATTAATTTAGATATTTCTTTCATAATCTTTCTTTCTAAAATATATGATGCATTTTTCATCTCATTTTATTTTAAGTTTATAAGATATCCGTGTTTCAGTTATTGGATAAACTGAGTTAATAATATCAGGATATTTCAAAATTGATATTTTTGGATTTAATGGATAATAGTAAGTATGAGAGGGTTCATTTTGTTGTACAATTGTAACTTTCCCGTCAAAATTATCTGGATTTTTGTCAAGTAAACATCCTAACCATCACTTCTTCTCATAAAATTCTGTCACAAATCCGTTAATATCTTTTAACTCTATATTGTTCTGTTTCGTGATTCAAACTACTCTCTCTTTCTGCGTTGACACTGTTTTCATTCCCACTTCTCTCTGAGAGACTGGAATGAATGTAAGTAATTTCTGTGTTCCTATAATCGTGAAGGAATTGCTACATCTGTCCTCTTAATGTTTGGCCATTCTAGAGTTGAGGAATATAAGAAATGTATTCCAGAAATATTTTTATTGCATAAAAATACAGCTGCCTTGGCGTCGTTATTTGTTCATTATAGTGTTGCTGCAGGCTAGCGTTTGCTGCTAACTTTTTACAGTGCCACTTAACCCATCACATGGTCCTTTCCTATGAGAAGTAGCAAAATGTGCCACTCAGCATCAATGCCAAAATCAGATTTCTCGTTGCACAGATGTATAATGTTTTTAAAATGTGTATAATTTGTAACAGCTCTAGGAGAGAAATATATCATTTTTTGTACATTAAAATGTATGATTTCTTTTAATTTTTCTATAACCTTTCTTTGAAATAAATGGACAGCTACTGCACCATGCTTAAGACAATCAGATATTATAACAAAATTAATATGCTCAAGGTCAATTCCATTTCTATAGTAGCAGATGAATGGGTGCAATGTAGCTGGATCATTATTCCAGTGGAATCCTTCAGCTTAATCTTGAAAGATAAATGAATAATTCTCATGCTATTGCTAAGACTTCACCAAAGTTTAAAGACCTTTTCTATCAGAACAAAATTTGATTGTGCTTTGGCAATGAAATTACGCTTCTTCAATTTTTGAAGGCCTGTAGATTGTGATATATTTTGTAGAATGGTTCTATCAGTTGATAACCACTGTTTCTATACAAAATAATTAAGTTTTTTTTTTTAAATATCTTGCATAACTAAATCATCCATCAGTTACATTGTTGCAAGATGGGCAGTCGCCCTAGTAACAATTTATCGATGCTTCATTGCATGTAACAGCAAATATTCATTGGTTGTAATTTGTGAAAATATGATTTCTCCTTCAGTCAGTTTAGATCCTGTAATCACCAATTTTATATTCTGATGGATTGTGCAAATACAAACAGTATGAGTCCCGGCACCACATGCTTGAACGGCGAATTTAGATAAGCCTATTTTATCTTGGTGCTTCGATGTGTATAATTTAAATGCCTCTTTCAGGTTACAGAGAACAAAATATTTTTGTTCCTGAACCCGTTCCCCATACTTTCAAACAGTCTTTTAATCATTTTTCCCAGGCATCACTCGATTGACTTCTTCATTTTTGTAAATCTGCTTTACTTTATTAATTGTATCTTGTGAAAATCTAGTTGTTTGTGTATTTGGCAAAGATTAGATTCCTTCCTCATTTACAAGTTTAAGGAAATATATTTAAATCGATCGAAATTATTATTTATTATGAAAGATAAGAGTTCCAATAAATACGAAATACTTATTTTTTACATTTTAAATACACAAATTGGACAAAAACTTACCATGAATTTGGAATTAAAAACGTAATGTTTTTTGTAAAATAACGATTTTCTCCAGTTGAATTGGGAAGCAAAACAAAAGCTTTCTAAAAGTGAATAAATTTGTAAAAGATTAAAATTCCATTATTTCAAAATGTCCCATTACAACATAGACTTAAAAACTGTGTGTAAATTTTATTTTAATATTTAGTCATTATATAAACACATCCCTTGCCACATTTTGTAAGAGGTCATGGTAATATCTCAGGAAGCCTTGACTTTAAGATGTTTAACAACTGGCATTCCATTCCTTTCAGTGAGATCTATAAGTGTAGCAAATTTGAACAAAAAAATCCGTATCGGACATGGTTTTACCCCCTCTCGATTATACATGAAATGAGTCACACACGCACACACACATTTATATAATATATATATATATAATATATATAGTAGTTAATAAAACATGTTAAAAAACAATTTGCAAAAGGGTTAAAATATATATTAAAATTTAAAAATGAGGCACAAACTCAGTGGATAGTCTTAAATCCGTGGGGATTCGAGGAAATACTTTACTTCTCATCAGAGGGTAGGATTTAGCAAAATGCGGGATCGGATTTTGCTTGCAAAAGTATTTAATTACATTTCAAATAAATGATAGATCTTATTTGGTATCACATAGTGAAGCAGATGGAATAGGATGAAGAAAATGGTGATTGTACGTGAAATGATAGTCTGGTAAAGGGTAAAATATCCAATAACGGTAAAATCCAAAAAAGTTTATAACATTTCGATTTCCACAAGTAAAATCGAAGGGAATCGCCTATTATATACGAAATCCAAAAGGCAGAACTCCGTGGAATATGTCTCCTTCTCCAATATCAGGGGTTTACGTTCCAACCTTCCAGAAGTTGAAACCCAATTACAGGAGACGAAACCGGACATATTATTTCGAAGTGAAACTGGAATAGGGCACACCACTTCATAGATGAGTTCATAATTAATGGATACTCCAATTTAACAGCTAAATCTGACGCCCAAGTTCGCCATGGGCATGGAATATGTGCCTACATTAAGGATGGCTTCTCATATGGCATGGATATCTCTAGATAAGATCCTAATTTACCTTATATGTGCTTCAGGGTTGCACTTGCTAACACCACTGCATTTATATTTGCCCTCTATAGGCCCCACAACAGCGGAGTTACTATCTTTAAGAGCATATCTGAGAAAATAGACCACATACTGTCTTCACATACCTCGGCTAACATCCAAATCTGTGGTGACTTCAACCTCCATAACGTGGAATGGCTGACCCATTCAAATAAGACAGATGATGAGGGGAGGTTTTGTCATGATGTTTCCATTGCCTATGACCTCACTCAGATTGTTCGCGAACCAACCCGTGTGCCCGATACACCCAATCAATATGCAAGCCTCTTAGACCTTGTTCTCTCAACATCCCCTGAGCTATGTTCATGTACCGTTCATTCTCCTCTAGGATCCTCCGACCACTCCGTCGTATCAGTTAAGATAAAAACGAAATGTAAGAAGCCCCAGACGTATCCCTCCACCGTACTGTATACCGATACTCTATGGCTGACAGGGATAGCTTCCGTACATTCATATCTTATTAACCTCTGCACTCAATGTTTAAAAAGGAAGTGTCCTCTATAGTATCAGATCGGACCGAATGGTTAATTGTAGGCATAGACCAATTCATACCATCTAAAAAATTCCAACAAAAAACCTAACAGCCAGAACGTGCTGCGTCTATCGCGCACAGAAATCATTTTTTCCATAGCTACCAGCGTAATAGATGCACTGAGACTAAAGCTGCTTTCAGGTCTGCAAGCAACCACTGTAAAAGAGTAACAAAAAATGAAAGAGAGCCATATGCCCAGTCTGTTAAATCCCAAGTAGCTGATAAGCGGCTTGGATCCCACCAGTTTTGGCAAATAACAAATAGGATCCTGAACAGAAGTGTGCGTTCTATCCCAACCATTATCAATGGGCCAGAGGTCATCTCGACAGCGTCAGACAAGGCCAAACTATGTGCAAAGAACTTTGCAGCTAATTCTACCCTATGCGACGATTGCCATCAACTCCCCATATTTCCTCCTATAACACAGAACAAGCTATGTAACATACAAATATCCGTGCATGAGGCCGCCAAGCTAATAAAAAACCTAGATCCAAGTAAAGCAACTGGCCGTGATGGCATCCCAATTATAGTGTTAAAAAAGATTCAACCAGAACTTGCTCCCATACTTACGAAACTATTTAAGCGTTGCCTTGAGGAGAAGTGCTTTCCGACCCCCTGGAAGACCTCATCAGTTTGCCCTGTATTTAAGAATTCAGGTGATAAGTCCTCTCCCTCTCAGAACAGACCAATAAGTCTCCTGTGTGTTATGAGTAAGTTGCTGGAATCCATATTAAATAGAGAAATAGGCAATTACCTCAGTAGGAATAAACTTCTTAGTGACACACAATATGGTTTCCGCTCTGCAAGATCTACCGCAGATGTGCTGACGGTTATATCCCACAGGATTAGTGAAACTCTTGACAAAGGCTTCCTTTCTAGGGCAATTGCTCTTGACATATCAAAGGCCTTCGACAAGGTATGGCATAAGGGTCTACTTCACAAGATTTCCAGCTACGGTATACCTGGAAATGTTTTCTCAATCATTAAATCATTTCTCTCCGATAGGCTCATAAGAGTAGTGGTTGATGCACAAAAATCGGAGGCCTGCAATATAAATGCTGGAGTCCCTCAGGGGGCAATCCTGGACCCAACTCTCTTCCTGATCTACATCAATGACCTCCCTAAACACATACTTAAATACGTAAATCATTCGCTGACATCTATGCTGATTACACGACCATCTACGGCAACACATCAAAGGCTGTAAATGACAAAGTTCTGTCTGATTCTCTCTCCTCTGATCTCGAGCGCGTGGTTCAGTGGGGAAAGATGTGGCTGGTTACCTTTAATGCATCCAAAACCAAACTCCTATCCTTACATCATCAACGCTCTGATCCCCAGCTGGCATCAATTGTGATGGATGGCTCTCGTCTGGGTGAGGCCCTGTGTTTTGACAAGCTTCTGGGTTTGACCCTTACTCCTGATCTGAAATGGAACACGTACATCAAGTCTGTTGCCAAGGTCGCTGGAAAGATGGTGGGATCCTTCTACCGCTCCAGAAGATATCTCACTACTGATGCAATTCTCTATCTATATAAAAGCAAAGTACGTCCAAGGATGGAATACTGTTGCCATATCTGGGCAGGAGCTGCCCAACACAGCCTATCATGCCTTGACAGAGTACAAAATAGACTTCGTGGTTTAGTGGGGGATGCCCTTTTCTCTACCCTGCAACCCCTCTCCCTCAGAAGAGACGTTGCGAGCCTATCCTTGTTTTATCGTTATTTTCAATGCAGGTGCTCGTCTGAACTCCAATCCCTGGTCCCCCCTCGCCAATCTTTCACGAAAAGCACCCGTCTAGCTGAATCCACTGTGAAAAATTTCCCCCACTCTATATCTGTGCCTAAATCAAAACTGCGGATTCCATGAACAAAGCTTCTTTCTTAGAACTGCAGCCCTGTGGAACTCTGTTCCGTCTGCCTGCTTCCCTCCGAACTACAACTTGGATGTCTTCAAGTCCAATGTTATCAAATTCCTAATGAACCGCCCCCTTTAGTTAACACTTCATCAAATCTCCACACTAACGTAATGTACTTGCAATAACCCTTATCCCTGAGTGGCTTCCGGGCCTTGGTAAGTGGTGACCACTGGGTAAACAAAAATAAAATTCACAAAGAAAAGGGAGTGAGTTTAAATAATAAAAATAAAGATAAGATGCGCTTATTTAAGGAAAATGAGTGAAGAAGAAAATTTAATGGTGATTTAGTTTATTTTACAATGGAAAAGACAATGTCAAAATCACCCAGACAGGACGACGTTTAGCAAAAAGGGGCCACATGAAATATCCAAGATATTACTTAAGAATTAATTTATCAGCAGGTTCATTATAGGAAGCAAATAATTGAGAAGAATGATCAGTTAAATACATTCACATGTATATACATACACATATATGAATACGTACAATTAAACATATACATGCATAGATATATACACAACACATACGTCCACACACACGCACACACACACACACACATATATATATATATATATATATACATGCATATAAGTAAATAGATGAGTAAATAAATAAATAAAGAGGTAAAGGTAAAAATAACGGGAGAGGATGGCCGGTATCTGCAAATTCCGGAGTAAGGCAAGTAAGTATTTAGCAAATGCACATAGTACAATATCATTAAACTTATATACAGGATATAAATATGTAAGTAGTTGCATATATTTGCTTGACAGGAATATTTAAACATTAAAACGAAGATTTCAGATGTAAAAACGGTCAAACAAAGAAGAAATAAAGAACATAATATATATATATATAACTATATATATATATATATATATATATATATATATATATATATATATATATATATATATATATATAGTAGAATAATAATGGTCCAAGTTTCAAAACTAAGTTTTTTTCAGTTGGTTATTTATTACTTTTCAAAAGATATCCATTAAAATATTGTTTCTTATTGCGACTAAGAAGTCTTTAAATTATGCTATTGCTGTATATTAAATCACGCATTCTGCAGACGTTAATCTTGAAAAGCTAATAAAACACCATCTGGAATAATTTACATGGTTCATGTAACCGACATACTCACCCCCACACACATAATACGCAATATATATATATATATATATATATATATATATATATTGAGCACTATTGAAGCAAATACTTAGTTTACGCATAAAATGATACTTTAGCATATTCATTCATGTGATTAAATGGAGTATTCAATTACCATATATGTTTTTATAATTTACTACCTTGCTCTACCTATGTATTTAGCACTGTTGAAGTAAATACTAAGAGTTTACGCATAAAGTTATACTTTCCTATATTAATTTATGTTATTAGATGAAATAATCATATTTGGCTACTGAAACAGTTGATAATTCCTAAATGAATTTAAATCACCACACCAAAAAATAGATATAGAAAGGGTTTATTTTGAAAAATCGCTAAAAACATCCCAACACCTACCAAGCATAGCTATATTATTAAATAACTTTAAAAAAAAAACAGATAAACTAATACGCCGAAGCGATAGCGAGCAAATTTCTTCCTTAAAAATGGACACATAAACAAAAAGGAATCCTATGTTTTTAAAAATGTTAAAAATGCAAAAGTATAAGCCCTCTTTATAAACTTTGTAAATGACGTTTAAAACGTAATTAAAAATGTAGATTTCTATGATCAACATACGATTTCCCAACGGAAATTACACAAAATCGTTAGAAACACAAACGATTCTAATAAAATCTTTGTAAAGACCGATACAAACGAATGCGGCTACATAGGTATAATAAATAATGAAAGTAAACAAATCACTGATAAATAAAAAAAATAGCGATAAATTTGGCAAATTGAAACCTAGAGAATCAAACATTTTGCTCAAAGGCCGTAAATGTGAGTTCAATAATAATCACAGCACCAGATTAAAGCCCCCACTTAAACCAGAAATAGGTAGAGTTAGCAAGGCAGTACTTTCCAGAGTAAACAAACAAATAAAAAAAACTAGAATCAAACCAGTACGGAAAATAATACCGAAGCTATCACTTGGTTTAAAAATATAACAAAACAAAAAAAATGTACTTGTATACAGGTCGACGTCATAAAATTTTATCCCTCGATACCTAACATTTCAACATTGCCCTGGATTGCGGCGGCGCATACACTGATATATCTTCTGACAAAATCCACATAATAAAAAAATGTAGAAAATCAGTTCTAGTATATAACAATAACCAATGAATAAAAACTAAAATGACAAATTCTTTTGATTTGACGATAGGAGCCCTGGATTCTGCAGACTCGTCAAATGTTGTGGAATTATTCATTCTATATATCCTCACAAGCATATTTGATACTACGGATATCAGCCTCTATAGAGATGGTGGACTAGCTATAAAAAAAAGTTTCCAAGAATGTTAAAGGAGAATGAATTTAAGAAAAGCATGCCCAAGGAAAAAAACTAGTCTTAAAAGTAGACGTCTTAGCTAACAAAAATATAACAAACTTCCAGGACGTCACGTTAAATTAAGATAAAAACACATATGAACCCTACGTAAAATATAACGCAATACACTTAAGCTTTAGTACCATCACCCACCATCAATTATAAAACAGATTCCTAACTCGATCATAAGTAGAAATTTCTAGATCTCATCGAAAAATACTCTCCAATTCTTTACCAAAAAGTACTCTCCAATTCCTTACATTAGTACTCTCACCAAAAAGTAATCTCCAATTCCTTCCATTAATACTTTTTTTTACTTTTTGCTGTTGTTTCTTGCTTTTTAAAATTCTCGGCTGTTAAGTTTTTACATTGTAACAAAGTGAATATTTTTTTTTTACTTTTTGCTGTTGTTTCTTGCTTTTTTAAATTCTCGGCTGTTAAGTTTTTACATTGTAACAAAGTGAATAATTAAATGTAAACTCCAGGTGGATTATTATATTGCATTTTAAACAGCTCCTCACGATTATCTGGAAACATCAGTTTTTCAGCGAGTTTAAAAGTAGTAAGAAAAAAAAAGAAAGGAAAAACAAAATAATTAGTCAGGAAGTAATTGTTAACAAAGGCAGAAAAATAAAGTCAGTTCGTGTATTAAAAAAATACAGAAAAATGTATAATAAAACGGAAAGTATAAAAATCCTAATAAACCCATGAAAAAATAGAACTGTCGGATTATGATAGTTGGCTTAAATCTAATTATATATATGCAAAGGAAAGCAATTTGGCGTAGTGTCCGTTAATTAAAAGGAATAGTTTCATTCTAATAATCCATAAATAAGGGGGTGGTTTTTGTCAGCTAAGAATGTGAAGAATGGGTATGGAAAAACATTAGTATATTTAGTATAGGAGAACGAAAGGTAAATGCTATATCTAATAGGGAATAGATCATTTACGTCGAACAGGGTATACATTAAATTCCCCGTTACGTATAAATACGCGGTGTCAGTGGATGTTGGTGGGAGAACTTAGTGAATAGGGGGAAAATAGGAACTACTTCCTCTATAAGGTATGACGATGATAATCATGTCGCTCCTAGGAACAAATTTAATGTTTTGACATAAGGAATCAATGTGTGTAAAATGTCGGCCTATAGTTAATAAAGTAATGACTAATAATGTAAATATATAAAATATGTGCTATGTACTTTGCTGTTGTGAACTTACAGTATTTTTGTGTAGAGGTAAAAAAAAACTGCGCCTCTTTTATTATATATATAGATATTAGAATCACAGGTTTGACTTTTTTAAATGGATTTACACCTCCACCAGTATGGAGACGGTAAGCTTTGTGCTTGTGTTGTAAACAGGTATTTCTGCACCCCTCCATCGTTAGTAGGGACTAATTGAGTTACTAGTAGGGATACATTTCAACTGAAAGATTACACTCTGCAAACGAACTAAAAAGGAATTTATTGTGATTTCTATTTCATTGTAAGGGGAAAACCAGGAGTAAGTACAAAGCAGGGGCTGGAAACATTTTATTGCGTAACTGTTAGAGAAAAATTAAAACTTGGTGAAAATATTGTTTAGATAATAATAGTTTAGAATAGAACACAATGTTGACGTATGATTCAAAATGATATTAGGACTTAATAATTAATTTAATACAGATTCTGCATATATATATATATATATATATATATAATTTTAGGTTGCTATTTTTTCAAAAGTAGGGTAACCAATGAAATATAACGAGATTAATACAAAAGTGCTCAATACGGAAGTAGAGTAAACAAATAACAAATAGCATCTAAGACAGCTCACCCTTGCAGTTTCAGACTGACTGGCGGGCAACAGAGAAGCTAACCTCACACTTGTTTAAGGTAATATCTACATCGCTCTGGCTTTACAACCAAATTTCTTATAAACCCTATCCCCTTACACCAACATGAAATCAATGAATAAAACTCGTTTAATAAGTGAATAAACAAATAGGAAAATGAATGAACTAACAAATTCACACCAAATCAACTCTGTTCTCCGCACAGCTGAACCCTCACCCGCCATTGCCCCGTTTAAAAAAAAAGAAAAGAAAAAAACCTCTTTTGTGAAAGTTGAGTTTCGCTTTTAATTTAGAAGTCCGTTTTCGTAAATAAGCATTGTTTCCTGAAGAGGTCTCCAGTTGATAAACACTAGAAGACCGAAATATGCTCATGCTTGTATAGTAAAAAAAAATACATTTTATATAATGACAAATTGAATATATATATATATATATATATATATATATATATATATATATATCAACAGGGGAGAAAAATATATTTAACTACCAGCACACGGTAACCGGCGTAGCTCAGTAGAAGCCTGCCCCACCCTATCTGTAAAAAAAGTGGGTTTCCTTATCTAATATGTCCCCCTGTGGGAGAACTCTATGTTCCCCATATCTAAAACGGGTATTATGCCTGTCCTCTTCTATTAAGTATGTCATCTTTTTTATTTTTATTATTTGTATTATTAATGATTTCTGCCAATAAATAACTATTTAAATTATACGAATTTGAATTTCATTTTTGCAATAGACGCTCGAATTATATACACTTGAAGGAAATATAATTACACAAAGAGACGGGTACACACACACAATCCACACACAAACCCGCACACGCACACCCAACACGCACGCACATAGTCGCTCACCCACTCGCGTGCGCACACGCAAACACACACACACACACACAAACAAACAAAGAAGCACACACTCGCACAAACACACCCACGGGTATTAAAAACACTGTTGTATTTTCATTAAAAATGTTAAAATCTCGCACACACATACACACACACACACACACACACGCTGACACGCAAACACAAAAACAAAAGAAACACACACAAACAAAAGGAAACATACACAGACACATACACACAGGGGTACAAAAACACTGTTGTACTAAAAACACACACACATAAAAACACCAAAAAACACCGTCTAAATATGACCAAAATTAAAAAAAAATAATACTAAATTAAGCTCGCCTCAAAGCAACTGAAAGTAACAAGTATCTATTTTGGCACATGTCAATAGCAAGATAATGTACTCTTCTCCATATCTGGATTAGTTGTTCTTTGCAGATTATATCACTGTTTTTAGTAGTTTCAAAAAACAGTAAGTTTTATTTATATTTGTAATCGAAAATACGTAGAATTAATAATTTTCTAAATCACTGATTTAGTAAATCATGCTAAATATTTATACGATCTTGTAACTTGTTCTTCTTTCCCATTGTTATAATTCGTAACAGGGGCAACTAATATCATAGTTTAGCTTATTCGCACACAAACACACATACGACCTCGTAACCACACACATACACATCCTCACCCACACTCGAGCATGCACACAAACACACAAACAGAGAAAAACACGAGTATATACAAACATCTACGTAAAAGAAAACAAATAACATTTCTGTCATGCAAAAAATTAATTTAAAAATGAACTTACTTGTTGCAGTGTGTATAAATACTTTTATTAGTATCGAAAAATAATAACCGTTATTTATGATTGTAACGCAATCTCCCCACACCCCAAAACAAGGAAAAACACACACACATGACTATGAAAAACACTTATATAAAACATAAAAATCGGGATGAAAAAGAAACAGTTTGTAATAAAAAAAACACAGAAGATTTTGGTAATGTAAAAAAAATATTTTTTTAAACTTGTTCGTTTAAGTTTATCTACATGCTTTTAGTATAATCGAAAAAACAGTAACCGTATTTTATGTTTGTAACGCACCTCCGACACACAAAGAAAATAAACACACACAGTTATAAAAACAGCATATATTAAAAAAGTACCATAATATAAAAACTAAATAAAAAAATGTTCCTTGCAGTTTATATAAATGTTTTTTTCGTAATATCGAAAAATAGTAAAAAATAAATTTTCATAGTGTTAAAAACAAATTAAAAAAGGAAACTTTTTCGTAGCATTTTATATAAATGCTACGAAGAAATATCGAAAATCTTAAACCGTTATTTAAGATTTATGTTTGTAACGGACCCTCTACACGCACACATACAATCACGGGCACGGGTGTATTTCAAAAACAAAGTAAAATTACCTCATGTAAAAATTAAATTATAAAAAGAACTTGTTCGTTGCAATGAATGTTTCTAATTGTATCGAAAACAGTAACCGTTATTCATGTTTGTATCACAAGCCCTACATACAAGCAAACGCGCACACACACATCCACACACATACACATATTAAAAAAACTGTCGTATTAAAATAAAAACACAATAAAATGCTCTTACTGAGATATTAGTTTCACCATGTAAAATGTGCGACCATAGTGTTATAGCGTTCACGTGTTCGTTTTTTTTTAATAATGGGAGTATTCCATAATAATATAATTTTATATTCTCGGTTAGTGAAAGCATCCAGTAACCTTAGAGAGGAAAATCATTATGTTCGAATAGGGAAGTGTAAGGGTAGTTTTATGCGCATAAGTCTGCGTTCCACTTAAGTAGGATGTTAGGGTAAGATCCGTATACTGGATATAATATTTGCCTGTCTCGACTGGTAGCGATCAGACTAGTTTTGATTTAGAGGAGAAAATACGAAGTGGTTCGTATCCACATTTCGGCGATGGTGATGATGGCGCTCATAAGACGTTATGTAGGATTTTAATATACCGAATAATTATGCATTTAACGGCATTCAAAAGGTACGTAAGATAGTGGGTAATTGTTTAGACAAAATAAATTAAGATGTGGCATGTTTAGTGCAAATATACGGAAATTTGTTCCAGACGGGAATTTATGGCATCCAAATATTATATATAGGGTGCATATAGATTTGCGTAATGATACACACAATGATTATGAATAGATTGTAATGCACCTGTTTCTGAAAATAACGTACCGAAAGTAAATATCAATTTATAAAAATGAATAACTTAAAAATATTTAAAAACGTATTTAATTGCATATATATATATATTAAGTATCTTACTTAAATAATTTTCTGGTTTCTGTAAGTTCTTATATAAATATTGAGACAAAACGGTTCTATGTTTATCTGGTGTATATTCCTCTCAATCTTTTCAAACTCTAAAACTAAAAGTCGACGAGCAGCGCTAGGGGAACCAAATGTTTAGATTATGTACTAATCGTTATTTTATGAGTCGCTTAATATTATTTATGGGGGCAACATTGATAAAAATTAAATATAGTGGAACATTTTGTACACATCCTAGTTCATTTAAATGTTTAATCAGGTTGTGTGTATGTCACAGTGGCCCAGTGGTTACATCATTAGATTTGAATGCTAGAAGGTAGATTCTAGCTTATGGTTCCTGAACGTTTCATTATTATTTTTTTAATCCCAGTTCTATTATACTGTATACAAAATCTGGAAAAAAATGAAGTCTAATAGTTAAGCGTGTTTTACACCCGGAAAAAGCTGGGCGCCCCCTCGCTTATACACACACACACACACACACACACACACACACACACACACACATATATAATATATATATATATATATATATATATATATATATATATATATATATAAAATATATATGCCAATTAAGCTACACTGAATATTCCGCGTTTAATCCTCTCAAGTACTCTTCAATCTTATTCGGGAATTTTGTGGTTGTCTGTCGTTTTTATATACGCACCTTGTATTAAGATTTTAGTTCGCCAATAAGCTTTCTAGTATTCACCGCGCCCTTCCTATCAGCCAATGAATATGCACTTACCGGGTAAAGGCCTATTTGACCACTGGGTGACTTGTTCTTTCATGTGTGCTCTTTTAAGCCTGGATACCTAGTTTTTTGACCTGTATTAAATCACGGTAAGTGTTTTTTATGTTAGTTTATATATATACGCATATATATATATATATATATATATATATATATAAATGTACATATACATACACACATATATACACATATATACATACATATAAGTGTGATAGTTTACGTATATTCATGTTTAATTAATTTATTTATTTGTTTATTTTCTTATTTTTTGTTAGTTTTAAGACTATTTTGTATCACTATCCTGGTGTAAATTTTATCTTGTGAACACAGTTGTTCGCTATTTCTCTTCTACAGTTTAATATATGGTGGGGTTCTTTAAAGTACAGGATAGCAACTTTTTCATGAAGGCATAATCTACATGGGTTGGTTAGGTCTCCACACGTGGTAGATTGTCTTATTATTTTCCATTAGATTTTATTATTTGTTTGCTAGCATTGTTTTCATAGGTGTTTTTATTGTTGAATGTACTTTTGTGGTCATAATATAAAGTTATGAAATCTAAAAAAGTCATACTTACGTATTATTTCTAGTTATCCGGGTAATCTTTCGCAAATATTCTGGCCTGGTAAACTACGCTTTAGGTTAGACATTTATTTTGAAGTTGGCAAAATGTGCGGTGTCTACAGTTGCATTTATCTTGTTCGTTATTAGTATTTTCATTTTTATTTCTAGTATGGTTGTTGTTGTCCGGGGTTGGTTTATTATTATTATTATTATTATTATTATTATTATTATTATTATTATTATTATTATTATTATTATTATTATTTCTGCCAGTGTTAGTTTTATTTTGTTATGGTGTCTACATTTTTTTGTTTATTTTGTGATTGTTTACATTGTTTTTTTATAAATATTTTGTTTTTATGTTCTTTAATTATTATCTCTAAATTTTCGCAGCAGATGTATGATAACTTGAAGGTATTTTCATTGAAAGAGGTTGGTTGCGGAAAGTTTGTTTTCAATAAGATCTAGAAATTTCTTTCCAAGTTTTGTTTTTACATATGATTGTATGGGTCCGTATACCAGATGATAGTTATTTTTCTTCGATTTAAAATTTTTTTATAGTTATTGGTGTTTTGTTGCTTATATTTGATATCGATATTTTTATATCCACTAGGTTGACCTGTTAAATGCATTTTCATCGCTTGAGTAATTGCTGAGTCTACTTACGATCGAGTTAGGAATCTGTTTCATAATTGACTAGCGGGGGGGTAGCTGGCCTTGACCGTGTGTTTGAGGTGTTTGTGGTTTCGGGTAAATAAAAACTCCGGGAGGATGAAATAAAATATGTTGGTAGGTGAGTATGAGGATCGAACCCGGACCCTTGAGGCGAATTTGGAAGTTAGTGTGAAAAAAAAAGTGTCTGATGTCAGCCACTGACCCACCGCATGATACTAATGGACACACCTTTTAATTCATTTAATTACTTAGATTTGGCAGGTGCACATTTTAATTACTTAATGAGCTCAACTTTAATGACTTAATGAGATCAACTTTGACTGCGGGATAGTATCTCATTTACTGCGGGAACACTTTTTTATTTTTATTTCCGAACATGTTGGTAAGGGGGTCCTAATTTAATAGCAATTGCTTGATATATGGAAATATGATTGCTTTCGGACATTTCCGGCGATCGCCACACGTAAAAATCCGACAGATTTAGTGTCGGTTTTATTATATGAAAAAGCCTAATCCACATGCGGTGAGCGACAAATGTTGAATATTTATCTTCCCGAAGTCGAGCAAATTTAATGGACAGGCGAACTGACTTGTTAACTCGGAGATATTACGATTTATATGTGATATCAAAAATTTTAAGAAGTTGCGAGCCGACCGACCGCTTCTCTGAAAAAAAGTCCTTCTTGTACATACACAAAAAACGAACGTGTATACACACATTTTCGCTTATATATATATATATATATATATATATATATATATATATATATATATATATATATATATATATATATATATAGAGAGAGAGAGAGAGAGAGAGATGGTTGGTGATCGGACTTAGGGTTTACGTATATTAGAGTAGCGTTATCTTTTAAGTAGGGTTCATATGTGTTTTTATCTAAGTTGAACGTTACGTCCAGGAAGTGTGTTATTTTAATGTTAGCTGATACGTCTACATTTAGGCCTAATTTTTTCATTTCCTTGTGTATGATTTTCTTAAAGTTATCTCCCTTAGCTTTATTGGAGTTTTTATTATAGCTAGTTCGTCATCTCTATATAGGCTGATATCCGTAGTATAAAATATGCTTGTGAGGATATATAGAATGAATAATCTCACAACATACGATGCCTCTGCAGAATCACTGGCACCCATCGCCAAATCAAACGAATTTGTCATTTTAGTTTTTATCATTGGTTATTGTTATTTATTAGAACTGATTTTCTAGATTGTTTAATGGTGTTGATTTCTTCCGAGGATGTATCAGAATATGCCTCAGCAAATTCTAGGGCAATGTTAAAAAGTTCTTCTGATATCGAGAGATAGAAATCTGTGATGTCAAACTGTATAAAAACATATTTATCTTTGTTTGTACGTTCATACGTTTATATGTTTTAACACACACACACACATACACACATACATATATACATATATATATATATATATATATATATATATATATAAGTTTAGTGGTTAAAGTTAAATTCTGAAAGTTAAAATATAGACACATATATTTGAGTTAGAGCACGGGGGTTAGGATAATTTCCTTAATTCATGGATTTTCAATAATGGTCATGTCATCAGAGGAAATTAAATAAAGTAAGCAAAACGTTCAGCTGTGAAGAGGCACTATTTTGCTTTTATTGAAACTCTATGGAATACGGAAATTAACATACCCCCTTCTATATATTCCTGTTGTCAAACAATAAATACTTAACTCGAATATATGTGTCTATATTTTGATTTTCAGAACGTTACTTTAACCACTAAATTTATATATTGCTCTATTATTTTTTGGCTAGGATCACCCTAAGAGTAAATCTATCAGGATAGTTCCTCTGATTTTTAATCTGTGTCTTATCTCGCTTATATATATATATATATATATATATATATATATATATATATATATGTAGTCTTTGAAGTTTGTAACCTTTAAAACTATTGTAAGAAATTCTCTTCTTCGTTTTTGCCTATGGCAGAATGAAAGAGACACAGAAAAGCAACAAAGGCTCACCTTAAATCCAAGAATAATTTTATTTACAAAAGGGTAAAAAAGGAGTCCATATTGCAAAAGAGTGCCATGTTTAGCTTCTGCAAAATTGCGGGTAATTCTTGCCTTGAAAGGCGAACGTAGTTGTAGTTCTTGCCTTGCAAGGCGAAGGTAGTTTTCTTCTTTTTGAAGATGCTGGTTGAATCGGCCGCTCGTAGAATTGGTTGAGGGTTCCGAAATCCTTCCAGACTGTCGATACGAACAATGCACTTTGCGATCGATGTTCATAAAATAATATGCCCCCTTACGGGCAATGATAATGAAGAAATTATTCCGTAGAACATGTTAGCCTCCGGCTAGTATCCGCATTTAAATAGGCGGAGAAATAAATGGGGTAGAACCCTGCCTTAGTTCATTAGGCACGGAGCGAGATTACGTGCGTCGGCCTTCTCCGACGTCAAGTTGAAATCTGTTTTTTGAAACACAAAATTCCCGCCACTTCTGAATCATCCGCAGCAACTGGACAACGCAATACCATTGGTCGAAATAATCGCGTGATTGTAAATCTAACTCTGTCCAGTAGGGAGGCATTATAAATAGGTACACTATGTGGATCGCGTTTATCATTGCATTCTGAAATGTCTAACACACTGCCAAAGGAAGGAAGAGAAATAAATGGATACTCATTTCTTTCTTTTTTATCGGGAAATAAAGGATTGTCGCCTATTTGGACAAGTTATTACAATGAAATTCTGTCCCAAGGACTTAATATTAACACAATAATAGCAATAAAATTCAATGGGTGTCTGTTGTCAATCTGAACTCATAACGATCTCTCTATGGCAAACAGAGATTTTATTAGTAAGAAGGTATGACTCTACTGAGGAGTCTATAAAAGGAATATACAATTATTAACTTGGTGTTTGGTCCCCACAATCCGGACACACCCAATCTTCAACGGTAACTTGTTGGTCAACCCCGACACAACTAAACGGGTACCACTCATTGCACGAGTCGCAACACACCATAGGTGTTGTTCCGTCGTTGGCGACTGAACATTTGGGGCAAAAGAAGGGGGCCTCCTTCTTCCGCAAATTCTGCTAATGCAGGTTCAGGATTATGTTTTATCTCTAAAGGATAATTATTTTTTAAGGAATGAATTTGGACACACCCGTCTTTCAGCACTGAGGCCGAACGAACCTTATTGTCCTTTCCGACCAATAATTTTACTACCCTACCCAACCCCCAGAAGGGCCGGGCCTTATTAGGAGCTTTGATAAGAACAATCTCACCCTCTGATATTTTAGAGGTTTCATTTTCTGTAATGTGGGTGTCTACTTCTCTAATTGAGAGCAAGTAGTCATTATGCCAAATACGTTTGAATTTACTGACAAATGCATCCCTCATTTCAAGGGAATGTAAGAGCGAATTTCTATTTGGAAGTTCTGGACAAGGTTCCTCTGAACAGCTAAGATTGATAAGCAGGCGGGGATGATATCCTGTCTGCAAAAAATGGTTGGGAGTCAACCCATCAAAGCCTCTATCAGAAGCTGAAATAAACGTTAGTGGCCTATCATTTATGGCCTTTTGAAGATCTGAAAGGGCGGTTAGGAACTCGAAATAACCGACCCTCCTCCTACCCAACAACTTGGAAAGACACTGGTTCACAGTTGTAATTAATCTCTCCCATACTCCACCATGCCATGCAGAGTACATAGGAATTGTATGATGAAAAATAGTAGTGGATTTGAAATATTCTCTAAATTCATCAGACACAAATATGTCTGATAATATAATACCCGACGCTATGAAAGATTTGGCATTGTCGGAATACATATGAGTTGGTACACCAAATAAGTTGGTGAACCTAACGAACGCTAACAAGAAGGATATTGCGCTCATGCCCGGTACCAATTCCAAGTGTATGGCACGTAAACTCATGCAAGTAAACAGTAGGATGTACATTTTGACATCCTCATAATTGTTTTTGACAAAAAAATGTCCAGTAAAATCCACCCCTACACATTTGAAAGGCTGGACAAAATTTACTCAGAAGGCAGTTGAGACCCAGAGGGTGCTTTGCACGGTAGAGAATGAATTCTCTTACATATAACACAGTCACGGAGAACCAATTTCACCGCCTGTCTTCCTTGGGGGATCAAAAAGCCCGATAGCCTCACCTTGCTAAGGGTTGAATTTGCTCCCATATGACAACAATTCTGGTGAGCTTCAATAATGACCAATTTGGTCAGGTGGGTATTTTTTCCTAATAATATAGGAAATTTCACTTCATATGGAAAAACCTCGGAGTTCTGAATACGTCCTTGAGTCCGTATCAGTCCCTCCCTATCTAGGAATAACCCAAGGGCCGTAACTCTTGGTGGAGCAGGCCTATTAGAGGGTTGTTGCAAATAAGCAAGTTCTGTGGGAAACGCTTCCCTTTGTAAATGAGAGAAGAGTAACAATTTAGCTCTCTTGACGGTGTCAGTCTTTCGGTGACGTAATTTATCACCGAATCTCACAACATTTTCTAAGACATTAATAGCCTTAGTTAATGAGGAAAAATCAGATATTTTAATTGGCAAGTTATTCTCGTTAGAAGCAGTTTCATCCGAGAACATACATGTTATCATCTTTCTGTTTACATTGTATAGACAAGGCAAGGGGGACGTGGGCCAGCTGATTTCAACTTGATTAAGCCAGTCTGGTCCGCAGGTCCAAAATTTGAAAAATTGTTTGAACTTAGAGGCAGTAATACCTCTAGTTAAAAGATCAGCTGGATTATCCGACGAAGGAACATATCTAAATTTGGGTTTATCCCATATTTAAGTTTACTGTATTCAATGAACTTATTAATGTCTGACACGCGATTTCCGATTAATGTATTTTTTTCCGCAGCTTTCCCACTCAAAATCCATGACAGGGCTACTTGTGCGTCAGACACGACAAAAAAGGATTTGATATTGATAGGCGCTAGAGCACCCAATACTTGTGGAATAACTTGAAACGCTAGAAATATAGCTAATAATTCCAAAACAGGTGGTGATTTTCCCTTGATGGGTGCCACTTTTGCCTTGGCGAATATCAAGGAACACTGAGCACCTTGTTTCGCATACACGGAAAACCCATAAGCATGTTTAGAAGCATCGCTAAAGCAAATAATTTCAAAAGGGGATTCCGCTAGGAGAGTACATCTAGGAAATTCAAAGTTCCCTATACAATTCAGCTCCTTTGTATGTGCTTGCCACGTGGCCTTAACGTCTTCAGGGATTTGTTGATCCCAAGACAACTCTTTTTTCCACAGTTGACTAATAATGATCTTCCCCTGCACGATGACAGGAAGAAGTAAAGATAATGGATCATATAGACTTGAGACTTGAGATAATATCTTGCGTTTGGTATTGGCATTGCCATCTATTACAGATGGAGCGAGTTTAAGGGTATCCCTTCCAACAGAATATTGATACCCCAGCACCTTTTAAAAGTTGGGGGAAGAAGATGAGATAGTACCGTCTTCCGTCATTTTATTTTGTATGCTCGTGCAATTGAAGTTGTAGGATTGGAGTTCAAACTCCGCTTCTCCGAGTATGTCGCGGACTTTATTATACACATGGGTTAGAGCATCTCGGTCACTATTAGTAGTAACTAAGTTGTCAACATAGAATTTATTGGAAATCGAATGTGAAGTCAATTCGGCTTCATATTGTTGGGCATGATGCTTAAGTATAAAACTTAATATAAAAGGGCTGGCATTGAACCCAAATATAATAGTATTAAAACGGTAGGCGCACAATTTGCCATCTACATTGAGGAAAAAACAAAATCTATTTTAATCCTCAATAGATTTTAACCTGATCTGTAAAAAAGCTTTGCGCAAATCGCCCAAAAGCACATATTTTTCTTTTCTGAAAGCTAGTAGAATATGTAGCAACAATGCAGTCATGTTAACACCCGAATAAGCAGCGTCGTTAATCGAAATGCTACCTTTATGTTTCAACGAACAATTGAAAACAGGGCGGATTTTTGTAGTTATTCCCAGACCTTCTTTAATTACTGGCCGATGGGGAATCCATTTATAATTCTCATAAGTTCCATGGGGAACGGAGAAAGGTTCGAATATTCCGCAGTCTTCGTATTCTTTGAAGACCTGTATATAATCTTTATACAATCCCTTTCCTTCCAGGGACTGGGCCACCTTATGCATTATTCGCAGTGAAGGCACATAATTGGACTCCACCTTGAGAAGCTTGTCATGCTCCCAAGGCAGTTCGACGTAATATTTTCCTTCCTTGAGAACTATAGCCTCTTCGAAGGCAATTATTTTTTCTTTATCAATTGAAGACAACTGGTTGGCATCCTCGATACCTATGGAGTCCAGAGAAAAAAACTTTTCTCCTCCACGTTCAACAGCAGGACCGTCAAAAAAGGTTGCAGCACATCCTCGTAAGATGTTACTGGCTTTAATGCACTATCAATGAAAGATGGCTGACACATAGGGAGTGTTTTAATAACTTGATCGAAGGCTGGCAATTTTTCCACAGCCTTATTATTTTTGTTAAAAAAAATTGACCCCTCACCGAAGGGAATGATATAATAGGGGAGTTTCCAAGCGTAACCTCCCAAGCACTTAATTAAACTGAGATTATGGATTCTAGGAATAAGACCCAGGTCAATTATACCGAGAATGTTTGAACCGTTTAGTTCAAAATAACCAGGGCAAAACTTATACCCTTTTTCAGTTAAATTCGACGTAATCTCATCGAACCTGTTTACGTTAAATTTCAATTTCAAATTTTCAGCAAACAATGCAGAATGATAAAAAGGACGCTGATATCCCAATTTAATAGACACTTCCAGCTCTGAAAGACGTAAGGACTTATTCCCCACGAGGGTATTGACGGACATTTGTACCGTCTTAGGATTTAGATTACGGTTGTGAATCAACCGGTCAAAAATTGTTTTAGAGAAAAAGGATTTTTGGCTACCCGTATCTATCAGACAGAAAAATAAACCGGCTGCCCTTTAACCTTCATAGATATCTTGATTACAGGACTAATACTCTTGTCCTGATCCACCACGAAAGTACTTCCCACAAAGGACTTAGATTCTTTTGGACACATTAAGGAATAATGGTGTTTTAGACCACAATTACTGCAAGGGAAGGGGAACCACTTAACCCCCCTGCAACTGGACTCTGAGTGCTCACCGAGGCACCGGAGACATAATCTTAATTCTTTCGCTCGAATAATTTTAGATTCCGAATTTGGAAATTTAGAACAAACTTTTGTCAGGTGACCATCAACCTGACACAATTTACAAAATTTAATTTTCCCATTTTTGACGAAAGACTTAGAGTTATTATTACTCTGCAATGACTTGATTTGTTTTGGCTCCGAATTCTTCGCCACGAGGGTTCCAGCATTCAACGAACCCGACATGTTTGGCGGGAATTTTTCCCGCCTTGACGCATTCAAAGGCGACGCTATTATTATGTCTATAACGTCAAACGTATACGTTAAAATAGACTTTAAGGAAGGAAACAGTTCACAGGATTTATTCATTATTTCTCTGCGAACACTGTTCGGAAATTTAGCGAACAGAATATTAGCTATTAATCTTCCTGAGGGGGATTTATCTGTAAGAAAATCCGTGCCAAAGGAATTATCCATTTCCGTCAGTTCAAGTTTGACTCCCTGGACGAGGATTCTGATATCCCTGAAAGACGCAAAATGGTCTGGTTGTGGAATAATGCCATCGAATATTTTGTTCATAATTCCTGAAGGATTTAAATATTTTTTCTTCAGACACTCCAAGGCTGCTTCGTAATTCTCGGGAATCACATCAAACCTAGAAATAATATTAAACGCCTCTTCTGATAATTTGGATTTTAGCAATAATAATTTATCTGCACATTTCATGTTCGCAGTACAGAATTGAAATTTCCTTAGGAACCCACGGAACTCAAACTTATTGGGAGTTGGATCCCCACTAAATGGGGGCACTCCAACTCCATTTTCATGAGAACAATATCCCTTGATTTCTCAATCTCCGGCTGGAGCTCAGCCAATCTATCGTGGACTCCCGCTTTAAACATTTCGAAATCTCGACATATATTTAGTCTTTCCTCATCTGGGGACTTGAAAATTAACTGATCTAATAATTCGTCTACTTCAGACAATCGTTTCTCGATGTCGGAAGAAAAATTATTTATACAACGCCCACCTCCTCTCTCGTTCATCCAAAGATGCCGTTATACGAAACCTTTTAGCTTCTATTCGACCAACAAGATTTGAATTTGCCATGTTCGAAGGACACGACACGAGAAAACAAAATGGCCGTTCCCACGTGGGGAAGTAAAATCAAACGGCTCGAAAAGGATTCTCCGACGAGAAGCACTACTATCTGAAGGGGGTTACGTCAACAAAATTGGAAACTCTCAATGAACAAGGAATTTAAACCCATAAGAAGAGTTCAGACTGACATTCGACAACACATTTCAACAATGAATCAATTATAAATTCAAGAATCAATATATATATATTTTTCATACATTATTCAAACGATTACACTTATCGTAAAATATTTGAAAGGTATTTTTTTTACGAATTAAAACTTCAGTTTACAATTTACATGAAATAATATTTATTTTCAATTAATAATTTCCTTTATGGATATCCAAATTTATTTTTTCGTTAAAGCACGTGGTCCTTTAAGGGCAATTACAAATTAATATAAAAATGAATATTAAATATATTATTTTTCTTTACAGGCGACACAATGAAAGGAAAAAAAATCCAAAATAATGTGGGGGGAGGGAAGGAATATCTTTTGAAATAAAAACGGTGTAAGAAATTCTCTTACTCGTTTTTGCCTATGGCAGAATGAAAGAGACACAGAAAAGCAACAAAGGCTCACCTTAAATCCAAGAATAATTTTATTTACAAAAGGGTAAAAAAGGAGTCCATATTACAAAAGAGTGCCCTCTTTAGCTTCTGCAAAATGGCGGGTAGTTCTTAAAAGGCGAAGGTAGTTGTAGTTCTTGCCTTGAAAGGCGAACGTAATTTTCTTCTTGTTGAAGATGCTGGTAGAATCGGCCGCTCGTAGAATTGGTTGAGGGTTCTCGAAATCCTTCCAGACTGTCGATACAAACAATGCACTTTGCGATCGATGTTCATAAAATAATATGCCCCCTTGCGGGCAATGATAATGAAGAAATTATTATTATTATTATTATTATTATTATTATTATTATTATTATTATTATTATTATTATTATTATTATGTTATAAAACATTTTAGCCTCCGGCTAGTATCCGCATTTAAATGAGCGGAGAAATAAATGGGGTAGAACCCTGCCTTAGTTCATTAGGCACGGAGCGAGATTACGTGCGTCGGCCTTCTCCGACGTCAAGTTGAAATCTGTTTTTTGAAACACAAAATTCCCGCCACTTCTGAATCCTCCGCAGCAACTGGACAACGCAATACCATTGGTCGAAATAATCGTGTGATTATAAATCTAACTCTGTCCAGTAGGGAGGCATTATAAATAGGTACACTAGGTGGATCGCGTTTATCATTTTTTCGAGCAACTGCAATGTATGCATGCAACGTATCTTTCGTTTCGTCTTTTACCTTGTCGTGCGCCCCTTAGCTTGATATGCTACTGCAGCATTGTTCTCCGTATTCTATAAATAAAATATTCCTTAACACAACAATAATGATGCAAATATTTCCGTGTTTTTCAGATATATTTGACTCCATTTGGCTTCACCATCAGGTCAGAGATTTTTTAGTGAACTAGATGCTCAAAGCTTCACTATTCACGTCCGATAATCTAAATAACTCATTCGATTTCCTTTAATATATCATACATTTTTTGTTATTGACTTTTCCTATGCTAACAATTGTGCCGAGATTTATTATTGTTTCGATTATTTCAATAAATTCCTATCAACAAAATATTTATATCTTGAATCTATTTGTCTTGGAAACTGTTAATACTTCCATTCTCTTAACTTAGTCCTGTCAAACAACGTATTTTCTAGTTATTATAAGGTTTCAACCGCTTCCCTTATGCTGATTTAGAATCGTCTTCATCGACAATTAAAACCTTTCTTTTAGAATTTAGTAGACTACCTGTGACCCCTTGGGGCAGTATGTTATATACGCTATTGAATTCATGTATGAGCGTGGCACTTACAACGTAAAGAAAATAGGTTTTTTGACATAACAGAAACATTTCTATGAAAGTAGATTAAAATGAAAAAAGAATATAGATAGATTTCTGTGAGTCGTTCTGTTTATTATAATTGATTATTTTTCAAAAATAAATATAGTTATTAAATTATAAGTTGTTGGCTATACTTATACGTAATGTGTACTTAACAGATACCATGATAATTATCATACTAAATTCAAATTTTGATATATCTTGGGTGATTTTACATCGTTCATTTCTGTATTACGTTTAAGTTATTTTAAACCGCACTCTTTCCATGTAACATAATAATTTCGAAATAATAACGTTAATATTTCAGCGTCCCAATTGTTCTTTTGTTTTTTTGTTTATTTTACACTCCATTCTTCCCATGTTAATTAATAATTTCGAAATAATAACCTAAATATTGCAGCGCCCCAATTGTTCTTTTGTTTTTTTTCTCGCGTTTAAATTATCCAAATAAACAATTGTTAATACTGCCTGCTTTTTTTACATCGTTGATTTCTGTATTACGTTTTATTTATTTCTAACCCCACTCTTCCCATGTTAAATAATAATTTCGAAATAATAACGTTAATATTTCAGTGCGCAGGTAATACGTGCATACGCAACCCGATGTCGTAAATCGGAAAGTGGGTTACATACATCGTTACAAGGTCCTTTGGATTTTTAAATCATATAGATTGTTAATCCTCTGTAACATATCGTACTGTATAAACTCCACCAATTTTTGTTTACCTTGGGCAACACTGATCTTTTTTTTAGTGACGGGTAAATAGCTGTATATCACAGAATTGTCTTCGATTTAATCGCGTTCACATGTAAAAATACGCCCTAGCTTATAAACGCACACGATACAAAACCAAATTCAACATCTATAAAGCATATGTCATCCTTGATTAAAATGTAATGTGATTGTTTTTGTAATATTGACATTTATTACGAACTGGACGGGATACACGGCGTTTCCCGGGTGTTGCGAGGTGTAAAAGAAAAAGTGTTTATAGGGGGGTCCTACCTGTGACGAGCCCGGCGGAAAAGAAAGTGAAAGAAAACGTGACATTTTACCGCTAAGCTACGAAGCAATAGGAAGTGAAAAGCGTTCAAATTTAGCAATATCAACCAAAAAGTTGACTTGCTAGCAGGTGCAGAAACGAATGTTGGCTGAAGGCCACTTCAGTTTTCCGCTGTTTCATTTATTTATTTCCCCTCGGTGTTGGGGAAAATTCAACTCCCCGCAAAAACGGAGTGTCAAAATGAATAGCAATTATTTTATGTGAGAATTTTTCCCACACTGATCACAGCTAATTGCTTTCTGCATATTTCGACACGAAATGACAGGAAGCTACTTGCGCTTGCGATTAATTTCGCTATTATACGAAAAAGGCGAACAAACACGCGAAAGGAAGAAATAGCGTGAAATTCATAAAAGTCTATAAAAATAAATCTTGAGATTACATCCCTTCGTAAATCGTAGATATTATAATCTGTAGAGTATATAAAAGTTCTAAAACATAATAATCCCCCCTCTAGATACCCCCGGTGAAAAAAGCTTTTGCTGGACATACAAAAACGCGCACCTTCGTTCTCTTATATATATATATATATATATATATATAGAGAGAGAGAGAGAGAGAGAGAAAGAGAGAGAGAGATTAGCGGGGGGTACCCGGCGTTGCCCGGGTGTTTGGAGGTGTGTGTGGTTTTAGGTAAATCAAAACACACGGTGTTTGTGTCGGGGGTGGGGGTTAAAATAAAAAAAAAATTGGCAGGTAAGTATGAAGGATCGAACCCGAATCCTTGAGTCGAAGACGGAAATTAAAGTGTGAAAAAAATGTGACGTTAACCACTGGGCCACCACGAAAAAGTTACGGGAATATGTTTGAATTTATTTACCTATTAAAACTTGGAAGGTGTCCGTATTTAATGAGGTAAATTTGACTGCGGGCAGTATTTTATTTACTGCGGGGCTGGATTTTTTTTTGTTTCCCCAAGATATTCTGGGGGAAAACAGCTCCCTATAAGACGGTGATTGTCCAAATTGAATAGCAATTGTCTGATATAAGGAACCCCCCACTGATCAAAGCTGATTGCTTTCGGACGTTTCCGGAAAAATTGCGCCAGACATAGTTTCGATTTATTATATGACAAAGCTTAATGCACATGCGCCGATCGAAACATTTTGAATACTTATCTTTTCAAAGTAATTGTCCGTATTTTTTTATGTACGGTCTCCCCAAGATACACAAAGACGGTATTCCACTCAGACCCGTAGTGAGCTGCCGAGGCTCAGCATGCAACCCACTGAGCAGGTACCTTGTGGATATAATAAACCCATTAGCAGGCAAGTCAGCAACACATGTAAAGAATTCTGCCCACTTCACGGAACTGATCAAGGAAGCACCCATCAGTACAAACCAAATGGTAAGCCTAGATGTGGTTAGCCTGTTCACTAAAGTCCCAACTAGTGAGGCACTAGCATTAATTCAAGACAAACTAGCTACGGACCTCTCCATAGAAGAGCGCACATGTGTACCATTGCCAAACTTAATAGAAATGCTGATATTCTGCATAGAAATAACCTACTTCAGAATGGGTACTGACCTATATCGACAAGAGGAGGGACTAGCTATGGGCTCGCCATTATCACCAGTGATGGCGAACATATACATGGACTACTTCGAAGACATAGCCTTAGGTTCAGCTCCCTTAAAGCCCACAATGTGGCTAAGATACGTTGATGACACCTTCATACTCTGGCCCAATCAGGAAGACATCCAGGCTCTCCTAGACCATGTTAACTCAATAAGATCATCGATACAGTTCACAATGGAGAAAGAAAAAGATAACCAACTGGCCTTCCTTGATATACTCATATCACGCACAGAGCATGGGTTTAAGACATCCGTATATCGCAAGCCTACCTTCACCGGACAATACCTAAACTTCAACTCCCATCACCCTTACAGTATCAAACATGGAATCGCACGCTGCTTACAACATCGAGCAGAGACAATAAGACACCATTTCATACCACCAAGAAATGGTCAGATTGAAGAATACCCTCCGTCGTAACAACTACCCCGATAGCATACTATCCACCAGACGTGTTAATAGTATAAGAGAGGAGAATGACACCCAAAAACCTCCAACGGTCTGCCTACCATACATACGAGGCATCTCCAAAAAGATTCAGAGAATATGTGCCACCTATAACATCAGGACGGTATTCAAAAGCGAGTCAACACTCAGACGACCCCTGGTACGAGTGAAGCCCCGCATGGATGAGAACATGACCAAAAACTGCATATACTCCATCCCATGCAGTTGCAGAAAGGTTTACAAGTGTGAAACATGCCGCCCCCTTAAAGTAAGGGTGGAACGACACCGAAAATCGGTAACTAAAGGGGAGACGGAAAATTGGGCATAGCTAACCATGTCTGGATGGAGAGGGGGGATCATCGCCCCCTATGGAATGAAGTAAAAATAATAAACAGAGAGACCCACTGGAAAGTGAGAAAACTCAAAGAAACAGCTCATATAACAACCTACTAAGCAAACCAAGCATAGAGCTGAATGATATTTGGACACCTCTGATAGAGAGAGACAACCTTGAATAACAACATAGGTTTAACATTAACAAAAACCAACTAAGAATTGTCCTAGTGACATATGGCCGAGTGGTCCTAGACGTTGTATCAAAGTTTACAGTTACCCAAATCCTGAACGAAGGCAGTGAAAAAGTAACATTGAAAAACAGAGAATCAGCAACTGTGTCCCAAAACCTAGCTGGAGTCCGAACACGGTACCCCCGTAATAATAATAAAGGGTTGGGTTCGAGACTCCTCACAAACCGTTCACCTGACCAAGGCCGGAGGGCAAAACGGCCAAAACGTTGTGACAATAACAACCAAGATGAGGAAGTCAGTCCGACAATCTCAATCAATTATCTTTTCAAAGTTGAGCAAATTAAATAGATAGGCGGATCCCGTTGTTAGCCCGTAGATATTATCATTTAGATGTGATATAAAAAGTTTTAAGAAGTGAGTCGACCGATCGCTTCTCTGAAAGAAGACCTTTCTCGGACATACACAAAAAGCATACATACATACATTTTCGCTTTTATATTTATAGATGATCATTCTTGAATTTTCATATTATTTCTCAGAATCAAACTAATTTGTTGTGATCCACTTGTCATACGAATATGCACAAAATGCACTTTTTAATGTTTACATTAATATACAAATGCATACACAAATCTATAGTACTTTGTTTTAGTCCTATATATAAATGTTTTTAGGTTCTTTTTAATAATTTATTTTATATCCTAAGGATCAATTAATAATTTTAACAACATATTCATATTTATTATTTTTCTTTTGACATTTGCTAAAATAACGCAAATATTATTAATATGAACATTAATTAATATAGCTTATTTCATTTTATAAACTATTATATGAAGTTGGTTGTGGATCTTTCTATGTAATTATAAAACTTAAACGACCTTGTTACGCGTTTTGTAACCCAACAACCGGTTTACGACTTCCGGTTGCGCATATATTCATAAACAAATCATCAACGCGACAATAAAACGGTATGTTTTATTATGTACGTTCTCGGCGTCCCCGTTGTTTTTTTTTTTTTCGAATTTAAGTTATGCAAATACACAATTGTTAATAGTTTCTGCATTTTTCCCTCGTTTATTTCCGCATTACGTCTAAGTTATTTTAACATACCTTTCTTACAAATAAATCTACTTGACGAATACGAATAATGCGGTAATAGACTAGAACATGGATTTGAAACCATAAAACCATTTTACAACGGCGATTTACACACCACATTCATTTCTTTTTACTTTTTCATGATTTTTACTACACCTTTATAAACAAACATTCAAGGATTTTCATGTACTCTACCAACACAAATACATAACCCGAATTTTTATTTTTTAATTTGCGGTACAAATAAAGAATCAACGCGACAATAAAAAAGTATTGTTGTACTGTGTACGTTTTCAGGCTCCCAATTGTTTTTTTTCGCGTTTAAATTAAAAGCTATATCAAAATTTTAATTTTACTTTATGTATTATGGTATCTGTTCAGTACACATTTACCTATAAGTATCGCACACCACTTATAATTCAATGCCTGTAAGTTTTTCTTTCTAAAAATAAACAATTATAAACAGAACAACTCATGGATATCTAGCAATATTCTTTTTTTCATTTTAATATACATTCATAGAAATGTTTCTGTTATGCCACAAAAAAACTTCTTTCGTACCAAATGTCACGCTCATACATTTATTCCATAGCTAATATTACATACTGACCCAACGGGTCACGAGTAGACAAGTTAGTCTATAAAATTACCACAGAAAATAGAAATTGTCACATATTCAACAAAAATATAAACATCACTATGCCAATGCTATCTTGGACTGACTACATAATGAAAACTCCCTACTTAGTTCTAAACGCATGTTATGCGAAATCCATACCAAAACTATATAATATGCATGCATTCCCCACTTGAATGGGCATATCTGAGTTCGATAGAAGAAACATTCCAAAACCATATCATGCGCTTCATTACTGACGATAGATTATACGATCACATCAGTATAACTGCCTTGCAGTAAACTCACTGGAACCCCATTGAATGTAGTCTGTCTTCAAAAGTAAAGTCCTAAGTTTACTTGATCATAGTAAGTGTTCCATTGTGGGACTGTTCAAAATCTGTGTAAAGGGCATTATAAAAAAAAAAGATCTGGCGAATAGTTGACGGAAGAAGAGATGGAAAGATAACGTATATAATTCTTGTTTATTATACTTGTACTTGTACTTGTACTTGAAACGACATTCACCCTGGAGGAGTTGAGTCGGCTTCATGAAGATGCATATCTCGTATCGCTGCGGCTCAAGCCCGGCGATCGGAGGAAAGATCCCGAGTGAGCAACAGCCAGCCACGTCTCCAACGAGGCAGGCCATAGATGAGCGGGCCCGAAATATGTTTATTATACTGTACTCGAAAGAATTATAACACCTTGGCCTACAACACATATGCGACAGCTTTATATTGGCTTTAATAGCCAGCGAGCATGCGTTCAGTCAGAAAAAAGGTTGTTTTTGAACGGAAGAAGGCACTTGATCCAGCTGCTCCCTAAACTTATAAACATAAATAAAACTCAATCAAGCGGCTGTTATGTAATCGGGACTCTCTTTGATGGGCATCAGTCTCATTCATTCGTTTATATGACTTTTTACATTTAATTCAGTTTTTTGTTAGAATAACCGAACTAAAAAAAAAAAGAAGCAAAACCCATGACCCCAAATTCATGAAATATGACGGATAGTGACCCATGGTAATAGGAAACGTAAAATACGTATTTCTAAAATGAACTTAAAATGGTTCATAGCAAAACGAGTCATTTACTCTTTTATTCATTCTTCAGGATTGTCTGATATATTTTTGTTACAAAAGAGACACAACTTAGCAAGTCCCGGAAGCCACTCGAAGATAAGGGTTAATGAGTATATAGTAGTCAATGGAAACACTGTAGTAATCTGTAGTAGTGGAAATTTGATATATTGAATTATTCAAGGGGATTGCTCAATAAGCACCTGTTTACATTAGACTTGAAGACGGCCATATTGTAGTCAGTTGCAAAACACGAATATGAAACAGAGTTTCACATGCGTGCAGGTCTAAAAAAGAACCTTTGTTCATGGAATATACGTTTAGGTTTAGGCACAGATGAAAAGTAAGGGAAATTATTGACCAGTGTTTTCTGGGAAAGTCAGGATACAGGGGAACATAGATTGCAGCTCAGACGAGCACTTGCTATAAAAAATAACGACAAAGATTAGAGATGTTTGCAACGTCTCTTCTATTGGAAAGAGGGTGCAGGGAAGAGAAAAGGGCACCCCTCATATGGGTACGAATCTATTTTGAACTCTCTCAAGGCAGGATAAAGTATTTCCAGCATTATACCCAGATGTGGCAACAGTACGTTATCGTTGGACGTACCTAACTTTTATATAGGTAGAGAATTGCATTAACACGTGTGATATCTACTGGAGCGGTAGAATTATTCCACCATTTTCCCAGCAACCCTGGCAGCGGATTCGATGAACGTTTTCTATACAAGACCAGGAGTAAAGGTCAACCCCAGAAACATGTCAAAACGTGGAACCTCCCCAAAAAGGGAGTCATTCATTTCAATTGATGCCAGATGAGGATCAGAACAGACGCACATATCGCTTACTTCATATACATATTATGAATGACTGCTGCATTATGGCAGAAGAAATGCGACCAGGTGTCAGAGTTGTTTTCGCAAATTTTCGACTATGTTTCAATTAATGATTCCAGCATTTTACATGCTCATATAAGAGGAAATAATTACTATGAGATTATTTTTATTAATCAAAAGCACCTGTAGTGCGCGATCTTTCAAATGCAACCCCGGATCATTCGCGACACACATTGGGGTCATTTTCTGAATAAGTTGAGCACATGTAAATTAGAAACCACAAGTAATTGATAACTGTCATTTGTCATATATTGCTGATACACATAAACACTTGCACATGCAAGATTTCAGTAGCGCAAAGCAATACTTATTTAACATCACTCGACGATGAGGTGTTTTACTTAAGTATTTTTGCAAAGTAAACTTGTTTCTGTTGAAGTAGGCACTCTCATACAGTCGAATACACCAACTTCGATGAACGCAAATAGTCCGCCTATAAATGCGGAAGCATGCAAGACGTGAATCTAGCAAAATAACAGTGTAAGGTATTAAGAGGAGATAAGCTGTTAAAGCCACATTGATCTCATGGTGGTTTAGTGCATCTAATTATTATGATTTCATGTCAGATTTTAAGTACAACATTAAATGTACAGAAACATCACACGAGCGTGACAATCGAAAACTAGAGAGCTGGGTAACCTGAAAGCACTTAATTCTGTGAAGTCTCTAATCTGATCCAATAATTCAGTGTCGATCGCACGAAAAATCAAGTCGCATTGATGCCACCGATAATACACGGATCGACCCGATCGATTATATACATCTTGAAAATCAATCTTTCTTTAGTTATCTCCGAGAACCACAAGTATAAAAAATCAATATGCAGAGATTAAATAGAAAGATTTTCGGTTGCATTATTAATGAGGGTATTAATTCTTAATGAAGACATTTGGCAATTATACATGCTGGTTTCAAAGTCATCTGGAATCAAACAAACTTGTGCTTAATTCAGTCAATTTAATTTAAAGATTCGGTCAAAATAAAATAAAAACACAAGAAAGAAAAATACGAATAATGCGGTAATAGACTAGAACATGGATTTGAATCCGTAAATCACTTTCATTGACACCGTCACGAAAGATAAGTGATTGTATGAAGAACTTATTTTTATGGCAGATTATGCATCGACATGATGTGCGTTATATTTTACGAAGTTTTATTCATTGTATGTATATGCCACGTGAGGCTGGGATCTTGGTCGAGGCAGAAATCATCAAACGTCCAGTTTTCAGTTATATATATATATATATATATATATATATATATATATATATATATATATATATATATATATATACTATTAGTTATATAATATCATTATAAATAATAAATGATAATTAAACACAATTCAGATTCAAATAAATGGGGAAGGCCGATGTGCAAAAACCCGTTGATAGGGTGGCCTCGAAATAGTTCGTATTCTCTTCTGACGACACTTAATTTTCTGTATACCGGAATAGATTATCCCACAAAAAAACGATACCTTTTATTATATACAAGTCTACAGGTAGATGTAGGCTCTAAAATGGCGCGAATTCTCTCCTGATGAAATAACATTATCTGAAGATCAGAATGAAGTACTCCACGGGTTAAAACATTTGATAAAGTTGATTATATACATGTCTGCAAGATTAACTGTTTTATTAAAAAAATATTATCGTCTGTTAGTCGCTATCTTTATTGCGAGTTTCTGATACCGTTCCGGTGGCAAATATATTTTTATATAGACATGGTTAGTCCGTTGGATTTTAGAAATAGATTGAATGGCGACGGGGATTATACCAGCGACACTTGAAAATACAGAGGACGTTAGGAAAGACCAATTGAATTTGTCAGGCCAGCAATGTAGAGTTTATAAAAATATGCACAACAATACAAGTAACTGCCGTCAACATCCACCGGAAAAGATGGATGATGGTGGATAAAAATTGAACTGTTGGAAAATGACAAAGACTGAACAACGAATGATGAGAAAAAAACACCTAGGCCATATTTATGCATCTGTGGATTGAAATTTAATCCCTGAAAACAATAAACATTCGCCAAAATAAAATGGGATGTGCTACTTATATAATACCTCATACATAGCGCTCTGTTATAACGGATTAGATGGCGGAAATTTCAGGACAGAACGCAAACCACAGTGTCGAAGATATCGAAGCAATTGGGCCAGTGTGTGAGATAAAACAATTTAGAATTTCCACCAGCAAATATGATCAACGATTTGAAGTATGCGGTTGCATTATATACAAAAGTTGTCTTGCATTGAATAGTTAAAAGGAATTACAAAAATACCAGCCATCGCATCCTTTGTAGTTAATTAGGTTCCTTGTTTATGCATATCCGTTTCTTTTAAGAACCAGTTTTTAAAGAGTTCGACTTTCGCCTAAGACCATTTCTGCAGACATATATGCAACACTTTAAACCTGTTGAAAGTTGTTACTGCAAGACTGAGAGAAATGTTATGGTACCCCCCACCAACATCACCAAATGCTATATAAGGTTATTAGAAAAATACTCGCCTAAGATTGGGTAAAACCAATTCTCTTGAACAGAACATCATTTAATGACCACTTACAAACATTAAACTCAATATATAATGATACTTAACCTTATGTCTAAAATTTTTATTCCATCCCAGTTTTTATTAATATCTATTATATAATAAATAAACATTTGTTGTTAAATTATTCATTTGTTTTATATAACAAATATATATTTAATTCGTTTAGTCATTTATATTTTTATGAAATATACTTACTAACATATTTCATTTTAATTTTTTATTTAATGCTTTTTTTAAGTATGTGAGACAATGCCGTTGACTTCCGAATGTCACTTGAGACTCGGCGTTGATCGAGGCAGAAGATACTGAAATACTTAAAGGTCAAGTTTTGAATATATATATATATATATATATATATATATATATATATATATATATATATATATATATACAGTGATGATCATATTTATTGGCACGGTAAAATAAAAGTTACATTTTGTCTAATAAATTCTAAAAAAGGGATTAAATTAAAGAAAATAACAAAGTATATTATGTATTTTTAACTGGCCTTTCCGATGCAGCAATCGGATTTTAGAAAAAATAAATAACAAAAGAACAACAAACATAATTGCAAAAACCCTTGTTCAAAATGATTGGCATGGCTTTGTTTTTCTTTTAGTATCAGTATAATATCAATCAATTTCCGGTTTACGTGGTTTCTGAACTTTTTTATAGCCATATTATGCTTGTTTAACGCTAATTCAGTGAATAATTTTTTTCAGATAATTTTTAGATAGCGATTTATTTAAACTATTATAAGTGCCTAAATTATAATTTTCAATCGCCATGGTTAAAACTAAGGAACACAGCGAAGACGTCAGGAAGCTTGTTGTAGCATGCCATACCAATGGGGAGGGCTATGATAAGATTTCAAAGAAGCTAAACCTTCCCAAATCCACTGTTAGAGCCATAATAAACAAGTTCAAATCGCAAGGCCACGTTATGAGTTCAGAGGGTAGAGGGAGAAAAAAGGATTCTTTCCCCAAGAGATGAACGGAAAATTGTTCGACAAGTAAAACAAAACCCAAGGATCTCTGTTGGGGAGATTGTTGATGAACAGAGCACCTCTGGAGTGAATGTATCTCGACATACAGTTGGTAGAGTTTTGAAGAGAGCTGGTTTAAAAGCATGTCGTCCGAGAAAGATTCCCTTATTGAAGCCTATGCACCTGAAATCAAGGCTAGCCTTTGCAAAACGTCATATTGATAAAGATGTTGCATTCTGGAAACGTGTTCTATGAACTGACGAAAGGAAAATAGAGTTATTTGGCCATAATAAAGTGTCTTATATTTACAGAAAATCTGGCGAAGCTTTCCTGCCTAAGTACACCATACCCACAGTGAAGCACGGTGGAGGCAGTTTGATGTTTTGGGGATCCTTTGCTGCCTCTGGACCAGGGCGACTTGTTAAGGTCACAGGTAGCATAAAAAAGGAAGATTATGTTAACATATTGGATGAAAACCTGAAAGACTCTGCTAAAGAGCTCTCACTTGGTCGTCGTTGGTGGTTCATGCAAGATAATGACCCAAAGCATTCGGCTAAACTGACTAAGAAATGGCTTGAGGACAATCATATTAATGTTTTGGAGTGGCCATCACAAAGCCCAGACCTTAATCCAATTGAAAATTTATGGAGAACATTAAAATTGAGGGTAATGCAAAGGAAGCCGAAGAATCTTATTCAATTGGAGGATTATTGTCAGGAAGAGTGGGCTAAAATTACTACTGAAGAGTGCAACAACTTGGTTGTAAACTATGAAAAGCGACTGAGGAATGTAATCAAGGCTAAAGGCTATACAATTGATTATTAAATAAATCGTGCCAATAATTTTGAACAAGGGTTTTTTGCAATTATGTTTGTTGTTCCTTTGTTATTTATTTTTTCTAAAATCCGATTGCTGCATCGGAAAGGCCAGTTAAAAATACATAATATACTTTGTTATTTTCTTTAATTTAATCCCTTTTTTAGAATTTATTAGACAAAATTTAACTTTTATTTTACCGTGCCAATAAATATGATCATCACTGTATATATATATATATATATATATATATATATATATATATATATATATATATATATATATATATATATATACACACACACATATATATATATATATTAAAAATTACAGTTAAATTTACCAAAATGATCCAAGATGGTAAAATTAAAGTATATTATAAATATTAAAGAATTACTGTTTATAAAGTTATCTGAGCCAGATGTAAAAGCTCGATAAAACCAAATAGGAGATAGAGCTTATAATACGAGCTAACAGTTTATAAACGATGTTAAAAAACACTCTGAAATGAGTTAAAACATATTTAATCTGAAAAGGAAACACTTTGCAATGTGATTTTAACATGTTTTATTAACTGTTTGCTCCTATATATATATATATATATATATATATATATATATATATATATATATATATATATATATTGACAAACACACAGTGTTTACCGATGTATTTGAAAAATCAAGATGGCGGCATGCTCGCTGTTCTCCACGGTAAGTTTTGGAAAACGAGTTTAAACCAAAAATTTTACAAAATAATGTTAGAAACTAACTAAATATATGTTACCGTGACATAGGCGGACATATATTCGGTGGGTTTCAAACAGTATTTCGTATAATTTATTTGTAAACATTTTCACAAACTTACCGTGTTCAACGGCACCATTTTTCTTTGTAAAATATATCGATAAACACCGTATGATTTTCGAAGCGATTACACGTTTTAAAGTGAATGAAACCAGTAAATAGTCTTCAGATAGGTAGAAGAGTAATTATCTTGTATTTGATAGCATTTATTTGCTATATATTAGTATTTTGACCGCATCTACGAATACATGTGTGTAGTAACACACACCCAATAACTATGATATTGAATTTCAAATATGTCGGTTCAAATACCAGATAAGAACAGAATTTATTGTTTCAAATACCAGACAAGCACATATTTTTTTTATTTAAATACCAGACAATAACATATTTTGTTGGTCAAAATACATGTATTTATTTATTTAAAATTTATTTCGACTGGTTAAAGAACATTCATCGAGTGGTTTTCTTTTTGTTCTGGCTTACTATGATACTGTTTGTTGTTGGAGACCAGAATGTTAATGTCTGCATCGGTGTATAGGCGATTGATCATGCCCAAAATTGTTAAAATAATTGAAAATCCACAGTTTATTAAGCGCTATGATACTCAATTTCAAAATATTACTTTTAAAAGGCAAAATTAATGCTTACCGATTTCCTGCTTCGTTGTTTTTCCAAAACAAATGTCAGTAGGATTGTCTTGCTTTTCCAATAATTATCCATTGTTCTCCTTAGCTTCTAACATTAAGTAGTTTCAGTCCTTATTTCGAGAGATTTCGATAAAAATAATTTAATTACATTTAAAACGAAAAAAAGTGATCCTATTTTTACTGAAACTGAACGTCATTCAATATTACGAAATAAAATTTGAATGCTGTAAACTAGTGTAACTCTAGCGTCTGAAAAAAATTAATTAAACCATAAAAATACACATGCTAATTTACTAAAAACAGCACTTAATTTCAGGAATATCGAAATTTATTTACGCGAGAAATTGTGATAACAACTGTGACGTGAGAAGAAAACGAAACCCAGTGGAAAGATCTCATGTTTGTGAAAGTCAGGATATCAACACTTTGTAATTCATTGCAAAATGCTAGAGATTGTTCTAATTAGAGGACATAAGAATTATCAAGTAACTGGTGTGACCAGATCTGGCTGTGTGAAGATACTGATATTCTGAACGAAACATTGACGCTATCTTCTTTTCAAAATACAATCATATTTTGTAAAACCATTAATATAAAAATAGGAATATTTCCTATAAAAATTAACCACATTAAATATCATAAAGACTTGCATAATATACTAAAGATTATAATAAAATTGTGGGCATTCAACAGGGGACTCATTCCTATGTAATATATTGATGTTGGTATTCTGCAGATGGGGACGCTCTGATATTATTCGGACTGTTTCGTTAAACTAATTTTAATTCGTAATTGTATTTCTAGTGTAAACTGCCTTGAAGAGTAAACTTTCAACTTCCAGAAAAAGTTCAACTTTTGACTATTATACCAAATATATAAATACAATTCTTTTATTATCTGATCTCCAAACGTCGGATCCCGTAGCGCAGTGGATAGAGACGTTGAAGCTTTACAGTTCCAGGTGAGCATTACCTGAAGATAGCTGTTTCAATCCTATCCAAAGCCGCCCACAGGATCCGTTGGCCAAAATGTGGCGAGACGACAACAACTATGGAAGGCTGTAATTACTGAAAATACAGTTGAAGATTCAGCATATCTCTCGTCTTTATTTCATAGTGCAATCAACACGGTGCAAAACCTCGTATACTATCTTTCAAAAGAAAATTTAGTTAACGAACCTGGAAACATAACATTTACTCTTTTTTTTTCTATCGCTTAACCATAACATTTTACCATATCTTCTTATCCTAACTCCTGGCTAAAAACCTAATTCGCTTAACTTGTCTTTAACTAAAACATATGTACTGATTTTTTCTCCATAACCCTTAGGTTTAAACTAAGGTCCAATTATCAGTACAGCTAATGCATTAACAAGATCATACTGAAGTCTCAGTACTCTATTCCGTATAGATACTTAGCCTAACTAGAAATTTTTACGGTGTAGATACTCTTTCTCGTTGGCATGAAACCAGAGTATTCCGCGATAAATGAAGTTTATGATTTACGTAATATATAAAAACAACGGCCATTTTAAATCATTCCGATGAAGATAATTATCTTGTCGCATACATGAGTGCAAAAATATTATTTTAGGTCATATGTTCTCGGAATATAAGCGTTAATCCTTTTCGATGATAGCTATGCACACAAGATTTCCGAAATCGCTGTCAAGCCGCCCAGCGTTTTCTGGTTTTAAAATACTCTTAAGTCGGATATTTTAGTTTAAGCAAACTTCGCGTATATGCGTATAGAAACAGTTATCTACTGGTTATTATGTTGTACCTAATATACAATAGTGAGTTTTGAGTTTAAAAAATATTTATGTGTCGTTAGGTAGAATCAAAATCAAAAGATTAAGCGTTATTGGATACCATCTGCTAGGAGATATATACACACACACATTTTTATATACACATATATATATAATTCCTTTTCGATGATGGAAGCTACGCTATATATATATATATATATATATATATATATATATATATATATACAAATGTTGCACAAACTTACACATATGAATGCATATTTGCGCATACATAGAAAAGAACCCTAAGTCAACTTTCTTCTTCCACGTACAGATTTTTCGATTTAGATTTCTTGGCAGTAATTTTTAACGGTTAGAACCTAAATCGAATTCATCTTACATGTCCGGAGGCCCTAGACATCAAATATGTAGGCGGAAAAATAAATTAAAAAATGTGTACTCTCGCGCGCACCCAAACAAGGTCATTGTATATCTTACACACACACACACACACATACATATATATATATATATATATATATATATATATATATATATATATATATATATATAAATGTTAAATGTCCACGTATGCTTCGAGAATAGAAATAGCAAGGTTATGAGGGTTTTTTGAAGCATGAAACAATTTTGTATATTTTTTAATATTTTAATTTTTAATATTTCAACTGGTCTTGCTCTCTTGGTCACAAAAAATATTATAATGAAAACGAAAGACGTTTAAAAAACCCTGAAAACTCATACTATGGGCAGCTTCAGTCCTTGCAAGAATGTTCGATAGAGTTTACGTGAACCATTTCGGCGTTTGTGGGAGAAGAATATTATAGTTTCTTTTAAAATTTTTGCAGCGTATTATTATCGTTTATGTCAAATGGCAAAAAAGAGACGCGATTGATTTCAGTATGTTTAACAAATGGTTATTATCTGAAACAGATTATGTTATTAATAATTACCATAATGATATTAGTAATAGTAGAAACGAAAATATTAATAGATAAATATTGTAAAGTATTAATAATAATAATAATAATAATAATAATAATATAGAAAGAGGTTGAGAGTGAGAAGAGAGAAAAAGAGAGAGAACGAGAAAGAGATTTGGTGAGGTGTGTCAAAGAAATAATTTCTGCATTAATAAATACATCTATTCTTAGAGTTTCCAAATTCATTAGAATGTTTTACGCTAATATACAATGCTTTCTTTGCACGTATTACAACGGTGACTACATTGTTTAAGTATGAGAGCTGTTCAAAATTAAAGCCTCCTATTTTAAGGAAAAATAGAAAGAATTACGAAGACCAGATTAATGAAAACATTTTCTGCTCCATAATCTTTTCAACATAGTTGACACCATTTTCAATGCAGTTGCAAGGAATTTATTGACGTGTATCTGCTTATGGTGCACGTCCATGACAGTTGTTAATTTCTTATAGTCTCACACCGTCAACAGAAGAAATGAAACTTTCAGGTCATAGATGAATAAGTCACTCATCGTACCAATGAAAAGTTTGAATCTTTTATGAACTATAAGAGTAAAATAAAAACAGAAGGCATTATTTGGGAACATCCTTCGTATATTATGGGATCTGGCAAACCTAATTAACGACATTTTTAAGATAATCTATAACATATTGTCGCATCTCCTGACGGTACATTTATTAAGGAAGAGACACTTTCATTCGTGGCCGGTTTCTAAGCATTCTTTTTAGCCTTTCTGTATTTTTTTTTCTGTTTTGCCCGTTGTTTTGGGATGAACATTGCTTTAAGTAAATAACAAAGAAATAAACAGCTATTTTTTATTGTAGCCTCCCTTTTAAAATTTTACCTTGTCACGTGACTTTGTTGTCGCTTCGGCTTCAGGTTTCTCTTCGTTGTGCTGTTTACCGTTGAATTCTAGGTGATAGAATTGCCCTGGTTCTAAACCAGCAAGCCTCTTCTGCTATGCAGAGATACTCGGCGTTGTCCGAATCCGCATGCTGTTCTGTTTGGACACACCTGCTATACTAAGTGTATTGAGCACTTTTTTAAATATTAGGTCGGTGCAAAAATAATGTCGTTTCTATAGGAATAATATATATATATATATATATATATATATATATATATATATATACATATATATATATATACGTACAGAAACGGCATTATTTTTGCACGCCCCAATATATGTAAATACAATAATAGGCAATGCCGATTCCTTCACAACAATTTTAAAAATAACAGATACGATATTCCCAGGGTATTGAGCACTTTTTGATGACTATATCCAAGTTATAGCGAATGTATGTTATGCTGTCTCAGTCTGGAAAGATTTCTGTATGCAGTTTGTGTAAGGGTTGTGTTAGTTTACTGTCCGTAATTTTTTTTCTTTATCAAAAAGATATTAAAAAATAAAACAAATTTTAATAGTTTAATTGTTAAAAATAAAATATAATTATGAGTGATGTTAGTATATCCTTCCCTGCTTATTTAACTTTTAAACATGTCATGTATGTTAGAAAACGGATCTATTTTCTGCCTTCTATTTTCATGAATTGTAGCTTGTTATTATTTTGATTTTATATTTTGGTGAGTGTGCTCTGCGTGGCTAATACTGTTTCATGTTTATCTTTCTCTCCTCGCTTCAACATAATTTATTTACTTTTGTTTAATTTTTTTAACTAGTTTATAAAACGTCCGCAAAAATGAATTTGTTGTGGTCTCCGATGCTCAGGTCACTAATCGGCCTCTGACTTCATCGAACTGTTTCCCGTAATCGTCTACCGGGAACTTTCTCATAATTTATTAGCATTTCAAGTTTTGTGTTGATTCTGCTGAAAGCAAAAGGTAAACTCGCAAGCACCTCGAGAAGAAAATCAGGGGTTTGTAACTACGAAAAGTTAATTTCACAAAAGTTGCAGATTTTTTACATATGTACATCGTTCAGTTCATCAACACATTTTAAGTCTCAAAAATCTCATTCTTCGCCCGCTGGATGGCTTGTCAGGATAGATAGAGAGGGGGCGGTCGGGCGTTTTTTCTGGGGAGCTTAATTCTTCTCGGGATTTTCGGCACAATCTGCTCCTAACCGTTTGGGCGTTTGTTTAAATATTCAGGGACAGGTTGGGGTCCGGCAGTTAGTCAGAAAAACCGAAATTCAACACGTTACGAGGGGAATTCCCCAGCAATTTTGCATGTGTGCAATTCAGCAACCCGTTCGCAGTTCTGAAATCTAAGATAAAAAATGAAATCCTTTTAACACGTCCCCATTCAGAAGCTATAGTCTGAACATGTGTTCTCCAGGCCAATAGTACAAATCTCGTAAAACAATACAATTCATGTCTGTTTTACTCCAAGTTCTTTTGATCGGTCACTCGCAACTTCCCAGGATTCAATTTACGCTCAGCAGACAATCTCAGCATATTTAGGGCGTCTCAACATGCTCAATGGGGAGCAAATCGCTCCCTCAAAACAGTGACCTCACATATTGTTTATGTGACGTTAATTTGGGTGTTTTTTCTGTCTTCGTGACTCACGCTTTCCTAAATCTGAATGATAAACTATTGTACCTGCTGACGCAAGGTTTCCCATGAATATATTCCGAGAAGCAAAACAATGCAAACTGGTCGCTGTGTCTGCTATTAATGAAATTTCCTATGACTAGTAGTAACCTTCAATGGAGAGTACTCTTATATATTAAAAACTTTAGGTCGTTGGCGATTAAGTTAGCTTTTGTGAATTATATTAAGGATCACACTGCGTGCATGATAATAACTATAATACAGGGTGACCCCCCACAAAAAGCTAAATGGAGGCCATCTAGAACATATGTTGTACAACGGAGAAAAAAAGCAAAATACCCTAGTGTTTTGATGTGATATTTTGAATATAATAAACTAGTTATGACCAAAGTTTCCTTTCATGCGGACAAAACAGTAAGAAACGGTGCCTAATTAGAGTTGGGGCCCGTTTTTTGAGGGGGGTTATCCTGTATTAGTGAATAAAAGATTGGATACGTAAAGTTCAGGCAAAGGGCAGTGCCCCAACGTCGCAAAGAAAGAGAAAGGATGGACACTTGCTTAACGTTTTCAAGCAGAGGAAAAGGTAATGTTTTCAGATCAGTCTCTCGCTGGAAGCCAAACAAGCAAGATATTACCAATATTGTAGGAAACTTGGCGAAGAGAAACAACGTCAGACCGAGTCGTAAAAGTAAAGAACGTGTAAACACTCCGCACGTATAAAAATTGGTTTTGTTATTGCAAATGTTAAAGTGCCAATAGCAGACGTAGTGTAAACTATACTCGTTGTCCACAGGGTAATCTGTTAGCCGCCCCTTAAACTAGTGTGGACTATAGTGCATGTTAAAAATGATGCAATAAAATATGATGTCGGATTAAGATAGGGCATGTGAATTATTCACAAGGTAACATTTAATGCGCGTCATAATAATATAAATCTGCAAATAGAATCGTTTCCACAGACGTGAATTGAGTTAGACTCAAAACGCCCTCGACAAACAGAGATACGATGGATAATGATGGCACGTTTTCGAAAGGAGAGTAAATCAACATTATCAAATCAAACAGTCCGTGGAAGTTGTGCTAACGAGCCTCCGCCAAATATATAAAATTATTAATCCAAGCGAATGTTACCGATTTTTCTGTCCGTACGCTCATCTACGTTCCATTAAGTTTAAGTAAATAACTAGCTACGATTGCATTAGGCTCATTCCTCAGCCAATTCTCCTTATATAAATCCTTGAGCAAATCTCAGCGAACGACTCTGTGTGTATTACCTACAGGAGCAGATTAAATTTAGTCTACGTTTTATTGGCGAGACGATCATACATACATACATGCGCCTGACGATTTTCTGCCAGGATGTAATGCGAAAACCTCTGTAGCTTAATGTCAATAAATATTTTCTATAACTTACTTCATATGCTCTAATTCAGTATTGAACACTTTTTAAATAAATCTATATCATTGTGAATTCGCATAAAAAATTATAAATAGATGTAGTATGTATCCGTTTGTTTTATGCGAATTCACAATGATATATATGTGTGTGTATGTATTAAGTGGGTATATACTATGTATGTAAATATATGTGTGCATATGGGTATGTTTTTGTTGATGTGAAGGGTGATGTGTATAATTTATGTATATTATTATGTATATATATGCGTGTGTGTGTGTTTGTGTGTTTGTCCGTTGTTTTGGATTTTGAGCATCATTAATTGATGTCGAATGAATCAGATAAGTATTGTTGCCATTCATTTCCACGATAGAATTATTAGAATTATTTTCTAGACGAGCATCTGGCACTCACGAGAGGGTCAGGGGAAGATTCCCAATATCTCGCATTGAAAGTTGATCCATTGATCGAATTGGATTGGAGCATGTTCATGTTGATAGAACGTTCTTTTACCAGTTAACCCCTGTCTCCTCTTTGTGTGTGTACCTGTATGTGTACTATAATAATTTTATGCAAATTTAGTATTGTAACCTGGCACATATCAGCGCGTTTGAGAGTATCAGCAGCAGATGAACAGATACATCGAGATTATTGCTAAGTCCGTCGCAAAGAAAGTGGGGTCTCCCTATCTTGCTAGAAAGTTACTTACGCCTGAAAGTAGCCTGTACCTCAACAAAGCAACCATTTGCTTGTGTATGGAGTACTGCTGTCACATTTAGCCTGGTGCATCTGTTACTAGTCTATAGCTCCTGGACAGAGTTCAAAAGAGAGTCGCCAACCTAATAGGTCCGGAACTGTCATCTAAACTTCAGTCCCTGCCCCACCGACGAAATGTTGCATCCCTCTGCCTGTTTTACAATATTTTAATGGTGGGTGCTCTGAGGAACTACAAGCCCTTGCCCCCCTCGACGAAAATAACCATGAGAAACCCGACAAGCAGCGAAGTCTCACCCCTACACAGTTGAGATTCCTAGATCTAAGAACCCCTTTTACTCTATTAGCTTCTTCCTCAGCACTGCAGGACTTTGGAATCTCTTCCGGTTTCCAGCTTCCCCAACTGTACTGACATGCAAAAGTTCAAGTGTAATGTGAACACACATCTTGCTGCAAAAATTCCTACATAGTACCCCTGCAATTTACGTCCCTGATAGTAGCACCCTACATCAAAGTGGCAAGGTGCCATGTTTTGGATGAAAATCTAATAAAAATAATTGAAAAATGTGATTGGTTGATAGCAAGTGACTTTTTTGATGCGTATGCAACTTAGAAAGTGTGCGCGAGCTGGCGCAAAAAGAAAAAAAAGGAAAAATATAATAACGATAACTGACCGGGGAAGCATAGTCGGCGTCGAAGGAGGTAGATGCGTTAAATGATTAGAGAAGAAAGAGTGCAGTCTAAAAAGATGGGCGTTTAATAAATGGTTGTGTACGGTCGGTTGTAGTGAAGCAGAAACGAGAGACTTTCAAGCTGGCGTCGAGACGAGAGAGTAACGATAATAAATGTTTTTGTTAAAAAGAAAAATTTTGCCGACCTGGATTTTTATTTATTTTAATCCAGTCTTATTTTTATGAATTACTAAATTAAAGTTAAAGACCACATAACGTTACAGCATATTAAAACGTGTACTTTTTTCTTTCCCTCGGACGAAACGATTTGATGGCAACACATCAATGGCCGTAATTGACAAAATTCTTTCTGATTCTCTCTCCTCTGATCTTGAGCGCGTGGTACAGTGTGGGAAGAGGTGGCTGGTTACTTTTAATGCACCTAAAACAAAACTCCTATCTTTACATTATCAACGCACTGATACCCATCTAGCATCAATTGAAATGGATGGCTCTCGTCTAGGGGAGACCCAATTTTTTGATAGGCTTCTGGGTTTGACCTTTACTTTTGATCTGAAATGGAACACGTACATCAAGTCTGTTGTCAACGTCGCTCGGAAAATGGTGGGATCTTTCTACAGTTCCAGAAGATATCTCACTACTGATGCAATTCTCTATCTATATAAAAGCCAAGTATGTCCAAAGATGGAGTACTGCTGCCAAATCTGGGCAGGGGCTGCTAAAACACCATTCTTCCTTGGTAGAGTACAAAATAGACTACGTGGCTTAGTGGGGAATACCCTTTTCTCTTCCCTTCAACCTCTCTCCCACAGAATAGAGGTTGCAATTCTATCTTGTTTATCGTCATTTCCACGGAAAGTGCTCGTCTGAGCTCAAATCCTGGTCCCCTCTCGCCAATCTTTCACGATAAACACCAGTTTAGCTGAAACCACTGTCAATAATTGTCCCCACTCTTTACCTATGCCTTAATCAAAAAGTAAATTCCATGAACAAAGCTTCTTTCTTAGAACTGCACGCCTGTGGAACTCTCTACCGATTGGCTGTTTTCCACCTGACTTCAACTTGAATGTCTTCAAGTCCAACATAAACAAATTCCTGATTAACCGGCCCCTCATGTAATGACTATCAAATTTCCAATACTAACGAATACTATAACACTACCTCATTGATTAGTGTACATGCAATAACCCTTATCCCCGAGTGGCTCTTGGGCCTTGATAAGTGGTGATTCCCATGTAAAAAAGTGGTAATGGTAAGTAGAATAACACTTCAACATAATCCCTCCGCCTTAAATTAATTCGGGAAGAAGCTGCGCATTGTATCAGAACGTGTAAAATATAGAGGTGTTTTTTTTTTACTCTTTTGGCTATCTCCAGGGCTATGACAACAGAATATTCTTATCATTGTTATATATCTGACACAGTAAGACACAGTTAATCAACCGAGAACCACACCATCTATACAAAAGCATATAACGTATCAATGGATACACACTCGTTGTCCTAGCCCTAGTCATCACAGAATGCTTAGAATAGTGTATATCCGAAAAAGTTATCTTACATGATTATCGGCAGTTATATGAATATTATTGTATGGTGATTGCGAATACAAATACCGGAGAACAATATTTGAGCGTGTATGCGAATTTAACGAAAGTAGACAGTTGATTTGGGCTTTACTTTCGACTGTCGTGTAACTCTTGTTTCCTTTATTTTGTCCTTTATTTCTCACGTTCTGTGAACGATGTTTCTGACAATAAAGAAATACTTTCTGTTTTCTGGCACAGAATTTATTCCATCTAACTTTTATCGTTGGCAAACTTTTGACCTTGAAATACTATTTTTCTGGCTTACTCGTGAAGTGTTTTCATGCCTTGTCCAATTTCCATTAAATTAACCAAATTATGTATGAGTTTGATAGCTGATAAGCCAGCGTTTCATTTTTAAGTGATTTTATCTCGTCGAAAATCTCTTTCAATATTTTATCCATTTAATAGGGAAAACATATTTCGCGTATCGATTAAGCAACATCTGGTCAGAGTATATATAAATAAAAATACTTTTCTAGGTCCATGTATAATTTTGACGCTAGAATATTTATGTTATTTATCTCTTGTAAGGTTCGGAAGTCATAGTCATGTTTCGAAATGAGATAGATAAGAAATGTACATAGAGTTAGAGAGTATTGTGAGTCAGAGAGGAAATTTGACAAACTATTTAATATTAAATATTTCTTTTCAATCTCTCGATATCTGCAGACTATGGTTGGCTCTGCTCAACATGCCCTTGCCAAATGGCTCACTGAGCTACTTTCACTTGTCCGTGCACTCTATTCTACTTTCTGTGTTTCTGATTCGTTTACTTTCTCCAAAATCATTAGAGATAATACTTCCCATCAAAACAATTCTTTTTTTGCTCGTTTGATATCTCGAGTTTATTTACTAACGTGCCTATCTATGAGACTATCACTATTTGCAGCGATGCGCTCTATCGCAGCGAACTTATTCAACATCTTTTACGGGGAAAGTATTTTATTGAAGTCCTCTATTGCACGCCTTAATCCCTTTCTCTGCAGACACGGTTTGTGAACTCCCTGGACCTTTTTGGCGAATTGTAGGGAGATATTTTAGAGGTTTCGCCCCCACCCTTTTTCTCTTTTTTTTTCTCTCCCCGTATATTTATATTTCGATTATCATTTCCATTCGTGATAGTTTAATATATATATATATATATATATATATATATATATATATATATATATATATATATATATATATATATATATATACTAGCAAAAGTACCGGTCCTTGACTGGGTTCCAAAAAGTCTACAGAAAATGGACTCTGATTTATGTAAGCATGATAGGTTATGAAAAGGAAGGGTTGTAAAGAAATAGCTTCGAATTTGGGGTTATCAACACCAAAGCAACATATGATGAAAATAAAAATAAAAGAGATAAACCCCATAATTTATTTTACCATAGTTTTTCACACTGAAACACTTATCACAATATTCTGTGGATCTATATTAAAAAACAACTTGTTAAACTTTGTGACATATATACATTCTATGGAGGGCAGGTTCGAACGAACACCCCATAATTTTATTATGCCCTATTTCTTCAAACTGACACATAACTATCAAAGTATACTTACGCAAATAGATATGAAAAGTCTTTATTAATGTTTGTGCCTATATCCATACTATGGAAGCCAGACGCAACGGAGACCCCAAAAATTTTATTATACCATCCCTATTTAAGTTAAAACATATTTGTCAAATTATTCTTATGTACATCCATATCAAAAACACTTGTAAACGATTTTTTTAAATTTTTAAATTTTTTATTTCCATACTTTGTGGACCAGGCGCAAACGCAGCCCCCACAATTTTAATGGACCACCGTTCTGTAAGATCAAACATACGCATTCCTGTGTCTCGATACCTCTTCTATCATTATATACAATGAGATTTTTAAAATAGTCAACCATATTGGAGCCTATTCGTGACCAGACACACACACACATTAAGCTTTATATTATATATATATATATATATATATATATATATATATATATATATATATATATATACATATATTAGACTACCATGACCCGTTGGGTCAGTATGTTATATTAGCTATTGAATTTATGTATGAGCGTGACACTTGTGACTTAAATAAAAGAGGGTTTTTCTTAACATAACAGAAACATTTCTATGAAAGTATATTAAAATGAAAAAGGAATATAGATAGATTTCCATGAGTCGTTCTGTTTATTATAATTGATCATTTTTGAAAAAAAATACCGTTACTGAATTATAAGTGGTTGACCATACTTAGGTAAATGTGCACTGAACAGATGCCATAATACCTATTACAGTTAAATTCAAATTTTGATGCATCTGCTTTTTTTTTACATCGTTCATTTCTGTATTACGTTTAAGTTATTTAAAACCCCACTCTTCCCATGTTAAATAATAGTTTCGTAATAATAACGTTAATATTTCAGCGTCGCAATTGTTCTTTTGTTTTTTGTTTATTTTAAACCCCACTCTTTCAAAGTTAAGTAATAATTTCGAAATAATAATGTTAATATTTCAGCGTCCCTATTCTTCTCTTGTTTATTTTCGCGTTTAAACTATCTTAATAAACAATTGTTAATACTGTCTCCTTTTGTTTACATCGTTCATTTCTGTATTTCGTTTAAATTACTTCAAACCCAACTCTTCCCATGTTAAATAATATTTTCGAAATAATAACGTTAATATTTCAATGCGCACGTTATGCTCGAATGCTTAACCGGATGTTGTAAACCGGAAAGTGAGTTACATACATCGTTACAAGGTCGGTTGAGTTTCATAATATATATATATATATATATATATATATATATATATATATATATAAAATTATTTTCTACTATAATAATTAAATACATACAGACACTGGTGTTTCATCCTTTCGGGAATCTTCAGTGCAGGGTGTCACGATCAATACCAGTCGAACGATTCGAACCCCGCATCACGAGACACCAGTTAAGTCATTTTATTTAATCCTTTCCTCCACCTTTTTTCTGTACACATATTTTATTATAATTGTAAAATAATCATTTCCATGTTCATTATTAATTTTGATTTCAACCCCCATATTTTGTTTTTAAAAAAAAAGATCGAAAACGCCAAGACTAAATTAGCTTCCTTCAATAATTACAAGAAACCGCTACCATCAATTACAATGGCCAACGACACTTTATCTGAGAGTACATCTTTCAGACTCCTTTGACTTAGGTTCACAGGAAACATGAGTTGGAACAATTACATTGAAACCATTGGAATGACCGCTAAAAAGAAGGTAGGCTCTCTCGACCGCGGTAGAAAATTACTAACATCGGAAAGTATCTTGTACCTTTATAAGGCCATCATTCGTGCATGTATGGATTATTGTTGTCATATTTGGGCTTGTAAATCTGTTACTAGTCTCTCGCTCCTAGACAAGATTCAAAAGAGAGTCGCCAATCTGATAGCCACTGAACTTGTTTCTAAGATTCAGCGTCTGTCCCATCGACGAAATGCTGCATCTGCCTGTTCTACAAGTATTTTAATGAAGAATGCTCTGACGACCTGCAAGCACTTGTGCCCCCACGACGTAAACACCCTCGACAAACCCGACAGAAAGCTAAATCCTCAGCCTGACACAGTAGAAATCCTTACATGTAAAAGATTTTTCTACTCCAGTAGTTTCTCCCCAGAACCGCTAGACTTTTGAATTCCATTCCAGGTCCCCACTTCCCCAACTGTACTAACCTACAGAAGTTCAAGTGTAACGTTTACCGACATTTTGCTGCCCAAATCCCCACATAGTACCCCAGTAGATTTTTATCCCTGATAGTAGCCCCCTACACCAAAGTGGCAATGTGCCTTGTTTGGGGTGAAAATATGAAAAGAAAATAAACAAATGACATCGTTTGTCCCTGATATAGATGGCGAAATACGTCTAGGGTCTAAAAGAATTATTTTCTCTGTAATTCGTAAATTCTCTGTCACAAATAAACTCTTTTAATATATATATATATATATATATATATATATATATATATATATATATATATATATATATATATATATTGCAATAAATAAAGCAATAAATAAATCAGAAACGATAATGACATAGTTAACAGATTAGCAGACAAAATTCCACCTAAAAATACAACACCTCTCCCCCCCCCCAAAAAAAAAGAAAAAGGGACGGGTGCAAACAAAAACATAATTTCAATTCTAAAACTATAGAAAGATCTAATGAAATTTTCAAAGTACAAAATTAACAAATTGATGTAAAAACACACACACTATATTTTGTTTAATACTGTATATATTATACATATATATATATACATATATATATATATATATATATCATGTATAATTCATTTTTCTCTGCTAATATTGATAGAAAAATCCTACTTTTCCATATAAAAAATATTTAATTAAATATTTATAACGAATGTTTTATATATACACTAATCGATTAACTAATTTGCATATTTCTTTAAAAAAATGAACGTTGATAAATTATTCGTTTTACTATGATTTCTCATTAGATGATGAGTTTTATTTTACTATTAGGCGTTATTCTATTTATGAATACATTTTACATCATTGCGTAGAATTTCCTATAAAATTAGTCTAGCACCAAGAAACATACACGTACACGCACTCACACACACGCATATATATATATATGTATATATATATATATATATATATATATGTGTGTGTGTGTGTGTGTTTGTGCATGTGGGTGTGGATTATATATATATATATTTATTTGTATATGCATATATATATATATATATATATATATAGCTATAATGTTAATTGATCTATGTCGTTCCTAATGAATCCAACGCTAGACTCGAATCCCCCTTATGTTATGTAGCATCTTCTCTACTCTTCTGATGAGAAGCATTAGGCTTCGAAATGCCATGGAATAAAGGACCCCTTCTATCCCCCAGTTAATTGTTTGTATTTCCTTTTTGAATAAATTAACAAATCTATATTTACCAGTATATAGTTTTTGTGACTGCATTTCCCATTCCTATTGTACTCCTATATATATATATATATATATATATATATATATATATATATATATATATATATATATATATATATATATATATATACGTTTTATTTTTTATTGCCGTATCTTTCTGTTAAGCTACATTATTGTTTCAGCTACCCGGCCGTTTTTTGGCCGTCTGTAGCTTCCTCAGACTTTGAAAGACACCTTGAGCACTAATTCAAGACGGGTCGAGGGGCGGAAGAAGTGACGGCAACCTTAACTGTCGCGGACGATGGTGTGAATTAGAAAGCTTGGGGCATATAGAAAAGTCTACAGGAAGCTTCAGACGGCCAAAAAACAGGCGGTTAGCTGAAACAATAATGTAACTTAAAAGAAATATACGGTGATAAAAACCCCCGCATATTTGCTCTACAACATTATTGAGCACTTTCTTCAGTTTTTATTAATTACCATTTCCACTAAACGATATATATATATATATGCATATATATATATACATATATATGTATATTGTGTGTGTGTATGCGTTGATATTCATGTGTATGAAAATATAGATATATGTTGCTCTTGCTACAAAACAGATACTGCCAATATTTGTAAATTTCAACTGAATTAAGGGAATAAATTATAAGATGATCAACATCATAAACCTTATATACAGTTGGGCGCAAAAATATTCGACCCCTGTCTAAATTTTCTTGTTTCGTTGAATCTATACTTCAAAAATCTTCATAACGCCTTTTAACGCCTAATTATGAATAAATTGTACATTTTTCAACAATAAATGAGGAAAAGTAATTCGATATTAATGATATATATATCAATTTATATACAAAAAATATAAGTATGGATGTTGCAAAAATATTCGTCCCCTTTAATTTAAAGTTTAAATAAAAGCGTCATAAAGTTTATTATTTTAGTCTGACCTTGTATTTACTTCCTATAAATAATATTTATGACTCTACTGAATCTAAAATCAGTTCAAATTGAACTTAAATGCCATATTGAATGATTGAATAATTGTTTCAAGTAAAAAAATGTATATCTTTTTCAACGTCAACAAATCTGCAACTATGACAAAAAAACAAAGAGTACTCTGAAGACACTAAAAAGAAAGTAATCGATTCCTTCCAGTCTGGAGAAGGTTATAAAAAAAATTCCAAACGTTTTTCTACACCACGGTCGACTATTATGTCCATTATAAAAAAATGGAAAGTAAAAGGGAGTGTATCAAATCTTCCAAGATCAGGTCGTTCAAGAAAAATTACGACACGTGGGGATAGGGAAATTGTTAGACAAGATTAAATAGACTCTAAATCTAACCTAAAGGACGTGCAGAACGATTTGAAGAACGCTGGCTCAGATGTACACTTATCAACTATTCGTAGGGCATTAAATCGTGCCGGATTGCATGGACGTATTGCCAGAAGGAAGCCCTTACTTTCCAAACCTCATCAAAAGGCTCAATTAAATTTTACAAAAAAGTTCCTAGAAATGCCTATTGATTACTGGAATAATATAATTTTGTCAGACGAAACGAAAGTGGAACTATTTGGACGCAACCAGCAACGCTATGTTTGGCGAAATGACAATACTGCTTATAATGTGAAGAATACCGTTCCAACCGTTAAGCATGGAGGTGGACCAATCATGGTGTGGGGCTATTTAAGTATAAATGGAACTGGAAGATAAACCATAATCGATGGAAGAATGGATTCAGTAAAATATCAGTCTATACTGAAAGAAAATCTTGTTCCGTCTGCGAACCAGTTGAGGCATGGAAGGAGGTATACTTTTCAACAGGACAACGATCCTAAACACACTTCAAAGAGCACTAAGGCATGGTTAAAGAATAATAAGGTGAAAGTTCTAGAATGGCCTTCCCAGTCTCCAGACCTAAATCCGATTGAGCACTTATGGCATGATTTAAAAATTGCGGTACATAAAAGAACACCATCTAATTTGATTGAATAAAAACAGTAGTGTCAAGAAGAGTGGCTAAAAATTCCAGTGGACAGATGTAGAAGTCTCGTTAGATTCTATAGGAAACGTTTACTTGCAATAATCAAGGTCAAAGGAGTTTCAACCAAGTATTAATGAAAAGGGGTCGAATACTTTTGCAACATCCATATTTTTATTTTTGTAAATAAATTTATTTATATTATCAACCACTAATTACTTTTTTATTATTTTTTGTTGAAAACTATACAGTTTATTCGAACTTAGTCGTTAAAGAAGGTTTTAAAGATTATTGAAGTATCCATTCAAAGAAATAAGACAATTTTGGTAGGAGTCGAATACTTTTGCGCACAACTGTATATATTTATTTCATAAACTCTCTGGTGTGTAGCATGCAAGATAATGATAAACTCACTGTGATATAAACTCACTGTGATATGTTCTCTCTCTCTCTTTTTTTCTGTCAGCGATAGAAGATTAATTAAAAAAGTAAAAGTATCGTTTTTGCACTCGGAAATTACGCTGGAATGTTTCAGATTCTGATACAGACTCTGATAAAAAAAAAAAATTCCCAACACTAATAGATACACTAAGTAAAGGGTTCAATCATGGAAGGGTATGCGTTACACTTTATATTTTTAATATACTAGAAAGCTTTATAAATGTCCAAGTGAAATTGTCTACTCTGTTGAGAAATCGCTTTTAAAATTGCTTTCGCTTTCAGGAACAAATGAAATGCCACAATTTATTTCGAAACGAGATCAGAAATTTTCAGAATAGACATCTGTTACGAATCTTATCAGGGTAGCCGTAATTAAATGGATGATGACCGCAGCTTATACGTCGGTTCTATGGAATCCCTTTCTCTTGTAGATGTTTGCACATTTAACCGACATATCTTGATTGAAACAAATGTATCGACTAAACCAATACCAACAAATAAAGCAAGACGAACTAGATAATCATATCAGAATGATTCGTAAGAATTTTATTATATTTTAGCAAATCTAAATACGGATCAAAAGATAAATTGTTGCTTTCCGTCTGCATCGTTCTAAATAATTTGAATAACACATTTACAGCGAATAACTCAGAATTCTACCGCATCAATTAATTGAAAAAAACTTTGCAACCTATCAGTAATTCTTTCTAATAGCAAGGTCATTAAAAAGTAAAACCGTCTATTTTGATTCAAAAAGTAAAAGAGCTACAAATAAGTAAACATATTAAATCAAGAGATCCTTCGTTCTCCTGCATTTATTTTTTACAACATAATCACGACAATCCTCAATGCAATTTTCCTAAGAATTCAACCAGGCATCTCTGATGTTGACGCGAACCACCAACTGGGATACTTTTCTTGTAGTTTTACACCGTTAATATCTGTAACAGAGTAATGAAACTTTAAGGTCATAAATACATGAATTCGATCATCTTAAAGATGCAATTTCCAATTTCGTATGATCAATTTTGACGAAATAAAATGTAGTAGGTATTACTCTTAGAGAGCTCTTTGTATGAAAAATGCATTAAAGTATGGTACTAAAATAGCTCTGAAACAAAACAGAAGCGACCATTCTTCGACATCTTCCGGCATGTTCGTGTAATCAGCCAGTAAGTGTCGAAACATTTAGACAATCAAAAGGCTTGAGAAGCAGACGAGGACGTTGGCGCTATTGTAAATATAACTTCGTTGAGAAATAGGCTTGTTTGAGACAGTACAAAACAGTTCTTCCCTCGTCGGCGCTAATTTCAAAGGATAACATAGTGCGTATGGTGCGCGTACGAGAAAATCACCAACATCTGTAAGATACCTGACTGGCGAAAATATTAGCAGCAGAAGCCACGAGCACATATGCAAATAAAACAAATTTACACGCTTTGACGACACATAAAGGAGGGAGAAAAGGGAAATAAAAGATACCTCTTTGTCGAGTGAAAGAAGCGATCGGAGTTTTTTTGACGAGTGCCAGATATAAAAAAATGCGCCGAGAATTCAGTAAAATGTGTTGTCAGAAATAACAGAAATAAAAGTTTTTTTATTTTCATCTAAAAAAATACTAGCCAGATTTTTTCTTTATTTCATTTCTTGTTTCTTTGCTACGGTACCAGACAACATTCGGCTGCGAGAGGTTTGATATCTAGTGACATGGTTAAAGCGTAAATGCAGTGCTACAAAACCAAATTGTATTTAACTTCCGAAACTAATCGAAAAAAAATCTCGCAAACGATTCAAAAAATTAATTTTCTTGTTTCCAGACTAAAACTACGTTATTTAATCCTCCACTTTTCTATAGCTCATGAACCTTTACCAGTTTGTCCGGTTAAGAATTATGCCGGTACCAAAACAATCAAACAAAGATGTGAAATTTGTCATGTTCTTTGTTTTTTTCCTCGATTCATTGAAAGCCGAAAATTATGATTTTCATCAAAATAAATATATATACTTTTTTATAAAAATTACATGACACAAAATAGAGGCCGGAAGTGAGAAAGCATGGTTTTGGAAGCCTTTTAGCCGAATACGATGTTAATCATGTTAAAAGTATACCTTTTGTTATAAATATCTAATGGAAAAAGCATCTGAAGAAATTGGTGGAGACAGGATATTTTGTTGGTTAAATTAATCGAAAAATTGCCTTCCCACTAATGAAACAGATGTAATGGAAAACGTGAGTCTTTGAATTTTCAACAAAGTGTTGGTCTATACATATATATATATATATATATATATATATATATATATATATATATATATAATTGGATTACTTAATTGTGTAGTATCACTATATTATTATTATTATTATTATTATTATTATTATTATTATATCATCATCATTAATAATAATAATAATAATAATAATAATAATAATAATAATAATAATAATAATAATAATACGCACAAAGTGGCATTCGGGCCAACACCATATTCGAGGATCTCTTCTGATAGTGTACTTAACCTTTTCTATCCTCGGCAAGTGAATGAAAAATCCTTCACGATAGATACAATGTTTTTTATTTTGATTTTAATTTTTAATTTATATTTGTCCTCATGCATTGTGACTTTTTTTTTAAGAAGAGGTAGGCGAGATTTACTCCACATTAAATGCCATCATTAACTCTTACTCTGCCCTTGTGCGGAGATAATTTAATAGGTGCAATAATAATATTAGCATTATTATTATTATTTAAAACTATCAACAGTGTTATTTATACTTTACTATATTTAGTGATTTTTTTTCTCCTGACTATTAATATCAATATTTTTACTGTTTAAAATATTTTTCTCAGTTTCTACCCATTTATTGTACATACTAAAATAAATTGCATCTCGTTTTTTGAAGTTTGAAATAAACGCTAATAAGTTGCAAAAATATTTTCCAAGAAAAAAGTACATAATGCAACACTCTTTTTTCAAAAACGGCAAAAATCATTCACGTGAAATATTTCGAACATTGTCTCTAGGAATAAACGCTGTAAAAAATGCTAATGTTTAGTTTTTTTTTTAACGTCTTTCATTTTCATTTCGATATTTTGGCTGAGAGGAAGGTAAAGAGAACCGCTTGAAATATAAAAGAAAAACAATACAAAAAAAAGTAAATAAAAAAAGCTTAAATCGTCTGTAGGCTTGTGAAAACCCTCATAACCTTATAGTATAATCAAAACCTAATAAAAATAATCACTATTGAAAAAGCACACGAAGATTTAAACATTATTTAACATTATACATGTGTATATATTCACATATTTGTATATGTATATATATATATGTATATATATATATAAATATATATATATATACATATATAATACCCGTTCATATACATATATAATACCCGTTCGCATACACTTTTTCATGATAAAGCTAGAACCTAGTATTAGATATAATCGAGCAAGTGCATCGACAACGGATAACGCCTGATCAAATGTTAGTTATATATAGTTATAGATATATATTTATATAGTTATATATAGTTAGTATTATTAAATAATTAGTACATCGAACCCCACTTTGGGTCTGGCGTTGTCCGATGTCGATGCAATTGCTCGATTTCATCGATTTCTGGATTCTAGCTTTATCATGAAAATGTATGTGAACGGGCAGTTATATATAACTATAACTATATATATATATATATATATATATATATATATTTATATATATATATATATATATATATATAACTACATAAATATATATATATATAAATATATATATATAACTATATACAACTATATAAATATATATATAACTATATAACTATATAAATATATATATAACCATATATATAACTATATAAATATATATATCTTTATATAACTATATAAATATACATATATATAACTATATGTAACTATATAAATATATATATGTAACTATATATAAAAATATATAACTATATATATATATAACTATATATATAACTATACAAATATATATAACTATATATATATAACTATATAAATATATATATATATCTATGTAAATATAACCTATATATATATATAACTATATAAATATATATAGAACTACATATAACTGTATAAATATATTTAACTATATATATAAATATATATAACTATATAAACATATAACTATATAAAAACACATATATATAACTATATAAATATATATAACTATATAAATATATATAACTGTATAAATATATATATATATATATAACTATATATATATAGATAACTATATATATAACTATATATATATATATATATATATGCATATATATATATATATATATCCTCTTAATGCCTAATATATGTAGGAGTGTAACCTTCATAGAACCTAGTGACTCTCAACAAATAGGTTGTTCCAAGATATGTCAGGGTCTCGGCTAATTTCAGTTTATGTTCGTAGATGTTATGTCAACCCCCCTGAATGCCAGCCGTAACTATCTTAGTTGTATGAGACGCGGTACGTGTCGCATAGTAGAATGCGAAACTAGATAAAACTATAAATTAAAAAATCGAGGAATAGTTAATATGGTTTGGTCGTCAGTATTGCACACTGTATATGATCGACGACCTAGTCGCGTCTATATCGGAGCATATCACTGGTGAGATGCAGCACATCAAAAACCTACTTTAGGTCCAGCATTGTCCGTTGTCAATGCAATTGCTTGATTCCATCTAACTCTTGGTTCTAGCTTAATCATGAAAAAGTGTATGTGAATGGATACATACATACATACATATATATATATATATATATATATATATATATATATATATAATAAAAAGAAACAAACCGTATTATGTGTTCATCAACGTTTCGTCTTAATTTCGAGACTTCCTCGTCTTAATTTCGAGACGTTGATGAACACATAATACGGTTTGTTCCTTTTTATTTTCTCTGTTGTGTCGGAATAATATTTCCATTATTTTCATCACACACACAGACACACACACACACACACATATGTATATATATATACAACTACTTCATTTACTCACATAAATTTATTATACGAATATATAGATTTATGCGTAAACTTTAAGCATTTACTTCAAAAGTGTTCAATACGTAGGTAGAGCTAGTTAGTAATTTATAAAATATATGTGGCGATTAAGCTACACTGAATATTCGGCGTTTCATCAATTCTAGGATTCGCGACTTCTATGGTTGTTTGTCGTTTTTATATGGTACTCTTTTGCTGGGGATTTAGTTAGCTAATCAGCTTTCTAGTACCCACCGCGCCCTTTCCTATCAACCAATGGGCATGCATTTTATCGAACATGTATCTGTTTTAAAACTAGTTTAGTGGCTTAACGCAGACATTTCTTTTTTTATATAAATAAATATACATATGTGTGCATACATATATGCATATATATATATATCTATATCTATATATATATATATATACATACATACATACATACATATGTGTGTGATCGGTTATGTATATTCATGTTTATTTAATTAATTTATTTGTTTATTTTCTATTGTTTTTTTGATTTTTAAGACAATTTAGTATCGCTATCCTACAGTAAATTTACATTCAAAGTACATTCAAAAATAAAAATAAACTCTATAAAAACAATACTAGCGAATAAATACTGGGAACTCAAAGAAAGCGGACATTCGCCGTAGTCGAATGGAAAATAATAAGACAAGCTACAACGTGTAGCCATTTAGACGAACCATGTAAATTATGCCTTCATGAAAAATTTTCTATCCTGTACTTTAAAGAAACCTAAATTCTATTAAACTGTAGAAGAGAAATAGCAAATAACTCTGTTCACAAAATAAAAAATTTACTCTAGGATAGCGAGACAAAATAGTTTTAAAACTAATAAAATCAATAGAAAATAAACAAATAAATTAATTAAATAAACATGAATATACATAACCGATCACACATATATGTATGTATGTATATATATATATATATATATATATATGAATATATATATATGTGCATATACATATGTATGTACACATATGTATATCTATATATAAAAAAAGAAATGTCTGCGTTAAACCACTAAACTAGTTTTACAACCGCTCCGTTGTTCGATAAAATGCATGTCCATTGGCTGATAGGAAGGGGATTGGTGGATACTAGAAAACTGATTGGCTGAATAAAATCCTCAACAAAAGAGGGCCATATAAAAACGACAAAAAACAATAGAAGTCGCGCATAAGCCTGACGAATCCTAGAGTGAATCGAACGCCGAATATTCAGTGTAGCTTAATCGCCATATATATTTTATAAATTACTATATATATATATATATATATATATATTTATATATATATGTATATATATATATATATATATATACACTTGTGCCCGATATTATTCATACCCCCTCTTGAAAATTGATTTTATTAGGTGTAACTTTGTAAGAATTTATTGTTTACGTCCATATTGATACATATTCTTAATAAACCTCTTCTGATCATTTTCGTCATTTTAAAATCTCGGGATACTTGTAATAAAAGAAATATACAGCTATTTATAAAATCTGCAATGTTCAAAAATAATCATACCCCCTTATTTTTCAGTAATAATCGAGTTTCTGACTGTTTGTTTCCTGTTTGATTTTTATTTTGAATGCTTTTATACAACCTTTGATTAATTTCATTTCGTTTTTTGCATTTTTCAGAAATTAAAATGATATCAACTGAAAACCAAAAAAAGAATAAAAATTATTAGAATGGGGAAGAAAAAAGAGCTTAGTAATGATCTTAGGACTAAAATTGTAAATTCACATAAGGATGGTTTAGGTTACAAGTCAATTTCCAAGAAATTTGAGGTCCCTACAGCAACAGTACAGAGCATCATCAAAAAATTCCAGAGCCACCACACAACAAACAACTTGATTGGTAGAGGAAGGAAAAGGAAACTGTCTGCTAGAGCCACCAGGAATATTGTAAGAAGTGTTAATGCAAATCCAACCACCACTACTAAGGACATTTTAGAAAATCTGGAGTCTTCTGGCATAAAAATATCAAGGCAAACATTGCAAAGGACTCTGCATGAAAATGCTCTGAAAGGAAGAAGACCAAGAAGGACTCCATTGCACACCGGAAAACGCCTTGCAGCACGTCTAAAGTTTGCTAGGACCCATGTGAATTCTCCAGAGTCCGTTTTCTCAAGTATTTTGTGGACTGACGAAAAAAAAAATTGAATTGTTTGGCCATATGGATGCTTCTTACGTTTGGAGGAAGAAAGGAGAAGCTTACAACCCAAAGAACACCATACCCACGGTGAAACATGGTGGTGGTAGCCTAATGTTTTGGGGCTCCGTTTCGGCTAGTGGTCCAGGTAGTTTGGTCAAGATAGATGGAACCATGAAGAAGGAGCAATATTTGGAGATACTCCAGGAAAACATTAGACAGGATGCGGAGAAGCTCCATTTAGGACCAAACTGGGTCCTTCAACAGGATAATGATCCAAAACATACTGCCAAAATAGTCAAGAAATGGTTTGAGGATAATCACATTAATGTTTTGGAATGGCCTAGCCAGAGTCCTGACCTGAACCCTATCGAAAACCTCTGGCACATATTGAAAACTGAGGTTAAAAAGCGGAAACCTAGAAATTTGAGGGATTAAGAGAACTACTGCATTGAAGAATGGTCAAAAATCAGTGTTGATGCTTGTAAAAACCTTGTTGATAAATATCCAAAACGGTTACAGGCAGTTATTAAGAATAAAGGGCATGCTATTGACTATTAGTAAGAGAGGTATGAATAATTTTGAACTAGTGGCATTATTGTTTTTCTTAGTATAATGCTTCAAACTTGCATAATTTATTTATTTGTTGAGTTTAAATTAAATGCTTATGCTTGATTTATTGTTTGAAATCCCTTTAATATTGTCTATCTTCTGGTTTGAGCAATATTCTTATAGAAATCTCAAAGATCCGAGGGGTATGAATAATATCGGGCACAAGTGTATATACAGTACAACTCCTATAATTTTAACATTAGCTTCGTTCAAATTAGAGGATGATGTTCAAGTTACTATGCTACAGTTAACTTGAATTTTCTAAGCATTAAGAAATAGTAAATGAAATGCATTGCCATAAGATACTTCAAGTATATATTAAGTTGAGTTTTGAGTTTACGATGTATAGCAAGTACGAATTGTTAAATATTATTACCAGGAACAAAAACATAGAAAATAAATAAAATCTACTTGTTTGATATTTATTGCCTAAGTTATCATCTACAGGAATCATACATTGATGTAAAATACAGGTTTTATTATTTTATTCATTGAAGAAGTCTCATTGCAGTTTCTATTTTTATCGATTAAGCTCTCGGGCCCTGCCATTGTATTCAGTAAGCGATAGCGAAAATGTACAATTTCTTGGTTATGTAGCTTCTTTGTGATTATATCTCTTCGGAGTGATATTGTTTGCAAGACATAGTTGTCATTAAAGTAAGAACTTTTTTCTAGAAATTTTATAACCTTCTCCATAGACTTTCTGCATCATCCCATGATATTGCTTCATCTGAATGTTCTTGGTTAGTTACATTAAGGTCAAGAAAATGGGCGCTGCCGCTATTTTTATCACCATTACTACCTTCATGATACTAATCAGTAGTTTACTCATCTTGCTGACCCCACATTTCAACATCATTTGTATTAAGTGATTTAAGAACAGCGTGGTTGGCCGGTAACTGTTTGGTTTCAAGGATTTTTTCGAGACCAGATGAATTCTCTGATTCTTTCAGTTCAGAAGCCTTTTGCGTTGGTCATAATTTACTCCATACTTTTGTTAATGTGTTTACTCAAACTTGATTCCATGCACTTGCGAGAGAAAAAAATGGCATCTTATTAGTAAAATGACCCTGAAAATCGGTTATACTCACGGTACTATTAATCATATTCATCATGAAATCATTTCTTATGAAACATTTGAAGTTCAAAATAATCCCTTGATCAATAGATTGGATGAAGAAGTCACATTAGGTGGTAAGTAGCACACAAAAATATACCCGCAAGATGACACTAGTTCTGACTCAGTAGGATGTGCTCTACAATTGTCCAACAGCAGCAAGCACTTTGAATCATGTTTACCTAATTCAAGAAAACGCCTCTGGACAAAAGCAACGAATTCTTGCAAAAAAATTTTTTAAACAATTGTTGATTCATTCATCCATTTCGTGAAGAATAATAGGATACTGGCAAAGACGAAACTTCTTTCAATGCTCGGGGACACTTTGCTTTTTCCGATGACAAGAAGATTAAGTTTATGAGTTCCAGGAGCATTAGCGCATACTATCACAATTAGTCTTTCTTTATTTAATTTGAATCCTTTTATTCTTTGCTCCTCGGATCCTGTTAATTTTTTGTAGGTAAGCAGTTCCAATTTACGCCACTTTCATCTGCGTTGTAAACATCCTCTGGTGTTTAACCATACTCGACAATTATCGTATTGAATTTATCACAATAATTTGATGCTGCGTGTGTATAAGCAGACCGTTGTTCGCCTGACATTGTTAATTGTCTCATACCGTGTCTAATTTTAAAGCTCCTAAGCCAGCTTCCACTGAATTTAATATCTTCTGCGATATTAAACTCTTCCTTAAGAGGTATTTCGAGTAGCCGTCGTGCGTTTATAAGTGATGGCTCCGTCGTAATAAAAAACATATTTACTTTCCATGTCGAAATAATTAACATATTTAAAATTTACAAAATACGATTAAGTAAATCATTAAAGATTAATGAAAATATTTTTGAAAAGAAATTGCACCTTTCAATAAAATAGGCAGTACGATGTACAAGCGAGCTCTCTTGCTATAATTAACTTTGAATATCGAGGAATCATGAAATCATACTGTACGTTTCTTTTTTTTTGCATAATTAAGGAATATTTTACTCATTGTGTCATTAAATAAAGTATATAGCATAACGATATGCGATTTGGTTTCAATAACTTTCCAGACTCTCTTGTACAGGTATTCAAATGCTATAGACTCTTTACAATTTCAGTATGCTATAACTATACATGATATGAGATGACTGAACAGTTTGTTTATGATTTCAGGTTCAAATAAACAGTTACAACAAGAATTGGAATACACCCTAATAAAACATGACTTTTACAGCTGATAAAATTTTAAAAAATATCAATCTGGACGCGAGGACACTTTATAAGATCATATGCAATAACATTCTGGTTAAACCTGTGAAAAATGCCAAAGAAAGATATGGAATGCTTTAGACTAATTGCTGTCGATCTTCCATGAATCGAGAATCAGGTTTTAGTGGTAGAAAATATTTAAAGAAGCCAGGGAATCTAGGAGGGATGGTGAAAGGTGTGTGACGAGTAAAGACGTCAGAACATCAGAATTTATTGCCCTAATAGTAAATTTCCTGGCCAAGGACGCCGTGTGTCTATAGAGACAATAAGTTCAGTTTGATGTCAGTGCATGAACGGTATCCACAATTATTCGCGAGGAACTGAAGATTCAGAAGATGACCCGCATATATCTGATCGATTATATTAAATTCGTTTTAATAATTTATTAATACAGCATGTAAGCTTTTTTTATATCTATGTCAGTGCGATAAGAAAAATGTTAACTTTGTATACAACACGTACTGACACATGCATACATGCATACACATAAATATACATGTACATGTAAAAATATATACGCACATGCATATGCATGCAAGCTCATATATATACACATATATATGTATATACATACATATATATATATACATACAAAACACACACCTATATATATATACACACATATACACATTCATAGATATATATGCATGTACACACACACATGCATCAATATAATGCATGGACACACACGCATCATTAAATAAATACAAATATATATATATATATGCATACATATACACGCGCACGTATGTATATACACACATACCTACATATATACACACATAAACACAAACATATATACACACATACACATACATATCTATATATATACACACACTTATATAAATATGCGCACATGCACACATATATCCATATATGTATATATATATATATATATACATATATATATATACATACAAAAACACAAACGCATATATATGTACATAGATAAACAGACATACCTACACATATATACAGGAATGTATCCATATGCATAAAAATACACACATGCATATACATACACATAAATATGTACGTACATACATATATCCATATGCATACATATATCCATATACATACATAAACACACACATATATACATACGCACACACACATATATACATACATATCACATATATAATCATACACGCGTATATATACATACATATATATCACTATAATACATACTCACGCACACACGCGCACAAACACATATATACATACATATAAATATATATATATATATATATGCATACATTATAATATGTTACACTAAAGCTTTCTTGTGGTCTCTTAGTCTTATTGGATTCTTATATTGTATCCAGCTTTGTGTTATTTCTTTGGGTAATATCACGTACAGAAGGTGCAGCACTTCTCGTATTAGTCATTGTTGTGTAGTAGGGCAGGTTGATTTGCAAATATTTTTAAAAAATAAACATGGTACTGATTATGATTATTGGGATTTGATGTGATAAGAACAGTTACCAAAATATCGAGTTCCTATGTTGAACAGAAAATTGAGCATTCATTTAAAGATCATGTGGAAAAAAGGGTAGAAATATTTCATGTTCATAGCATTTTACATAACATTGATTTGCAAATTTAACTACTTTTATTAAAAAATTCAATTAAAATTGATATATTTATATGAAATACATTGAAAGAGAAATAAATACATGAAATATAATGTTAATTATGAATCACAACATATCTCAACTTTTACTGCATTCATTAAACAAAAATTGTAACAATCTAATAAAGATATGTAAAGATTTGTTAGACAATATAACAACTTGATAATTTTTACAGATTTTAATTATTTATTAAACGCAGTAATAAAGACTGTTATAATAGAACTAAATTGTTCAGTGTAATTTACTTTCGAGGAAAATGAAGGTCTAATTTGCTGGCACAATAACTTTGTAATAATGTGTCTATGTTTTGTTTCCTGCCCATGTACAACTTTTACAGAAAAATCAATCAAATTTGACTAGTGTTTAGCTGCAAAATTGATATCAGTAATCTTTTTCAATCTTTTTTTTAAGTTGTTCCCTATTTCTCGAAAAACAATAACAGAAAAACCAATTATTTGAAAACGCTTATTATTTTATATTTTTGCGATGTGATATGAATAAAACTGACTATTGTTTGAGGAAACCAAGAAAAGTAATAACATTTATTAGATAAATATATATTTACCTAATGGGCAAAATCGTTCGAATATCCCCTCCTCTCCAATCCACCTCATCTGAGTTTATCATAAATATTATATTTTCCGGAGGTAGTGCAAAGCACAATATTATAAACTGATATATATATATATATATATCTATATATATATGTGTGTGTGTGTGTGTGTGTGTGTATTTGTGTGTGTGTTAAAAACAATAGCATCGTATTACAACTACTTAAAAATAAAATTCTATAATACACCGGCAAGCAGTTCATAATTAATGATCGTACATATAAGCTAGCGCACCTGCGCCGATAACAATAATCAAGGCTTAATTGTAGTATATATATATATATATATATATATATATATATATATATATATATATATATATATATGTCTCGGCAGCAGTGTGAAAAGCATATTTTATTTTTCTTTTATTAGTATTATTGGAATTTTTCCCCTTTTCTCTTGTACATATTTGTGAATTATTCCATGGATTTCGGTCCTTTGGATTATTTTGGACCATATTCCAATTCCATGATTTCCTTGGATTTTACTTGTGCAAATAGAAATTCAATTAACATTCTTGAACTTATATTTTTTGATTTTACCCTCTTTGGATTATTTATCTTTCACCAGATTATCCATTAACCTGTAATCACTTTTTCCCCCCATATTTCCTCTGCTTCACTATTTTGTTATCAAGTAGGATATGTGAATTACTTGTGGTTTCATCAAATAGTGTTGTATGAAAAATCCGGTCACGCATTTTGCCAATTCCTACACTCTGATGAGAAGAAAAGTATTTCTTCGAAATTCCGCGGATGAAGGCTATCCACTTATCAAATGTTTTCTTTTCAGATAAAATATGTTTTTAACTCTTTTTCTAAGTGTTTCAAACATGTTTTATTAACTGTCTGCTCGTTTATATATATATATATATATATATATATATATATATATATATATATATAAATTAGGAGGTAATCACAAACAATGTGTATTTTTTAACATTATTTTATTATTCCGTGTCTTGGTTTTTCATTAAGATTTATGTTTCAATTGTAATTGTATTAGTTTGTTATAATGTTTTTAAATCCTTGAAATCGTTTTTAACGCGTTTCAGACGTTCTGTGAAGGGTCCTCTTCAGAAATTATTTTCAAAATGTGTTGGAGATGTAAAAATAGCATTTTCGTAGTTCATTTCAAGGGTTTCCAAGGGATGGAAACGTGTAAGTGTCTACTATTCATTGGGATGTTCAATTTTTATTACTCTTTTATTGGGCTGTGGCGAGGCCACCGAGATATATTATATCTCGGCGGCCTCGGCTGTGGTCACTCCTTTTCTTACTTTCTCTTTCTGCTAGTGTTTTTTTTTCTTTTCCTTTAGGGTAAGGAGTGTGTGTGTGGGTCTTTTCTTTTATTGATTTTAAAATGTGTGTACTGTTTTGTATTATTATTAGGTTATTTGCTTTCCTAGGAAGGTGTCTGTGATCCAAGGTCGTTTATCATGTGTATGTGTGAGAAGGAAGGGGCCAGCTCCTCGTAAATAAGGGTAGGAGTGCTTTCATGTTATTTTGATATTTATTTTTTGGATTCTTAGATTTTAGTATTGTGATTTTTCGTTTCAGTCTTTTCGGGTATTCTTTATATTATCTGTTCGACTAGACTAAAGGAACTACAAATAACCCTGCGGAAAAGAGGATATCCACTACTACTAATACAGAAAGGTATTTAACTGGCTGAAAAATTTCAATAGACTAACTAAGAATCCGAAAAGAACACAAGAAAGAACGCATTTTATAATACGTTTCTACACACAACACAAACAACGTAGAACTATTCACAGATATAACAAAAAACCCTTATCCTCCTCAATCAGAACGACAAACTAAACAACATACTAAAAACAACAAAAATAAAAAAAGCAAACGCCAACCCAAAAACTT